>NC_073700.1:48729332-49036702 GCF_023634085.1 Falco cherrug | reverse complement strand
CCACGGTCTCCACCGTGGAGCAGAGCTGCTGCCAGTCTGGCACAGGAGCAGCTGGATGAGGATGCCCTGGGGCAGGGGCTGGTCCCTTCTGCTGGTGTAGGGTGCTGGCCGCAGCCTGTGTCTCCACAGCAGCTCTGTACGTTGCACCCAGCTGGCCTCTGGGGGAGGAGAAAGGCTGGCGGAGGTGTTGAGGACCTCTCTCTGCAGATCAGGCTTAGACATGGTAGCAAAGCCTGGAGCAGCCAACACAGAAAGCGCATGGAGTGCCAGGACCCCTGGGGAGGGGGTGTCGTGTGCTGTCTTGTCACAGCCCAGCAGCCCGGGGCAAAGGGTGCTGGGTCACCGTCACCTGGAGAGAGATGGGACGATGAGCAAATGAGCCATGGGGAAGCCCACGGAAATCTGGGTCTGGAAAACAAGCAACAGCTGGAAATGGTGAAAACTCAGTGCCATCATCTCAGGAACCAGCTGGTGTTTTGAGTTTGGATGCTGAGCTGGTATGTGACCAGCTCAGAGCTCCTGCTCTGGCCAGGAGCTGGGATGTTCAGGATGTGGCAAGGTTACTTGGCTAGTCATGGTGCACGAGAGACGTGAAAATCAAGGTCATGGGGCCAAGGGGAGGGTTAGATGGGGCTTGACTGGGATGGACTAGATTGGATTGGGCTAGGTGGAGTGGGAATGGACTGGGCTGGGCTGGAATGGACTGGGCTGTCTGGGCTAAGTTGGCTTGGGGTGGGGTGGATGCAGGGAGGATGCTCTGCCGGTGGGTACCCATCAGCAGAGGGGCTCCCAGGGTCCTCGACACAAGCAGGTCCTGCAGCTTGCAGGGGACACGGCTCCACAAACAGTGCAGCCACAGAGCACGGAAGGCTCCTGTGGCTCTTCCAGGAGTGGATGTGCAGGAGGCCTTTAGGAACTGTTCATTCACACACACACCCCAGTCCTGCCAGAGGACAGAGGACTAGCAAAGCAATATTAATTTTGCAGGGAAGCCACTGATGTGGCCTGCCTCCCCTTTGCCCCAGGCAGTGAGCGTTCCCTGTGCTGATTAAGTGTGAGAATGCTCTCTGTAGGCACCTTTCAGAAAACCCATTTCAATTAGCAGCTAAGATGGATAGTGCAGGAAATTGCGTGGTTATTTCCAGGTATTTACAATGAATCACCTCGTTGTAGGAAGGGAGCACGCTGCACTGTGCTGAAGGGGCTGGGGATCACAATTATGCTCCTCTGGTGCTGTTACACATAGAGGAGTTTGCTTTTATGGTTTGGTGATTAATTTTTGCAGGATGAATTTTTGCACCGGGGAAATCGCTAAAATTGTAAAGAGGAAGCAATGTGCGGAGGGGTTGCATTAGCTCCCAGCGGCTACCTGCAGCCTTAGCATCTAATCCGCACTTCTAGGTGCCTCCAACAGCCATCTGGAGTCTTTTCTGTCTCCTCCCGAGCACCTGGATGAGGAGAAATGAGTCCATTTTTCTCCAGAGTAGCTAGCAGCGGGTGTCCCCCTGGTTTCCCTTGCATGAAGTCTCCTCCTCCTCCTCCCTGTCTCTGTCCCCTTGGGGCTCCGGTACAGCAGGACCTGAGCTCTCTTCTCTCCTCCATGGGGATTTGTGTGTGCAATGATCTGCCATTCGGCAGGCGCCATGAGCCATACGTGGCCAAAGTGGTGATGGCTTAGGGGAGAAACTGTGCTCAAAGGGGCATCCAGGTCCCAGGCTTGACCTGAAAATGTTCCTGGAGTGGCTGGGGATGGCCAAATCCATCTTGCTGGGGCCGTGGGAGGAGCTCAGACAGCCAGACTGTGCCAAGAACTTGGTGGTTTTGCTGGTGTGACCAAGTATATTTATTTGCAGGTCATTTTTCACTTGCTGACCTCCTCCTGGCAGGAGCCTGGACCCTCTTATCGCTGCATCTTTTAGCTCTGAGGATGTCCTTTGAAGCTGGGTGTGGATAATGACCCTGTGGTCAGTGTGTCCCGGTCGTGGTGACCAACCATCTGGTGCTAGTTCTTCCTCCAAATTGTATCTCATCAGCCCAGGCTCCAAGGCTCCTGTTGCTCTTCTGCCGAGTGGAAAATACATCCTTCGAGTTTGCTCCTACAGATATGGCTGGCAGAGGTGGGGAGGGCAGGCAGGTGGGAGGCAGCAGCAGGCAGAGCCGGTGACGCACGCTCGTCTTCTGGGAGCTTGTGCGGGACTGCTGCTGTGCTGGGTTCCTGGTTCGGGTCCAGGCATGTAGTCAGGTTCCTGGAGAGCTCCCAGAGCTTGGGCATGTTTCCCTGCGAGCCAGGTGTGACTCTGTGCAAGCCTGGCAGCTCTTTTCATCCCAGAAAACTGGATGGCTGCTTGGGGCTGGGGTGGGAAGGTGTTTGTGGGGCTGCAGTGAGATTCTGCAGTCCTTCGGGCATCTTCATGGCCGGCTGTGCCCCAGCATCTCGCTGATGCTCAGTCCCTTGCCCTGGGTGCAGCTGGCAGTGGTCTGAGTGGCAGGGGGGTCCCTGCCTGGCAGGGATGCTGCACTGGCTCTGGAGCATCCCAAGATGCCAGGACTGGGGCTGGGGGTCTGGGACAGACACGGGCACGCTGTGGGCACGCAGGGGTCTCAGATGGCTTGGGAGGGCTGTGACGCAGGCGCGTTGCTTTGGGGATTAGAGGGGCTTCGGTGGGAGCAACACAAGGATCCAGGAAGCATAGCCTGGGGCTGGGCAGGCTCAGCCCCCAGCCCTGTGTTCTCCCACCATCTGGCTTTCCCAGGCAGGCAGCTCACGAAACTTCTCTCGTCTCCAATTGCTGTGCTCCACCTTTTATTATAATTGATTCTGCATCGCCATAGGAACCCGCTCCAGCGTGAGTGAAGAGCAGCTGCCTTCCCTGTGCACTCCCCAGGAGAGAGGCGGCTGCTCCTTCGCTCGAGATGGCAAGTGATGGAGCCGGGAGTCCGTGGCAGCCAGGTACCACCCAAGCCCCATCTACTCTCTTGCTGTGGGGAGCAGAGCCGGGGGGTGTCATTCCCTTCGCACTTGGCTGCCAGGGACCCCCCACCCCTCAGGGTGGTGGGCTGAGGAGGTGGGGCTGGCTCTGCTTGTTTGGTGCTGGGGTCCAGTATATCTTCTGGTGGCGGCTGTCAGGGCTCGATGGAGAGGGCAGGAGGCTGGGATTTGGGGTGGGATGGGTGGGAGCAACCTTTCCTGGGGGGTGTATCTTCTTCCCAGGTGGCTTGGTTTGGCAGTGGTAGGTTTTCCATGTGTGCTGGGGTGACTGCGGAGAGGAGGCAGGTGAAGGGTGTGCTGCAGAGCCCTGCGCTTGTCCAGGCTTCCTGTGCCCCCCACCCCGGGGGTCCAGGGATGCCAGAGCCTGGGATCTGGGGGCAAGCAGCTCTGCTTAACTGGGGCTGGGCTAAACTCCCCCTTGGCTGAAGGGCTGCCCCTTTCACTTGCAAAAAAGTGGATGGGACATCCCTCATACTCCGTGTCCGTGCTCTGCTCATTCCCCCTGGCTGCTGCGCATGGCTGCAGTCTTGTCCAGCAGAGCTGCCTTGTTGGGAGAGCCCCTCCACAGTGGCTGCATGGGTTTGGAGAAGCAGTGGTGGAGAAGGTGGCCTTCCCCTTAGCACAGGCTGCTTTAGCAGAAGATGGACCAAGCTCTTAATGTCAGGGTTTGGGGTACAGATGTGCTGGGCTGGAGCCCCAGCCTGTCCTACCACTCCTTGTGGTGGAAGATGCTTGAAAAGCGATGTTGTGAGCAGGCTTTAGAGCGTGAGGGGAGATCTGTCTACATCAGACCAACTGGGGGATCCGCTGAGGCTTGGGATCTT
Source organism: Falco cherrug (assembly GCF_023634085.1). Lineage (NCBI taxonomy): Eukaryota > Metazoa > Chordata > Aves > Falconiformes > Falconidae > Falco > Falco cherrug. The sequence continues at coordinate 49,032,889 of NC_073700.1, read as the reverse complement.
CCTCGAGCATGGGTGTTGGCTGCTGGTCCAATGTCTCTTGGACACCATATGTCCTTGTCCATCCTCACACTGCCCTCACAGGGCCAAGTGATGGAGAGGGGCTGAGAGGGTCCATGAAGGAGCCCCCAGGATCTTGCTGTCGGTAACAAGCATTAATAGGGAGGGAGCCCAGACATGGACTGTGGTTCCTGGGTAGATACTGGTGCTGCCTGTCCCTGGGCAGCTAGCTGCCCGGTGTTTGCCTGTACCACCAGGCTGAGATGCACCCTGTAGGTGGTTCAGACACAGCCAGGCTGAAGGCAGAAAGAGGCTCAGCGTCCTTCTTGGGGCACAGCATCATCTGTACAATGTACATACCCACCTCGGCAGGGCCAGGAGGGTCTCTCCCTGCAGGGATGTTTGGTGGAGGGTGCTGAGGTTAAGGCTTGGGTGCCCCCCTGGCAGCGAGAAGAGGGAAGCTGGGAAGGCGAGGTTGCACACACTGCTCTCTGGGCAGACTGGGTTCCTGAAATGGGAAACAACTTTGTTCCTGCTGGGCTTGGCTGCCTGCTGAGGAAGGAGAGAGGAGACGGCCCCTGTGTGAGCCCTGCACCAGCACCTGGTGGCAAAGGCAGGAGCAGATTTCCAGGGACAGCGCAGCAATTTGGCTTTGGGATGCGTAGGAAGGGAAGGCAGAAACACGTCTGGAGAGTCCCAGCTTTGTTTGCACCCGGGGCCAGGGTGTGTGCCATAGGGCAGCAGGAGAACACAGCCCTGTGCTCTCAGCATCGGCCAGGCAGGAGACCCACAATGTGCTTTAACGGGGGGCAGAAACACCTCTGAGGGCCCACACAGCTCTTTGCTCCAGGGGTCTGCATCCCGTTGGAAGTTCAGCTTCCCCTGGCAGGGCCCCTGGTTGTGCTTGTGCTGCAGCCGGGCAGGAACCCGGCGGGATGCGTTCCTTGAACCCAGCGGCCAGGTTTACCCAAAAAGGCAAAGTCAACCCTGCAAAGAATTCCGCTGCCTCTGAGGTGGTGTCCCAGTGCCAGGCACAGGGCGCATGCCCCAGGGAGGCACCCAGCTGCCTCCAGCTCCACTGGGGCGAGTGGACCCGCTGCGGATGGACGGACCCTTTGGCACACCGGAGCGAGTGCCACAGCCCTGCTGCACTTGCAGGTAAAGCCTTTTCCCATCTCTAAGGAGCTGAGGTCCTAGAAATCCTCCTGCTTAGGCAGAAACTTGTTTGCCTGCAGTCCTCGTGAGGGCGTTTGCTTTCCTATCTCCCTGGCGATCGCGTTTGCTGTCTGGTTGCAACAGGCGGTTGTGCACCATGTGCAGTGATGCAATGAATATTAACCAAGGGGAGCGCAGGGAGCCGGGTCCTGCGAGACCTCGGGCTCCCACCGAGCAGCAGATGTGCTCTCAGCCTTTTGCTGGAGCCCTGTGTTAGTGCTTATGCTGCACTGCTCTCCTGGTCACAGAACCATCTTTGTTAGACATTCCCAGGACCCTGGCTGCATCTATCTTTTAAATTTGTCTCCTAGATGTCTCAAATAGCTTTGTATGGGGGGCAACAGTAGGGCTGTGCTTTTCAAAGCAGGGTTATTTTAGCACCATCCTAATGAATTTGCTCTGGTCCTTATTCTGTGTGCAGGCATTTCATTCTGGTCTCTGCGAAAGCTTCATTTGAATTTAAGCATTTTAGCCCCTCCTAGGTCTCCTCCATCAAAAGTAGCTCCAGTTTCTCCTTTGAAGACATTAGTCTTATTTCTCATCCTTATATAATTGTAAATGTCTATTTTGGGTTATAGAAGTACTGAGTTGGGTCTATTTAAAAGTGTGTAAACGGAGTAATTCCCTAGCTGTTCGGCTGCACTGACGACACCGTGCAATTAAGCCCTGCTCCGTGTGGCTCATGCCCTGTCATCTTCCAGCTCCATCCTTTGAGCGTATCGAGCCTTTATGGTGCTTTATTGTGCAAATCACGCAGGTCTGGGTTTTTTAATTCGTGCTGACAAAACACACACCTTTCAGTGCCAGATGCTGCAAAGCTGCCGTAACCTCCCAGCCCCCTGAGACAGATTTACCGGTGACCTGGGGAGCTGCCTCGTTGCTCAGACCCTGCACAGGGAGCTGGGCTCCCCGCTCCCCATCCCTTGCACACCAGCTGCACCGAGCTGGACTAACGTGGAGCAAAGCACGGCTATGCCAGGGCTCCCAGCTTCATCTTTTATTTGCTGGTGGGAGTAAACTGTTTGAAGGAGGAACAGATTATTTTCTTTTGAACAAGGTTACCATGCTGTAAATTGGAAGTAAGCAATACCCAAAATGTTAGATTCCAGAAACTGCTTTCCGGCTGACACAGAAGGCTTTCTCCAGCTGCTTTCCCTAATTAGGCTCTGATTCTGCTTTGGACACTTCTTAGAATCATGGAATGGTGTGGGTGGGAAGGGACCTTTAAAGGCCACCTGGTCCAGCCCCCTGCCATAAGCAGGGACATCTTCAACCAGACCAGGTTGCTCCAAGCCCCGTCCAACCTGGCCTTGAATGTTTCCAGGGATGGGGCACCCACCACCTCTCTGGGCTCTCTGTGCCCGTGCTTCACCCTCAGCGTAAACATTTTTCCTTATAGCTAGTCTGGATCTCCCCTCTTTTAGTTTAGAACCATTACCTCTGTCCCCATCTCCCTTATAAGCCCCCTTTAATTACCAAAAGGGTGCAGCAGGGTGTCCCTGGAGCCTTCTCTTCTCCAGGCCTTTGTGCTTTCCCATCCACTACCTATCCCTACGTCTTGACTCCTGGTTAAAAACCTGCAAGGACTTAAAGGGTGGAACAAGCTGGCGCTAGCAGGAGTGTCTGGGTGTAGTCCAGTGAGCAGGCTGAGTCATGCCGGTGCTGTGCAGCCCCATCCCTGCTGAGCGCCCATAACCTCCCTTCACTGCCCACTCACATTCCCAGATTGGAGGTGTCTGTAGTGGGAAGGGTGAGCCCTCTGTACCAGATGGCATCCTGCATCGGTAAACACGGCTCCATACTTCTTTTTAAATTAATATCTCATTAGATATTTGCCATTCCCAAATTAAATGTTTAATTCGTGGTTCATACCCAGAAAAATCTCACCGCAGCGTTGCTGAATTGTTGACAGTGATCCTCTTCCTTTGTGAGCTCAGTCCCTATTAAGCAATTTCCTTGCTCATGTATTCTTCTTAGTTACTAAGGGAACATGAATCTTAATAAAACTCAATCAAACGTTCCTTAAATAACAGCTGCCTTCATTTAACTGTCTTATCAGCAGGTTTTTTTTGCTCTGCTCAAAATTCCCGGGAAAGTAAGATCTGATTCTTCACACAGTAGTGAAAAAGCAATGCATCCCAAATGTGAGGGGAACCCTTTATCCTGAGTACTACAGGATAAAAAAATAGGGATACTATTTAGCAGAAAATCTTCTGTTTTCTCCTGAACGTGCCCGTTCCTCTCTGCACTTCTGATGTGTGAGTTAGCTGGTATCTCCAGATATATGATTTGTGCTTGGGTACCTTATATTGCAGCAGGGCCAGTCCTGAGCATCTCTGGCATCGAGAACCATGACGGGAGATTTTTCTAACCCAGATGCATCAGTGGGAAGCACAAATCTCTCCTGAGCACAGAGAAGCGCAGCGGAGAGGCAGCAGTGCCCCAGCCACATGGTGCTTCCAAAGCCCGGGGAGGTCCCAAGGGGTTCCAGGGCAGGAGGAGCTCTGTGGGTGGCTCAGGCTGTAGGGAGCTGCACCCGCCCCCGAGAGCTCCGTGAGAGGAGCGGGATGCTCTGTCCCACCTGTGCTTCTCCACGGGTGGGGATTCCTCCCCCAGACAGCACCACACGGAGCCACCACCCACCAGCTGTGGGGGGAGACCCAGGTGCCCTCTGCCCAGGTGGCAGCTCCTCCAGCTCAGGTCACTCAACCCCATCCTCCTGCCCTTCCTCAAGCTGCGCCGCGGGAGGTTTAGGCTGGATATTAGGAAGAATTTTTTCACCAAATGGTTGTCAAGCACTGGGACAGGCTGCCCAGGGAGGTAGTGGAGTCACCATCCCTGGGAGTGTTTAAAACACCTGGTGCTTAGGGACATGGTTTAATGGTGGCCTTGGCAGAGCTGAGTCCATGGTTGGACTTGATGGTCTTAAAAGTCTTTTCCAACCTACACGGTTCTGTGGTTCTGTGATGTGGTACCCGTGGGAGCCCTGTTTGACTCATACCTGCATCCCATGCTCAGCTGGGGCTATGTGGGGGGAGGAATAAAGCCCAGCATGACAGAAGCTTGACAGCCTGAGGGGCTGCTGGATGGAGTCACACTAGGGGTGGCCAACATCCTCTGAACGTGACACGGGACGCAGGTGTAGTTTCCCTTTAGGGAACTGCACTGGGCACTTCCCTGCAATAGTGCAAACCCGACAAATGAGGGCAAAGCCCCTGCTCAGCCCTGAAGGAGACTGGGACCCTCGGCAAGTACCTGGGGATTTGCTCTCAGTGGAAGTGCCAGGACAGCTGGTTTAGGGTGGTGGTTGGAGTTCAGAGGTACCCTGGCCAAACACTGATGCAGGGATGCCAGCTGGGGGCTCGCCACCCCCGTGGGCAGGGGTCTCATGGCGGTGCTCTGTCCCAGAGGAGAGCAGGGCTGGCGGAGAGGGCACCCCGCGTCTGGTCTAGACATGAGACATGCCCGGGACGGGAGAGTACCAAATAACCAGGGTGAAAAGTCGGAGAACAGCTGGGCTCACCTTGTTGCTGCTGCTCTTGCCCTTTATTTTGCTGCTGTTACATTAAATTATTTTTAAAGCCTGTGAGCGCTGTTCCTCCTGCTGTCCCAGGAGCTGCAGGTAAAGGGAGAAGGTCCTCAGCACGTGTCCGAGCCATGCTGAACCTGCTCTGGTCTGCAGCTGGGGGCCCTGCCCTTGGGGCTGCTTTAGCTCTGCCTTTTCCTTTCCCACTGATACTGCTCCCAGAGACACTATTGCTGCCCGCGAGGGCAGGGAGATGTTTCAACTGTTTCCTGATATCTCCCAGTGGGGCTTTTCTTTTATTTCCTGGAGTCTCCACAGCACTGAGAGCACTCAAGCTCCAGGATGCTGCAAGGGGATGTTGGTGTAGATGTTCTCCTAGGTGAACTCCATCCAGTCTGATGAGACACTGAGAACTTCAGGCGTGCCTTGTGGCGTTTCTCTACAACTCCTAGTGACTGTGGTCCTTTTAACCTCTTCTGCTATCTTTGTCCTTCTGTTTTGCATCCCTAGCCCAAGACAGCTGGACCCTGGAGATCTTTCCTCAGTGACGTGGCTGTTTGGACACAGCCTTCTCCTCCTCCCATTGCAAGAGCAATGCTAGTGACCCCACGCAGCTGCAGTGAGGTAGGTGCCCTCCTTCCCCATCCTTCTTCTATACCTGATGCAAAACCAAAGGCAGTCGCTGTGCTAGGAGAGATGTGGCAGCTGGACACGTGTCCCTCAGCAGGCAGGAGCAGATCCCAAGCTTGTGTCTGGCTTGGGAGAACTTCAAGCCCAGACTAGGTAAAGCCCTGAGCAGCCCACTCTGGCCCCACAGCTGAGAGCCTTTCCAGTGGGAATTGTCCTGTGATTCACAACACCTGCTCCAAAAGGCCCTGCAGCACAAGCCTTAGCAGATGGGCACCTTCTCCAGAGGATTGCTGGGGATTTAAGGGCAGACCGGCAAGCTTGGCACCAGTGCCCTGGGCTGCCCATGCATCCCATGCCTTCGTGTGCCCTGCGATTGGCTTCTTCAGCTTGCTAGAAAATGAGAGATCCACCTGGGAACCTCCCTGCCCCTGGTTATTTAGCAGCGTTGCTGTAGCCCATGGCTGTTCCTCCTCCCTCACCATCTCTGCTTTCCCTTCCAGAAGCTCTTGGCTTGGGCAGGAGCGAATCCTGAGCTCGGCGCAGCCGTGCCGGTGGCGATGGAGTAGCCAGTGCTCTGGGTGCACGGGCATAGCGGGAGGCTGAAGCTGGCTGCCCAGGCTTCGGGGCGGCCGAATGCGCCCTGCCCACACGCTCCTCGCCTCTGCCATGAATGATGCATCGACGATGGATTATGAACTGCTCTCCCCCTCCTTGGTCGAGCACCCAGCCGGCACAGCGGGTATGGATGCTGAGCAGAAAACCGTCTTTGCCTTTGTCATCTTCCTCCTGGTCTTCTTGGTGATGCTGATGGTGCGCTGCTTTCGCATCCTGCTGGACCCCTACAGCCGCATGCCCGCCTCCTCCTGGACCGACCACAAGGAGGGGTTGGAGAGGGGCCAGTTTGACTACGCCTTGGTGTAGAGGGCAGGGATGGGGCGAGCCTGGGTGCTCCGTGTGCCTCCCACCCCAGCTGGCCCCGGCCCCGGCCCCCCCTTCCTCTGTGGTGTTGCCCTGGGCCAACAGGGATGCTCTGGGCAGGGAGGTGAGATCAGGCTCTTGTCCGGGGTGGGTTTTCTAGGGGTTTCTCTCTTTTCTAAGCACTTTTCAGTTCTCTTTGCAGTCTGCAGGACTCTTGGAGAGATGTGTTGGAGGGGTGATCTGACTCCGCGTGGTCCCTGCTGCCCATCGTGCCCCCGGGCAGCATCGCGTGCTGTGGTGAGGGGCAGGAGGCGATGGGGCAGGGCATGGCGGGACCTGCCCTCGGCCACTGCCCTCGGGGCTCCTGGTCTGGGTGGCTCTGCCTGGTGCCAGGCCAGAGCTTTGACCCCCACCTCCTCCTGCCCCCCACATCGCCCTTGTCTGTGTCCTCTGGGGAGTGCTGCCCATGGCCCAGTGCGTGTGTGTGTGTCCCTGTAGCTGAGCTGTGTCTGTCAGGGGGTTTATAGGCACCAGACCCAAGTGCTGGCTTTGTTCCTCTCTGTGTGGCAGCCCCAAGTGCTCCCCCCACCCACAAGTGAGGGGGAGATGGAGACCCCCCCACGCGCAGCCCCCTTGTGGCATCCAGCCCTGCAGCCTGCTCTCCGCTTCACACTGTAGTGACCTGTCCCTGCCCAACTGGTGGAAATGGTCTGAGCGAGGTGCAGCCACGCAGTGACCCGCAGACCTGCCTGGGTGGCCCCACTGGGATCCCAGGAGGGATCCCAGGTCCCACCCAACACTTGGGAGATGCTCCTCAGCCAGCCCAAGCCTGGGGCCTCCCACTGGTATCCCGCTCTGACCAGACCCTGCTCCAGCAGGATCAGGGTGGTCTCCCCATGTCCAGGGGGTTGCTGGGGGTGGCCGGCCTGTCCTTGGCCATCCTGCGTCTGGGTATCGGAAGGGCTGTGTAAGTAGCCGAGGGGAAAGCAAGGCTGTCCTCCTGCCCCTCTGCGGGAACCAAGCCTGTTGAGTAGGGGTGCTGCAGCTAGCCACAGGGCTAGCAGAAGCCATGGTGGATAAGGGCAGCGGGCCAGTAAGATGGTTTGTACTGAGGGATTTGAGCCTGTGGGGGAGAACCTCTTTCCCCACCATGGAAATAAAGCTGCACTGTGCTAACCCCACACAGCTCTTCCTCTGCTCTTTGACGCGTCCCGTCAGGCACCCAGAGGAGTGCCGGCTGCTCCCCCCGGGCCACGGTGGGCTGCCCCCTCTCTCCGAGCCAAGACCCCACATCTCCCAGTACAAGCTGGAGCTGCTCCGCAGGGGATGGGTTACCCAGGGCAGGAGCATCCTGCTGGGGTCTGCACGACACGAGCAGCAGCCTGGTAAGTTCTGCTGCATCCAGAGGGACCTTCTGGATGCGTGGGTGTGGGTCATGCCCAGAAAGTCACACGAGCACTGGCACGGAGGAAGAGGCTGGGTGGCTGCTGGATGCTGCAGACAACGTGGGTACCCCAGCCCAGCACCCTGCTTCTGCACCTCCTCTGGCACCACTGGCCCACACAACTCTGACTCCGTGCACCCACCGCCGGGCGCAGGGAGCTGCTGGAGCGGCAGTTTCCAGCTGCCTGAGCTCAATGGGAGCGTACTTTCCTCTGCCCAGGTCACTGCATGAGTGTGTTCCCCCCCCCCCCAGCAGCGCCCCCGCTCCCACCACCCAGGCAGGCAGTGGGCTCCCTCCCAGGCTCAGGGATGCTGCAGCCCTGCCTGCCCTCTTGTGGCACATGGCTCTGCGTCCGGAATGGAAGGCCAAGAAGAGCTAAAAATGAGAGTATCAGCCTGGAACTGGGGTTTGAGCTGGGCTCAAGCAGCTGGACCCCGACTCCTGGCCACGCAGCAGGATCCCTGGCCGAGCCGTGCATCGCCCACCCGACACACCCCATTCACCCCACAGTCTGGCCAAGCCCCGCGTTGCCCGACCTCTGCTCGGCACAGCCACGGCCCAGCAAAACCACCAGCGAGCAGCCAGAGCGGTGCTGCTCCTCTGAGGGGGTGAGCCAGGAGCCCAGGGTGAGCGCAGCACCAGCAGTGCCCTCCCTAAGCGCAGCACCAGGCAGGGCGAGCGTGGCGCAAGTGGTGGCAGCAGCAGGTTTCTGCCCCTGTGACCTCTCCACCAGCCCTCTCTGTGCCCCTTTCACCCCTGTCCTGGTCCCTGCAGCCTCTCTTTAGCCTGGCAGCGATGCTGGCCTGGGTGTAGCCAGCCTGCTGGTGGCATCGCTCCACTCAGCCGTCTGGCACCACTTGCCTCCCGCTCCCCTCGCTGGGAGGGAGCAAAGCATCAGGAGACTTTGCTGATGTCTCTGTCCCTCCTTCCTCACCTGCCTTCTGCTCTGAGGCTTTGGTTGGTTTATTTTTGTCTTTTTTTATTTGGAGCCCCCACAGGTACCGAGACATGTGGAACTGGGTGAGGCTGCATCCAGAGGGACCTCCCGGATGCATGGGGGGGGGGTGTCATTCCTGGAGAAGGTGCTGTGCCCCTGGGGAGGGCAGGGAGGGAACCAGCCTGGGCCCCCCCGTGTTGGAGGGAGGACGGGTCCTGCCACACTCCCACCGTGGCCTCCCCATCATCCCTTGACCCGGCAGGTGGGCACGGTGCTGCACGGCCCCCAGACACAGAGAAAGACACAGAACCACTTAACCCAAAATAATTTTATTGTTGCTGTTGCTTCTGATACAAAAAGGAATTCCACAAAGAGCCACCTCTCTGTGCGGGACAAGGGGGCACAGGTTTTGGGTTTCAACGCTTCCCCAAAAAAAAACCAACCAGCAAGAAATGTCAATACAAAAAAAAAAAAAAACAAACCCAAAAAACAAAAACAACACCGCACCAGAGAGGAATGAAGGAAACCTTGAGCTTTTTCATTTGAGACTTTTGGCTCAACACACACACACAAACTCATCTCTGCTAATTTATTATTATTAATTTTTTTTTTTTTAAAAAAAGCACCTGTTGGAAAACCAAACCAAAACAAAATAATAATAAAAAAACAAAAACAAACCCAAACATCAGGCCACCCATCCTGTCACAAGCTCTGGGACTCTTGCAAAATCCAGAGTCTGGAGCTGCGTTATGCAGAAGAGTTTTCAAGTTTGACATTAGCCCAAATACAGTATACATACACTTCCCCCACCCCATGCGGCGGCAGCGTACCAGGAAAAAAACCACCCCCCCAGGTACCAAAAAAAAAAAAAAAAAAAAAAAAAAGCTACAGGAATATGCACTCCTCACAACAACAAGCAATCGTAACTTTGGTGGTTATACATAAATATGGAAGGGTGGATGATACAGTGCACTATCGCTGACAATTCGGTACCAGCACCGGCTCTGGGAAGCTGGGAGCACCTCGGGGGGGGGTAAGGTAGTCGTGTGTGTCACTGGGGTGGATTAGCACCTTTGCTGCCCTGCCACCACGAAGGGCTGATGTGGAACTGGAAACAGATTCATGCAAAACTAGGAAATGGCATTGCAAAGACCAGCCGTGTGAAGTACACTCTTGAGGGGGGGAAGAGAAGCCCACCTGGACAGGCTGCTGGAGGCAGCAGGGAGCCCTCCGTTCACTTACAGTTAAGATTTTCCAGACTCTTTGTAGTGCATTTTGTTTGTCTGCATTAACTGGAGACTGTCCGTCTTGATTGTCACCTCGGACTGACCAAGAGGTATGTGACATCCAGAGGGGTGTGACTTGTGGCCCCCGTTTTCAGAAGTTCTGACCGCTGAGGGCACAACCAGGCTCTGGCTGTCCCTGCCTCTTTCCTCGGGGCAGGCTGCAGAGACACTCCCCGCCCCTTATCCCCATGGTGCTCCTGCTGGTGGGAAACGTGTCACAGGATTTTCAAACCCTCACATGGCTGGTGGCCAGGAAACCCTGCAGCATGCCACACGCGCCCTGCCAAGCCCTCCATCCCCTCTGGCATGGGAAACATCTAGATGCTCTCCAACCAGACTCGTGACATCTTTCCTGCTAGTTTAGTTTGTCCAACCACATTCAAAAATGCCGTTATCTGCCTTTCCCCGGAGCTCCTCCTTACTTACAGAAGGACGCCTTAACGCCTGGACTTGCTGGAGCTCTGGGAAAGCCCTCCCAGCTCCAGCTCTCCGGCACGTTCTGCGTGCCGCGGTGTGAAAAGCCCCGGTTCCCTGCAGGAGCCTGTGGTCCCCCAGGCTGGCTGCTCCGCCATGCGACATGGGCAGCCCCCACCGCCCCGGCGCTCAGAGGTGACCTTTTCCGTTAGAGGAGCCCAGAAGGACCAGAGGACACGGAGAGGACAGAGAAAGGCAGAGCACAGCCAGTGTAGGTGTGAGATGGTTCCTGCAGCACCACCGTGACAACGCAGAAGCAAAGGAGGAACGAGAGCTGATGGGAAATGCACTGACACCACACCATGCCACAGCTCCTTCCACAGCTGCCCCCAGCCCCCCCTCGCATTTCCAGGGCTGGGGGGGGCGGTGTATGGCCTGTGACCATGAAGGACAGGCGGCTTCCCCATGGCACTGCCCTTGCCAGCTCGGACGAACAGTACCTTGGTTAAAGGAGACAGGCAGGAGCTGAGCAGAGCAGGGCATCCCTGCTAACGGGGTTTGAACCCTTGGCAAAGCTTTTGTGAGCTCGTTGGCGGTGTGGCTTGGCTCAAGCACCCCGTGAAGTGGAGCATCCCTGCGTGGCCAAGGTGGGTGCTGAGCCTAGAGGGACATTTCCCATCAGTTGTACTGTGCAGCGGAGGAGGCGGCGGCAGGAGGTGCAGCGACAGAGGAGGCAGCTGTTCCCAGGTGTGGATGGCAAGGCTAAGGACTGCACTGGCGGCTGGGGGGGGGGGGGTCTCACGGCTGTTAGTAGAGCTGGAGCTGGAGCTTCATCCTCAGTGCTTGGCCCAGCTCCCCTGCTAAGTAGTTGAGGTGGTTCTTGGCCTCTAGTTTCTGCAGTTCCCTCTTGCGGTACAGGGGCACGCTCACGATTTCCAGCAGGTAGGTGCCAGGCACTATTTTCTTGCGGCCGAGGTGCAGGTAGCTGAGCCCCTCCTTTTGGTGGATGCGGAAGTAGCCATCCTCATTCCCGTGGGAGATCAGGTACCGCACACGGTTCTCCAGGGGCTCCACCGCTGGCAGGAGCTCCAGGATGTGCTCCTTGTGAGCCAGGTCAGACAGGTTCAGCGTCATGGACAGAGGGGCGTCCACATCCATGCTGGCCAAGTTCACAGTGTGATCCTTTGAAAGGAAGCAGGTGCGTTACTTACAGATACCAAGAAAAGCTCGTGGCCAGGTGAAGGAGGACTCGCTTTAGAGGAGTTCTGCCCCACGGGCCACCCCAGAACAGCTCTGAGAAGCGGCTACATCTCCCGTGGCCCTTGCTCTCCTGTTGGCGTGTCGCAGACTGAACCAGCAAGCACAGTCCCTTATCCTCAGGGGAAGAACCACTAACTTCAGAGGCATTTTCCTCCCAAGGCCTGAAGGGCCCATAGTGACCTCCCAGTCCAATCTGTCTTTATCAGGCCTGTGAACTTCTTGGGGGAGCCCTGGACAGAGGCCAGAACTTCCCTCCAAGGAATAACCCGTGTTGATAGTGACAGGTTCAGCCTGGAGTCAGACAGCAAGTGCTGACCGTCCCCCATGGTCCTATGGGAATTGCTCCCCCGTCAGCTCCCCTTGCAACGACACGTGTCCTTTACCTCTTGGTTGCACATACCTCCAAACGTTTGTGGGCAAACCACACAAGTGTGTCACTTAAGATTGTCCTGACCTTCTCTAAGGTTTTGTGAAAGACCTTCCGTTCCTGCAGGACTTCTGAACTCAGTGGCACCCACAAACACCCAAGCACCCAGCATGGGCAGGTACCGAGTGAGCTGCTATCTCTGCCGGGACTGAGGCAGCCCCACAGGAGTGGGCACACACACGGGAACCACCCCAGGCAGCTATCCCCCAAGTGACCCAGCTCCTGCCTTGCTCCGTCCACCCCATCCAGGATGCCATGGGTTTCTTACCTGGTGCTTCACAGTGCCATTGACACTGCGCCGCTGCCGACCCCTCTTGGGGTAGCCATTTATCTTGCACTCATAGCAGGTTTCAGGGGAGAGCAGGTTGTCTTCATCCTCTTCTTGTGGGGCAGGAAGGTAGGAACCTTTCCCAAAACCCAAACCAGAAATACAGTGTCTGGTGGCAGAAGATCAGACAGACCCATGTCAGATTCACGCTTCAAGAAGGAAATCTTACCGTTGCCCTCACAGCTTCTCCATGTGGCACCCAGAAACTCAAGAAGGATCATGCCTGGGTGGAAGACATGGCTTGTGCAGGAAGACTTGTACACAGGACACGCCTGAGAGAGATCGCGCCATGTCTCATTTAGATGTGGCCAGTAGGTTTAATCTGCCTCATCCTGGGCTAGGTGGATCTGCAGGGCATCTGCTACAGTGCTAGCAGCTGCACTAGCCACTGCATTGGTGAAATGGGAGAGGAGATGCACATTTGTATGAGGATCCTCTGGTGGGTGAGGTAGTCTGGCATGGACAAGCTGAGGACTCGTGTAGGAAGGGGAGGCTCCTCGGGCTCCTTCAAATTGTGCCAGTGGCAGAGAGCAGAAGTGTGGTGATGGATCCTGCCTGGGGGCACCATGCACTTGGCAGCCTGCAGTATCCCCCAGGAACGTACAGGAGCCTGTGGGGACCTGCTGGCTGCTCTCTTACCCTTGTCCTGCTCGGAAGTAGCCGCCAGGACAGCCGCAGAGGTAGCCTCCGTCGGTGTTGGAGCAGCCATAACTGCAGGGGCTGCCGCCTGCTGAGCATTCATCCACGTCCTGGCACCCGCCGAAGGCTTGGTCAAAATCAAAGCCAGATGGGCAGACGCACTTGAAGCTTCCCAGAGTGTTGTAGCAGGATGCAGAGCCGCAGGCGGTGGGGCTGGAGCACTCGTTTTCATCTGCACCCAAAGACAGCAGAACGAGTCAGAAGCTTAGTGGAAGGGAGCACGGGTGCCGCTGGCACACCCCACGCCACACGGCCAAGGAAACCTGCCCACGGCCACCGCTGAGCTGGCGGCTCCCCTCTCCCAAGACCTCATCCCATGCAGGTCCCTGAAGGACTGCCTTGATTTTTTTTGTTTTATCTTCCTGCAAGGCAGGGAGCTGCTGGTGTCAGGAGCACTGGGAGCTCATCCCTCTGCAGAGCAGCTTCCTGACACTCCCTGCTGCGGGGACAACCCAGGGCAGTGCCAGGCCGGGCAGGGGCACCGTTCCTGGGCACAGGCACGGTCTGTCTCTGGGACAGGGCAGGAAGATCAGCGCTAGGTTAGCAGAGATGAACCCAGAATGCAGCGTCAGAGGTGGCGAGGGGTGTCTGGAGAGGGACTTAGAGCTTAGCCGCCCTCTTCCCCCCACCCCACAGCCACACGATACAAGAGCCCCCACCCCACACTCACCCACGCACTGATTCCACTGGTAGTGCTGCACGTAGCCCTGCGGACAGCCGCAGCGGTAGCCTCCGAGCACATTCTGGCAGCCGTGCTGGCACCGATGGTTTCCATCACACTCATCCACATCTGCAGCAATGTAACACAGGCAGCAGTGAGAGAACCGCTCCCTGTCTCGTGGGCAGCGCTGGGTGCACAGGGACCACGTGCACATGGCACGGCCCGGCAGCCAGGACCCTTGAGGGTGCTTGTGTGGGTGGGCGGTTTTTCTGCCTAATTATGTCTCTGCAGCTTGAAACTGAATAACACCCTCCGCCCCAAGGCCCACCTCCATCCCCTTGCAGCCCCTGCTTGGACGGTTTTTTGATGGAAGGTCTGGCCTGGATCGTTACCACTCTGCTCCAGGCTGCCTGCGCTGAACACGGGCTTTTTTCCCTTTAGCTTAGCACGTGGTGAGTGTTGGCCGGCATGAGATCTGCCCTGATGAGGCACAGACCCGCTCCTTTCCCAGCCTTGGCTGCTACGGTTGCAGCACCGAGACCTTCATCTGCTTGTCCCAGAGCCAGCGTTTCTCCAGGCAGGTCAGGCAATGACCTCTCCTACGCACTGCAGCTCCCCTGTGGGTTTCTGGTGCCCCACAGTAAGGATTAGTCCCTTCTTGGCTGGACTGAGCTGCCTTAGAGACCGTGAGTGAACTGGGAACTCTTCCACGTGGAACATGTGCCTGTCAAAGCCCCAGAGACACAGACCCACCTTCACAGTTGACACCAGAGCTGTCCAGGGAGAATCCTTTCTGGCACTCGCAGTTGTAGCTGCCTGGCGTGTTCAGACACTGTCCTTTGGCTCCGCACAGAGAGGGCTGAGCCGTGCACTCGTTATTGTCTGCAAAACACCAGTGGCCGCTTGCAACTCCATCCCCAGCGACGTGGCTGCGTGCAGCTTTGCAGACAGCTACCTCGCATCACTGAGCTCAGCCCCGGCTGAGCCGCATCCAGCCAAATCAGACACACAGCCCCAGGCTGACTGGAGCGGGGCAGTGCTCTGCAGCCAGGGCTGGGCCGCTGGAAAGGCTCTTCTGGGCTTAAAGCTGACCCACGGGGTCCTCGCTGGTGCTGTACAGCAGGGCAGCCAATGCCTCTACTCACCAATGCAGGATGAGTGGTGCTGAGTGAAGCCTGGGGGACATTTGCAGTTGAACCCTCCGATAATGTTCACACAGAGGAACTGGCAGTTGTGCTGCTTGGTGGAACATTCATCCAAGTCTAAAGTGACAAGCAGAAGAACATGTCTCAATTTATCTTACTGAGGTATCTTTTGGGTCTGAGTCTGTGGCACCTGCGTGTACATGGCGACACACAGTGGTCCTGGGCAGACCAGGACTGCACGGACCAGCCTCAGCAACGACACCCCCCAAATTCTTACGTGAGACTAACGAGTCGCGGGAGCCTCTCCCCACCTCAGCTGCTGCTCATATACAGACACATTTGGGAGGCACAGAGACTTTTCTCTGCCTCTGCTGTAATCCACAGACCCCAGACTCTCCCAGACCCTCAGGCCACCCTCCTCGCAGCCTGACACACTGGTGTTGTGGGAGATGGGCAAAGCCTGACAGTGACTCCGACACACAAAGCCCATTTGTTGGGGACATGCAGCCCCTGGAGCTCAGCACAGCTTGAGAAATGCTGTGCAGGCTGTAGGAAAGGGCACGGAATATTTTTTTTTCCCCTGATGAGACAGAAGTGTCTGTGGAAGGATGAAACCCTAATGCATCACTCCATGAGGGTCCAGCACGGCACCTCTTTCAGTGCCTAGCCTTGTCCCGTGGCTGAACTGGCTGTCCTGTCCCGTGTTACCAGCTCTTGCCACCCTCCCTGCTGCCAGAGATGAGGCAGGGTCTCTGCTGCCTTCTCCTGGGTGAATACCTTTGCAGATCTTCCCATCTTCTTGCAGAATGTACCCTCGGGGGCAGGAGCACTGGTAGCTGCCTTCTGTGTTCTTGCAGATGAAGTTACACGGCTTAGGGGACTGGTTACACTCATCCAAATCTAGACTCGAGAGATGAGACACATGAGCATTCACAGGTGGTGCTGCTGGATGGGGTCCCCAGCACCCCTCGGACCATTCATTCTACCAAGGGGCTCCTGAATACAAGGTGATCCCAGGTTTCGTGGCCCCACACAGCCAAGTGCTCAGATGGCCCTATGGATTCTGGCACTCCCTGCCCCAAATAAATGCATCTTTTCCACTTTCCGGGAAGCAGGAGAGCAGAGACAAGGGCTTTAAGGGAGCACCTCGTTTGAGCCAGCACAACAGATCCAAGAGATCTCCTGCAGGAAAAGAGCCAAATCACCTCCCTGCTCAGATGTGGGATCTTGTGTGACATCTTTCCCAGCCCCTTCCCAGCTGAAGAGATGGGTAGATGCTCCTCCTGAGTACTGGGAACATCAGTGACGGGGCCAGCCCTGAACTTCTGGAGCTTTGTCTCCTCTGCCCAGCAGGGAGTAGCAGCAATGGCTCTGACAAAGCCTGTAACTTTGAGCCAGGCTGGAGGGCACAAAACTGGAGAAAGAACAAGGATATCTAGAGAGGAATCCTGCCCAGGTGCTCAGGGTCATTTCTGCTCTACTCCTAGGCACAGTGCTTGGTTTCTGGGGGCCAAAGCTTCTTTTCCACCCAGTGTCTAGGACATGCAGCTGCTGGCATCGTCTTGAACACCATCTCAGTACTGGAAGTACAGCACATCCTCAGTGCCTTCAGTATTTCCCCAGATGCCTGCAGCTGTGATTCCAGGGGTGCCTTTTATGTCAACATCTGGATTCCCAACGTGGCGCTCAGGCTGGCTAGAACCAGCTGCCCTGCCAACGCAAGGCTTGGCTGCTCATCTCTGGGTCTCGCTCCTTGCCAGTCCCTGTGACTCCTGGGGTCAGAGGGAGAAGACAGGAAGCCTCACTTTTAAGGAGTTAAACAACACAGAGCGATGACTTTGATGTCTAGAAGACCATGCAATAGGGCAAAGTGTCCAGAGCCCTGCTACGGATATGCAGGACGGCATGGCCGGAGGGGAGGGCAGAGGGCAGGTCCCAGGTGGGGGTCCCAGGACCCTCTCTTTGCATGCTGAGAAGGAGTGGAAGCCTGCCGAGGCCAAGGGCTGCCCAGAGACACGGGTCTCCCCCTCCCGACTCACCCACGCAGGCGGTGCCCGTGATATCGGCGGTGTAGCCCAGCCTGCAGTGGCAGCGGAAGGAGCCGATGCTGTTGATGCACTGTCCGTTCCTGCAGAGGTTGGGCAGCACCTTGCACTCATCGATGTCTGCGGGAGGGAGGGAAGGACCTGTTATTGCCAGCGCTGCCTCTGCCCCCCTGCTCCCGCACCGGGGCTGTGTCACACAGGCTTCTCGTCCGCTCCAGGCACTGTGTAGGTCTGTCCCAGCCAGGTCCCGGGGGAATTCCGCAGGTACCCACATCTCTGCTTCCCCCCTCTGCACTGAAGGTGATGCGGGCCCCAGCTCACCTCTCCCGTCAGTGGAGTACCCCGGCCCATGAGGACACATTTTCTTGTACTGGGCGGTTCCAGGGAGGGGACAGAGTTCACACTGGGGGCCCCAGCTGCGCCCGCTGTTGCAGCAGCACTCGGATTTGGTGACCAGGTTGCGGTTGGTGGAGGACATCTGGCACATGGTTTGCAGTACTTCAGTGAAGCAGAATCCCTGGCGGGTGTCTGGACAGGAGAGAGCGAGAACACAAGTTCAGGATTTGAGCCAGTGTCAGCATCAGGGAGAACCTGTCCAGCCTGTGCCAGTTCCAGCACAGAGGGCAGTGTGGTTTGAATAATGCTAAAGGTACAGGTGATGCTCCAACATCCTCTCTATTTGGAAACCCTGAAACACTTGAAAAGCATCATCTGCTACTAAAGAGAGGCTGCTCAAGACCCACCAGGACTTGGTGATTACCAATACACTCTGTGCCAGAGGGGCTGACTTCAAAACCTTCATTGCAGTCACAGCGGTAACTTCCCACCGTGTTGATGCAGCGGCCGTTGGGGCAGATTCCGGGCTTGGTGCGACACTCGTTCTCATCTAGGAAAGAAGGAACCACAAAGGGTTGTGAGGCACAGGACAAATTTCAGCTTTCCATGAGTCCCCAGCGCTACCACTCCGTTTGCAACACTGTCACATAGTCCTCAAGGACAACTTCCACATCCTTAGGCAGGTGAGGGACACATCCACCTGCCCAGTGGCTCAGTACCCCGGCTCCCCTGGTTTGCACATTCTCCACCTGCAAGTGGCCAAGCTGCCAGGCTGGGATCGGAGCTGGGCTCGCTCCACCTCCCTGCTGTGCCCCATACTGCGCAGGTCTGGGCTGCCCACTGCTGGCCCTTGCAAAAGCAGCTCGGTGCAAAGAAGCTTGACACGGACATGGAAAGACACAACAGAAAGGACACATGGCCTAATGCTGTGTCACCCTGCGCTGGAACTGCGTAGACATGTGGGTCCAGGGATGAACAGGGGTTTTGTGTCTGTAGGCACCTAGTAGGACATACAGGGAGTTCTGACATATGGGAAACCCTGGGGAGGAGCTGTTTTGACAGAAGGATGTAAAATAAAGCTACACAGACGATATCTAGAGGAGGATGGTCTCCAGCCCCGCTAGGAATCCCTCCCAGCCTGTCCCTTGGTACCTGTGCAACCCTCGCCATCGGGCCGACGCTGCATTCCTGGTGGGCAGATGCACATGAAGGTCCCGATGAGATTCTTGCACAGCATCCCTCGAGACTCGCAGTCGTGCAGCCCCTCTGCACACTCATCCAGATCTGCAACCAAGAACCTCATGAGACCACGTCCAACCTGCCAGCTCCATGGCACTGTGGGGGCAACTGAGAACTGAGTGCTCACATCTGCACCGCTCCACCACCCCTCCTGCCTTGGCCCAGGCTGGCTGGCACACCGCACGGGCACCCCGGGAGGGGAGGGTGAGTGCAAGCCCAGAGATGCCAGCTCAGAAGTCCTGTCTCCTCGCTGTACAGCACCAGGGACCGGCTAAGGGCAGGGGGCTGGGGAGAGTGTGGGGGCTCCCCGGTGGGTGCAGAAAGGGATTTTACCTCTGCACATTCTTCTGTCTTCTCGGAGGGCGTATCCAGATGGGCAGGTGCACTCATAGGAGCCAAAGGTGTTGATGCAGCGGAAGGCGCAGAGCAGGGGATTCAGAGCGCATTCGTTGATATCTGGGAGGCGAGAGAGAGGAGGGGGCTCGACCCTGTGCTCTCAGCAGAGTCAGCTGGGCAGTAACAGTGGTGGAACCCCCCCCACTGACACAGGAGTGTCCCCCCCTCCCCGTGCATTCATCTCATGAGAATTCTGTTCCACCAAGGCCTCCTGTCATGGTCTTCAGTTGCAGAGTGGGACAGACACCTGGTGTCTCGGCAGCTTTGATGGGACAGGGTCCTGGCTCCGTGGTGAGGCATCTCCTGCATTTAGGCAGGTCTCCAGGCCTCCTCCTGGTCTCCAGCCTCAAAGGAAGCCGAAGGGCGCCAGTGCTGATGTACACACTGATGTGGAGAAGAGCCCCAGCCAGCTTTTCTGCACTGTCCATTGGAGGCTGACCCGAGTGCTGCTCACCAGCAGTGACCCACTGGGGCCACCAGTACGGTCCAGTATGCAATGAGGCTGAAGGGACTGTCCCACAGCTGCGTTACCTTCACATGTCATCATGGGACCTGGCTCAAAGCCCTCATCACAGGCACACTCGAAGCCTCCCACCACGTTGGTGCAGGTGCCGTTCCCACAGGGGTTGCCAATGGAGCACTCGTCGGTATCTGGAGGAAGCCGGGACCCCGTTAGTGGGTGAGCTGGGGGGGGAGGCGCGGGCTGGCCTCTTCTTGCAGCCAGAGCGCTCACGCCAGCAAAGCCAGGAGCCAGGGGTAAAAGGCAAAGGGACAGGGGAGAGGCAGGTGGGTTCTCGCCCCCCCCCCCCCCCCCCCCCCCACTCGTAGCCTCTGACATGAGGAGGTTAAGAGCAAGAGCGAGCGGGTGGTCCCTGTGCAGACCCTTACCCACGCAGTTGACCCCTGTGTAGTCCAGGTTGTACCCGAAGGGGCACTCACAGCGGAAGGACCCGTCGGTGTTAATGCAAGCCCCGTTTATGCAGACACCCAGGTTCTCCGAGCATTCATTAACGTCTAGAAGGGAAACCAAGGCAATGAAACCTCCTGTCAGCATGTAGCCAGAAACAGCCTTGTCCTCTCGGGGACTGCAGACCCCCCATCTCAGATACTCCCTCTCCGGAGCTGGGGGCTGAACCTTTGGTGCGCAGGCAAAGACCGTGAGCCTGGGAGGGCACCCAGTCCTGTGTGCCCCCCTCCTGCCACCAGGATTCAGCCCTGCTCCCCAGACAGCCTGCGTTTGGTTGCTTCTAGGCAACCCTCCCACAAAGCATCTTCTCATCCCTAGCTCAGACCGTACCTTCTCGGGTGTCACCTGGGCCTGGGATGGCTCCATGGCCATATGGACACAGCTCCTGGAAGGCAACTGGAAGAAAGCAGAGACGTTTGATGTGCTTACAGGTGCTTCTACTGTCAGAAGCTGAAATGTGCTTTGGAGGCTTCTAGAGCATGGCCGAGAGCTTGGCAGCTCACTGCCCATGGGAGGCCACAAAACCCTGGCTGGCTGGAAAACACCTTGGATCTGGAGGCACCAAGATGCTTTTGCCCTTATCTAAAGCCCTGCAGAGAACTGAGAGCAGATCCAAAGCAGAAATACATGTGGCTGTGGTTGCTGGAGGGCCAGGAGTGCTGGTGTCCAGCATGGGCTACTCAGTTTCAAGGCAGCACCCTCCAGACGGAGGAGCCCACTTTGCTGGATGGCTTGCACCACTGGCTGTCTTGCCTGACCTGCACCCCTTCCCCACACTGCGCACATTGGAGACACACGCAGCCATCTCTCCCGTGGAGCTAGGTCCCAGCACACCTACCGTTCCCCTCCTGTGGGCACAGCTCACAGGGGTCTCCCCAGCCTTCTCCTGGCATCTTGCTGCAGCAGCACCGAGCCTTGGTGGTGTTGAAGGCCTTGGGGACTGAGCACTTCCCGTTGTCAAAGCGAGTGAAGCAGAAGCTCTGGCGAGTATCTGTAGGAGGATGGGGAAATGCACAGGTCACCACAGACAGCCAGGACGGTTATGGTCCCCTCCCCACTGCGATGAGCGGCACTCACCAAAGCACCTCCGGCCGTTATCAGACAGCACAAAGCCTGGAGGGCAGACACACTGGAAGCTGCCAGGGGTATTGGTGCATGTCCCGAAAAGGCAGATGTTGGGCTCCTCTTCACACTCGTTGATATCTGGGAGCACCAGGGATACATTACAGGGCAGCCAAAGGTCACTCCTTTCCTCATTGCACTAAATCAGCTGAAGCTGTGATGTCTGGGGAGCTCTGACACCTGCAGAACATCATCCCTAACCCTTAACCCACCCTCAGGGAAAATGGGACAACAAAGAGGCCAGGGCACAGCAAAAGCAATGAGCCTCCTCCATCGTGGGAGCAGGCCTTGCCCTGCTCTGTGCCCAGCTGCTTTCAGGAAGATCTTTGGGGGGGTGGGGGGGTGTATGCCCCAGCCCTCTCAGGAAGAATATGGTTGTTCTGGGAACAGTCTGAGGGGACCACAGGCTGTGCTGGAAATGGAGGAGGCGGAGAGGCAACATTACCGATGCAGTTGTCGTTCTGCACCTCATACCCAGGGGGGCAGATGCAGCGGAAGGAGCCCTCCAGGTTCTGGCAGGTGCCCGGGGAGCAGGTCCCAGGCAGGCTCACGCACTCATTGATGTCTGCAGAGACAGGGAAAAAAAACAGTGATAGTGTCCGTGCTCACCTCGGAGGACTTGCATGCAGGGTACCTTACTGCACCCGTGCCCCACGTGCAGCTGCACCCTGCTTTGCCCAGAAGATGCAAAGGAAGCAGATAATTTTCCTGGATGCTCTGCCTTGTGGACCCTGGGAACATGGACTCAGCCCTGCAGGAGGCTGCGGTGGACACGAGTAAGCAGAGCACGATATGCCCATCTGCCCCCACAGCCCCTGCCTGCAGGATGGTTCCCAAGGCAGCCCCGGTACAACTCTGCGTGCTTTAGGGGTATCAGCAGGACATTTCTCCTCACTGCCTGCAGGTCCCAGCACATGGAAAGGGGACTGGCTTGACTGTTCCCTGCATTGCTGGGAGGGAGATGCAGGCAGAGTGGGGCTCAATCCAGCTCTCCATGGGCAGTCAAATGACAAGCCTTTGGCTCCAGAGGACCTGGGGCCTTGGGAGAGGTTCTGGAGAGTCCACTGCTCAGTGGCCACTGATGGGATCAGCCTGGGGACCACATCTCACAGCACTGCACAGTGCCAGCCACGCCAACATATAGCTCAACCCACAGAGAAGGGCCAGCCTGCTGCCCGGACACTCACCTACACAGTTCTTCCCATCAGGGGTCCGGTCATACCCCTCTTGGCACAAGCACTGGAAGGAGCCGATGCTGTTGATGCACTGGCCGTTTCGACACACCTGCCCCACCAGGGATGAACACTCATCAATGTCTGTGGGAGGGAAATGATAAGCACAACGGGAAGAGAATTGCACAGCACGTGTCAGCGTGCCACCTCAGCCAGCCCCACACCTCTGACACACACAGCCACGGCCGGGTGACACCCAGAGGTCACTCCTACAGCCGCTGCCGGCTGACACCCAAAGCTGATCCCCTGTATGCCACTGTGTGCCACCCCATGCCCCGCAGCTGCTGCCGCGTTGACCCCAGCCAGTGGTCCACGCGGTCGGGGTTTGATGCAGCTCACCCATGCAGTCGTTATTGTGTGTCAGCTCGAAGCCGGGGAAGCAGAGGCAGTTGTAGGAGCCGACTGTGTTCTTGCAGGTCCCATTTCCACAGGGCTGTCGGTCACACTCGTCAATATCTGCAGAGAGAAGGTCATGGCCGATTCAGGGCCTGAGCCAGCTGAGTGCCGCTGCCTTGGGTGTGCAGGCAGGGTACAGGCAGCTGCATGAGACCCCTGTGGCTCGCAGGGGCAGCCTGGGATCGAGGGGACACTGTGGCCCTTGGCTGTCCTTGGCACTACCCAGCGGGTGCTGGAGAGAGCTCACATCCATATTGATATCTGACTCCCGGCAGGGCTGCGGCAGTCACACTGACCCATGCACATGGTCTGCTCCCCCGTGGCCTTGAATCCATTGTGGCAGATGCAGACGTAGCTGCCTTCGGTGTCAACGCAGTCCCCGTGGCTGCAGACGTTGGGGATCTCCTGACATTCGTTGCGACCTGAAAGAAAGCGAAGCGGGAGCTAGTGAGCAGGAGGGATGGAGCTAATGGGAAGGGCAGACCCCCGCCTGCGGGTGGGAAGCTGTGTCCGTGAACAGCAGAACGGGGTCTCCGTTTCCTGAGAGGTGGCTTCAGAAAGAACAAGATTTATGCACTGCAATCAGAAAAAAAAATAATTTAATTGGAGAAAATGGCCTGAGCTGCCAGACTAAAGCTGCACTTCACAATGACCTTTTCTCATCCCCAGGAGCCCACGGTCCTGGGGAATCACTCCAAAAGTACAGATATCCCATAACCACAGCACAGCCAGGTTGTGGTCCCAGACCAAGAACCCACGTGTGGGACTGGCATGTCCTTCACCCTGTCTTCCCTTGGGTGCACACATGAGGGTCTGCAAGGCCAGGCAGGGGCGGCAGCGCCTCGCGCGCATCTCTGGAATAGGTAGCAAAGAGCTCCCATCTTACCCACGCAGGCTCCGCTGGGCGACAGCTTGTATCCAGTGGAGCATTCGCACCTGTAACTGCCCGGGATGTTGATGCAGTCGGCGTTGCGCTGGCAGAGGTTCTCCCCACTGCTGCACTCGTCGATGTCTGTGGGAGGACAGCGATGCAAACCTTGACGGTGCAGAGCACCAAGCGCTCACCAGGCACCGTCATCCTGGGGGGGCCGGAGGGGCTTCATGGAGTCAACTGAATTTTAGCTCTTGTTCCAATCAAGGTCAACCTTTTTTCAAGAAGTTTTCAACCCTTTTCTATTGCTTTGCAATAAAATAATGGGAATGTTAGTGACAACTCAAAATTTTGAGCCACTCACATTTGCAAACTTTTTCTGAAAGACCCCTCCAAAAAACCAAGGAAGGGAAACCCAGGTGGGAACATGAATGAAAATCAGCAGGTTTTGTCCAACCGTTGATGTGGAAAAGGAAGACAATTTCAAGAAGGCTGAGAACACGTAGACTCTGTCCATGTCTGCTGCCAGCCCTCACCCTGGTGCTCCATGAGGCGGGGAGACACCAGTGGCACACTGCGAGCCCCCCCAGGTGCCCTGGCTGCCCCTTACCTTCGCAGATGAGCAGGATGTTGTTGTAGCTGAATCCAATGGGACACTCGCACCTGAAGCTGCCGATTTGGTTGATGCAGACACCGTTCGTGCAGATAGCTGGGATCTCACTGCACTCATCGATATCTGCGCACAGACAACATCTCTCAACATCCCGGGAAGGCAGCAGGGAGGAAAGCATCCCCCATAGTTGGGAGACTGCTGCCCTTGCTTGTTCTAGGAAGAAGACTAGCAGGAAAGGGCTGCCAGACCAACAGCGGAGCAGCTCTTGGAGGACTGATGCTGGATCCTGCAGATCATGCTAGGCTGGGGCTGCTCTGCAGGGGGCTGGTCACACAACAGAGCCACACAAGGCTCCAAGCTGTCGGAGCCATGTGATTGCTGGCAGAACCTGCACAGCACATGCTGGGAGGGATCCTGCTCAGGACATCCACCTTGTTTTCTGCAAGTATGTCTCTGCAGTAACATGGACACTTGCCCAGGCTCTGGGACCAGGCTGCAAGTGGGAAGTTGTCCAGGGGGGTCACTGAAATACTGAGATGGCTCCAGGGCCCCTGGCTCCGTCGCTGTGCCCAGCACAATCCACCACCAGCCCTGCATCCCTTGGTTGCATTCACCCTGGGAGCAGAAGATGAACTCACCTCCCTCCTCTTCAGCCCCCTGGCTGGCGCTGCCAAGGCCAGGTGAAGCAACGATTAACTACTCTTTGTCTGACAAACTACCAGCGAGTCCATCTTCCAAGACTGCAAAATGTCTGTAGGCAGCCCACAAATCCCAGGACTGTCAACAGCCCCTCTGGCTTCCCATCTCCCAAACCAGAAAGCCGAAGGCTCGGCTCTCAGCAGTGCCCTCCCGCTGTAGGGCTGGTGCTGCCGGCAGCGTGAGCACGAGGGCTATCACAGCGCTGCATCTACCTGGCCACTGGCCACTGCCAGCGGCCACTGGCCACCTGTCTCTCCAGGTGGGACAGAAACAAGCCACAATTACAAATGTGGGGAGGTCTGAGCAGCTCAGCCACGCAGGACATCGGCTTGAAGGCTTGGCCAGCAGCTTGCAGCCATGTCTGCCACCTCTCGTCCTTGTCTGTCCTCTGCTCGGGGCTTGACTTACAAAGGGAGGGGAAGAGAACCAGCGCACAAGCACCGCGGGAAGGAAGCAGAGGGGCAGAGAGCAGACCTGGCTCCGCAGGGCACGGGACAACTCACCGATCGGCTTCCCAGTGTGGATGTCGATGATAAACCCAGGGGCCTGGTTCCCACACAGGATCTGGTACTCGGCTGGAAGGGGAACACCGAGGTCATGGTCATGGCAGAGTGGGGTGCAGCAAGGGACAAGGGGGACGAGGCTGGACAACTATGGCTGGAGTGAGTGGAGAGGGGGGTCTGACAGGCTGGAGGGGATCTGCACAGTGCTCGGCCATGAGTTGCAAGGGCCAGAACATGGGGAACCCCAAGAAAACATGGCATCAGGCAAAGGGCTTACACACGCATGCGCTACAGGGGACACGCAGACGCACGGCATCTGTGCGCCTCACACCTGGGTACAGACCCAGTCCTCCACGCAGCGCGTGGCCAGCACGCCCCACTCCAAAGCTGCCCCCCACGCCCAGCCAGCCCACACGTCATCTCCTCTCGGCAGATACTGTCCCAGTCCCCTTGTCCTAGTGCAATACACATCCCCACAGTGCTCACCCACAGGTGCCAGACACGATGCTCTCCCTTCTCCCCCTCTATTTTGTTAGTGTCTGTGCCCCAGAGCACACGGGATCGCTGGAAAAGCGAGGGGGCAGCTGCGGTGCCGAGATGACTTACGGCTGGCAGGTGTGGGGCAGGGCTCGCACGGCTTGTTCCAGGCTTTGCCGATGTTGTAGGAGCAGCAGCACATCTTCTTGGTCATGTTGAAGGAGAGCTCGTTCTCACAGGTGTCGTTGTAGTTGCGATAGCACACGCTCTTCCTCATGTCTGCAAAGGCAGCCCAGACAGCATCGTGTGCCACAATTATATAGATTTATTTTTATATATATGAAGCGCCTATCACCCTATTGATAAACATTCTTTGGAACCACTCTTGACATGGAATGCCTTGACCCAGGAATGGGTGCTGCCAGCCCCAGGGCACTCGCTGCTGGGGACAGGCCACCCTGTCCTGTCCTGGTGCTCAGGAACTGCAGGTGACACAGAGGGGAGCCCAGCAAAGTGGCTGCAGTGATGGGCTGAAGCCCTGCTCCCAGTGAGCGCTGGGTCCTGCTATTCTCATACTAAATCCAAACCCCAGCATTGTACCAGCTATCGAGAAGACAAGAAACAACCCTCTCCCAGCCAAAAGCAGGACGCTGTGGCAGGCAGTGGCAATGCTCCGCTGGGTCTCTCACCACCCTGTGCCAGCCGCTGCCCCACAACTGCTGGCAGGGCGAGTGTCAGCCCCTCCGGCACAGGCAGCGTGCGCAGTGTAGGGCAGCGATGTGCCGAGGCACTGCTGAACTCTGTGTCCCAAGTCTCAGCCCCTTCTCCCAGCACTTCTGCTCCATCCTCAGCCATCCTCAGCCCATTGTTCACACTGGGCTGCCCAGGCTACCCCGCTGCATAGGGCACTGCAGGACCCCTCCCCACGGATCTGCACCGTGCCGTACCCATGCAGTTATTTCCTCCGTTGACTTGCATGTACTCAGGGGGGCACACACAGGTGTAGTTGCCGAGGGTGTTGTAGCAGGTTCCAGGGCCACAGATGCCAATGTGAGCAGAGCACTCATCGATATCTGCCGAATAAAGGAAACTGGAGGTCAAAGCACCAGGCACAGCTGGAGAAGGGTCTGACACGGGGTTGGTTCGGCACAAGGTATGGACGCGCCTGGCACGGGGACCAGGCTGGCCAGGCACTGGGAAAGGGGACAGGGTTTGTGATGAGGATGGGAAGTCTGGGAGAGAAAGGGGAACGGATTCCGCCAGCCACTCCCAGATACATGCATAACTCCGTTGCACACACACACACATACACACACACACACACACGTGTGCCATACACGCCAGGCACACAGAGAAGCCCAGGCACACGGTGCAGCTACCTTCACAGATGCGCGTGTCCTCATTGAGGTAGTAGCCGAGGGGGCACTCGCACTGGAAGCTGCCAAAGGTGTTCACGCAGTTGCCGCCCTGGCAGAGGCCCGGCAGCTCCTGGCACTCGTCGATATCTGAGGAGGGAGAGCAGCTGGGAGGTGATCACCGCCTGCCAGCCCGGCCCAGGCAGTGCCCTCACCCCGGGGTCTGCAGCGGGTTCGTCCCACCACTTCCAGGCACTGCTGGTGCCCAGGCAGCTGGAGAACATTCGAGGAATGCTCATACTCACTGTTTACCATCTGGTGGTCAGGGGCTCAGCAGGCACCCGGCCAGCCCAGCGTCATGGCAGGGGGTGCCTGTATGGGGCTGGGCTCCCCCAGCACCCAAGCCCCTGGAGAGGGGACATGGCGGCCAGGTGGGCTTACCTTCCAGGATGACAGTGATGGGGTTGGGCCGGAAACCTTCTCCTCCAGGGCACAAGGTCTTGTACTCAGCTGCGGAAAAAGTCAGTCAGGGGGATCCTGAGCTGAGCGGGCTCCCATGAAACAGGAGGGGTAGGGAGAACCAGGAGAAACCCAGGAGAAATAGGCCATGAGGACGGTGGCAGCGATCCAGATGGAGCAGCCTGACTCCCAAGCTAACTCAGCCGCCCTGTCCCTACCTGCCAACACTTGAATGGGGTTATTCCACATCCACTTCCCTCCCCCAGCCCACTGGACTAGGAACGAAGGGTCCCAATCTGGATCCCCCAGGCACAACCAGCCTGGTCTCCCTCAGCCCACTTCACCTCTCGCCTGCCCTGGTCCACCTGGCTAGCCCTGCACTGACACAGCAGGGTTGCCTTCCTTCTCCTCAGCTCCCCTTGCTCCATCGTGATGAAAGCATATCCTAGACCAAGGACTCCCAGCCCGAGTTGAGAACCCACAAGGAAGCAGCCCCGTCTCTCTTCTCTAAGCTGCCCACCCGGCCCATGCCCGAGTTCACCCCAGTCACTTTCCCAACTCACTCGTGTTGGCTGGAGGACAAAGCTCGCAGGGGTTGCCCCACGCACGACCCAGTGAGCAGCAGCAGGATGCCCGAGTGACCCCGACTCCAATTTCTGCACTGCAGGAGATCCCCCCATCTCCTCGATCTTGGGTGTCCAGGAAGCAATTCCCAACACGGGTATCTGCGCAACAACAGCGGTGGGTGAGCAAAGCCTCTCCAGTAAAGACTTGTGTGCACAGGAGGCGTGAATGGCACTATTGCCTCCAGAAGCAGGGAGAGGGATAAGAGGGATGAGGCCCCTGTCCTGTCCCAGATATCCACTCTGTCAGCTCCCTGTGCGGTAGTAAACCAGATCCAAACTGTCCTTGCAGCTCACAACTTTGGGAACCCTTCAAGAATTAAGTGTGCCCAGCCTGTCTGGTCAAAGCCACACTATATCACATAGAGGTCACAGCACGGTGGCTTGTCTTCAGTATGACTAAGGAGCATGACCCAAACAATGTCATCAGTAACCCAGGGCCTTGCAAGAAATAAACACTTCAGAATAGCTCCGGAGCTTCCCAGGAATAGCATTGCTTCAACCAGGAGAGCACCCACACTGGTGACACAAGGTGGGGCAGGCGTAACGGGAGGTAGGGACCCTGCTGCTGCTGCTGCTGCAGCAGGGTTAAGCCCATCGCGGACAGCTGGGTATTTCGTGGGGCAGACAGTGGGCAGCCACCCCAGGCTCTAGTATTGACCACTTCCAGCTATGTGGGACCAACACGAAGGACCACCGAGGCCGTGGATGGAAGCTGTGCTCTCCAGGGGTCCCCACTCACCCACGCAGCCCACACCAGTGGGGTTCAGCTCGAAGTCCTGTGGACAGTTGCACAGGTAGCTGCCAGGGGTGTTGACACACAGGCCGTTGATGCAGTTCACGGGGTCTGCACATTCATTGATGTCTGAAAGGATGGAAATGTGAAGACTGAAAAAAAAAGACAAAGACTGCCACAGAAACCACTGCCCCAGTCATACGCTCTGTACTGAGTGTTCAGGGTCTATCCCCACGACCATGGTGTTTCTAAAGCTTTTTGTGATGGAAGGTAAAGCTCTTCCAGAAAAAGACCTTGCCTTTTCTGCCTCACACCACCCTGCCCAGAAGAAAGGAGCAAAGCCGCACCGAGCTCTCCCTCCTGCCCGCTGAAGGTTCACCTTCCAGCAGCATCGAGGTCTTGCCAAGAGCAAAGACACATCACCACATCACACAGGGACACTGAACTGGCTTTAGGCTGCTCGTGTCACTCCCTGCCATGGCTGGGGCAAGCTCACACCAGCAGATAACAGAGCAGTCACCCCCATCCAGCAGCCCTGTGAAAGTCCTGTACCTGTGCAGTTGCCTCCACTCCTGTCCAGTTCGTAGCCATCATCACAGGCGCAGCGGAACATCCCCGGCAGGTTCTGGCACGTCCCAAAGACACAGATATTCTGGAAGGTGCATTCATCAATGTCTGCAAAACAGGGAGAGCTGGGTACTCAGGATCTGGCAGAATGAGGACCAGGACAAGCCTCTCCTGCTCCCGTCTCAAAGCAGAGCCGCAGCCCAGCTGTGGGCAACCCATCTCAGGATGGTTCTAGTGCCATGGGATGTCATCTCCTGGGTGAGCAGGACCGGGCATGCTGTGTGTATGCCCCCTCCCCTCACCCCTGTTTTGCTGATTGTCCATGTCTTGCACGGATCCTTGGCTTAGCCCAGTCTCTGCAGGCTGGGGACCAACTCTGGCAAGCAGAAGAGCTGGCACCTTGGGAGCCTTGCACCACCAGGTGATGGTGGGTCTTGCTCAGGTGGGTCTTACCTAGTAACGGATCAGGTGGTGACAGTGCAGTGCAGAGGCCAAGGCCAGAAAGGAGGTGGCCACTGGATCTCTTAAAGCAGCTGTCAAAACTCTGGGCACTTACCCTGGCAGGCTTTGCTGTCCTCTGTAGGATTGAAACCCATCTCGCACTCGCAGCGGTAACCCCCAGGTGCATTGAGACACTGTCCATTCTCACACAGGTTCACATTGTCCGCACACTCGTCCACATCTAGAGAGGGTCAAGCACGAGACTGACGTGGTGTCCACCCGAAGATGGGAGCTCCCCTCAGCTTGCCCAGAAAATTCCCTCAAGCTTGTTCCCACCCCTCTGCTGGGAGGAGGGGGCTGCAACACTTCTCGTGGCCTTGATCCTCCCCAAAGACCTGCTGAGCAGCTGCCAGGTCTCTCTGAAGGTATCTGAGCAGGCTGCGGTGAGGGCAGGCTGCAGTGGCTTTTGGGGGGCATCTGGTCTGGGGAACCCCAGACACAGGCAGCCAGGTGCTGAGCCAGGCTGGTGGCCAAGAGGGGGTGACTCCATGTCCCAGCAGGATGCCTGAGCCACGTTCCTGCTGCCAACTGAGCCTACGGGCCTCACCTGAGCAGGAGAAGCCATCCCCGTTGAAGCCTTCTCGGCAGGCACAGCGGTAGGAGCCTGGTGTGTTGACACAGTTGGCGTTCAGGTTGCACTTGTGCTCTTCAGTTGCACACTCATCCAGATCTGGGCAGGGAGGGCACCCGTCAGTGTTTTGCCTCTGGCCTTTGCTCTAAGCCTGGGTGGCTAGTGTAGGGCCCAGGGGGCAAGCAAATGGCCTCCAGGCACTTGGAGTGCTGATGAGGCTCTGACGCATCTCTGTGAGCCTCTATGGCCATGAGCACTTCCTTGGCAGTGCTGACACAGAAAACACGGCCGCGAGACGCTCTCACACACATACCCGCATTCCCAGTACCTCCCAGTTCAGACACACGTACCCATCCACACACCCTTACGTTCCTCCATGCACACCACACACGTGCCGCTACATCCCTGCACTCATATACACAGCCTGCACCCCCCCTACCCCCTCCCACACCCTGTAGCCCTGCGTTCACACCACACCGCGTCCCAACATGCCACCATGCCGCCACGTTGCCAGTCTGACCACGACATTCGTACACACTCATCTCAATCCCACGCCCACTCCCTCCACATCCCAAACTTGTGCCCTCGCCCCCATGTTCACGGCTCCACAGACATGGCTGTAACGCCTGACAGCGCAACACCCCCACCCCCACCCCTCTCTCCAAGATCCCATAAATCTCACGCAGGGCTCCTGGGGCTCAGGAGCATTCGAAGTGAGGGTGTCAGCTCAGCCCAGCCTTCACAGGTGCCCACCGACACACAACCACCCTCTCCTGGGATGCCAGCTCACCGTTGCACTTCAGCCCATCGCCAAGCCAGCCCGTGCGACACTTGCACTTGAAGCTGCCGGGCACGTTGATGCAGGAGGCGTGCATGTCGCAGTTGTGAGCCCCGATCTCACATTCATCGATGTCTGCAGGAAGGAAGGACAGCAGAGCTGACGCAGCTCCCCCAGGAGAGGAGGGGGTACCAGGTACAATCTTGCCAAGGGGTCTGGGCACCAATGGCTCCTTGGAGTCTGAGCCCCAGGGGATGGAACAAGGTGCTTTGGGGAACAGGCTGCCTGGAGCTGTACCCGTGAGCTGATCTGTGCTCACCCCGGGCAGACAGAGACCAAAGGAAGGGCTGGCCCCTGGCTTGCCCATAAACTAGGAAAGTGTCTGTTCCTGCCTGCAGCCTGGAGACCTCTGCCCACCCAGGAGGGCTCCCAGCACACAGCCACATCCCGAGGTGCCTGCAGCACCCCCAGTACAGGGGTGGTGCTCCCCCCAGCGCAGCTGCAGGAGGTGTTTGGGAGGGCTCCCACCAGCACCCCTAGTTCCAGGTCTAGCGAGCTCCCACCTGTGCAGCCTGTGGTTCCCTTCTTGACAAAGTAGCCCAGCTGGCAGTGACAGATGAAGGAGCCTTTCGTGTTTTCACACTCGCCATGCAGGCAGATGTTAGGGTTGAGATCGCATTCATTCACATCTGCAGGAGCAAAAGGATTTGTTTGGAACACCACAAGAACCTTGACGTGACCCTGGGGCAACCCTCTGTACCCCTTCCTCGGTCCCACAGCAGCCTTGCGGTGTGCCCAGGGCACAGCCTGGTCCTCACCAATACAGGTCTTCATGTCCAGGGATGCCATGAAGCCATCAAAGCAGAGGCAGCGGTACTCCCCAGGGATGTTAGTGCACTGCCCGCCGTCGCAGATATCTGGATTATCCTCACATTCATCGATATCTAGAGAGAGGAGACCATTGCCAAAGTAAAGACATTAGAGCCAAGGGAAGGGTATTGTGGGAGCAGGGGGGAGTCCCAGGAAGGGCTCTGCACCAGGTCTCATAGTTACAGGACTCTGGAGCCTGTAATGAGTGGCTGGACACTGCAGTGCAAAACCAAAACATCTGTCCAGGTAAATCACCTCTCTGGAAGTGACTTAAAAACCAGCCCCCCTCACCCTGAAGCCAACGCTATGGCTGTCTGGCAATGGATGCAGAGGTCCCTGGGGCAGCTCCTACGAGAGCCAAGCTGACCACTCACCTGCACATGATCTCTTGTCCGGCATCAATGCGTAGCCTTCGCTGCAGCTGCATTCGTAGCTGCCCTCTGAGTTGGAGCAGTGTGTGTCACAGCCGCCATTGGTTATGGTGCACTCGTCGATGTCTGGGGGAGAAGGGGGAGGTCATGCTGCTTGGGTGGTGGGCTGGGACACATGCCTTGCAGCAGAGCTGCTCAGACACAGTGCCAGTGGTGGGAGAGGTGCTGAAGAGGAAACAAAAAGCTCCCCCAGCCAGAAGAAAGCACCTCTTGCCTTTGCCAACCACTTGCAGCTCACAGGAGTTTCATAGCTGGCGACAGCCCCTTACCAGTGGTGCCAGCTCCACCAGCAGGTTCCCCCCTTGCCTCCCAGACGCCCCACTGAGCACTATAAGAGATACGAGGCCAGGAGGGTCCTGGATGCACACTGGGATCCTGGCACAGGGGAGCACTCACCGACACAGCCCTGCCTGTCCAGTGTGGCCTGGAAGCCTGAATCGCATGCGCACTGGTAGGTGCCGATGACATTGACGCATCGCCCGTTGCGACACAGGTTGTCACTAAGGGAACATTCGTTGATATCTGCAGTGGGAAGAGCAGTCTGAGCAGGCAGCCGTGCTGACACCACGTTGAGCATCATTTGGTACCTGTCCCTGGGTAACCCCCCCCCCCAACAGCTGCCTCCACACTGAATTTGTCATTGCCCCACTGTCAGCCCTCAGTGACAGCAGGTAGAACAACAAACATCATAACTGCAATGAAACCCTGGTAGCAACCTCAGTCCCTGCTGGATGAATGTGTTCTATCCACATCTGGGACTGGAAGAAGAGATTCGTGTTCCCAGCATGACATCCAAGTCTACCTGTATCGTATCATAGAATTATAGAATCACAGAATGGTTTGGGTTGGAAGGGAACTTAAAGACCATCTAGTTCCAACCCCCTGCCATAAACACCTTCCACTAGACCGGGTTGCTCAAAGCCACATCCACCCTGCCAAGGTATCGTTACCCTTGAAGAGGCTCTGGTGATAACATAGCTTCCACCATCTCACCTATGCAAGTGTTCCCTTCAGAAGTCAGCTCGTGTCCAGGGGGACAGATGCATTCAAAGCTGCCATCTGTGTTCATGCAGATCCCACCTCGGCACAGCAGCGGGTCCCGCTCACACTCATTGATATCTGCAGAGAATGACATGAAATTGTCCCCTTCAGCTGGGATTTCCAGATAATGGGATGGTGCTGGTGCCATGCACCACAGTCCCATCACCAGCAAGACGTCTCAAAACAGAGGGACACCACAAAATTAACTGGGCAGCAAACCCAGGGCTTGGGTGAGTCCTGGTTAAAGTACGCATTTTGGGAAATCACAGCTCTTGCCTCGACCTCAGCAGAACGTCAGGTGTAGTATCAGGAGGAAAGAAGTTACTAGCTGTGTGCAGATCAGCCAGCAAGGACTAGAAGAAGAATAGTTCTTTGCTTACATCCCACCCGTCTTAGCACATTTTCACAACTCCCATCAGCAGAGGGAGATTCCTCAGAAAACGTGTAGCTTCTTTCATAGAAGACTAACAAATATGCTTGCTTGGTAAGAGCCTTCGGAGGAGTTCCAGTATTATACACAGGGCTAGGAAATAGTCTGTACATTTTTGAAAAACTCACATATGGACAAAGGGATTGAATTTACTAGGAACTGGAGAAATTCCTGAAATAGAATAAACTGCTGTGAGAGAAATGTGATCCAGCCAAAGATGAAACCAGGCTGCTGGCATTAAAAAAGAAGGAAGGAAAAAGAAGAAGAAGGAGAAAAAAAGGATAGAAGGGTTTATAAATGCCAGAATAAAAAACCTACACAAGGGAAATTACGAGAATGGTGCACTGGTGATAGCTGGAAACAAAAACCAACAGAAGGAGGAGATGAAGCACCACAAGTATCAAAATTGGGAGGCCTTGTTATCCATTCATTACCTGTAGTCCCTGGAGAAAGCTCTTTATGATCTACTGTGATACTCTACGGGTAACAGTCCTTGTGATACTTGTGGTGTTTCACGTGCTTTTTGGAAGGGCAGGCACTGGATGAATCTGATCCTCTAACTTTCAAAACAGGAGTCTGAGGTTCTCTATTTGGGTCCCAGAATAGATTCCAGAGATTTTACGTTCTTGCACGCCCCTTGGACTGACTCAAGATGTCTTGTGCTGACAGTGGGAGAGCAAGAACAGGGAAGACTCCCTGGACCTGCTCAGAGGATTCATCTGTCCTTTGAGAAACGTGCGTTCTGAATGCAAAGCCATTGGGTGTAACACAAATGAACCGAGAGCGCTAAAAAAAAAGCCCCCAAGAACCCCTTGGTGACAGCAGACAACGGCAGTGATGTCGGGTATTGTTAAAGAGCCCATTTGCTCCTCATATGTCTATTTTTCTGATTCCAGCCTTCCAGTTAAGAATGGAATCTTTCACCTCTCTTGCAGAGAACACTCTGCTGGGATTTTCAGCAGATCTACAGCTAAAGTGGACTGGAATGCACCTGGCAATGGGGTGACAGCACCTATCAAACAGCCCACAGCCCCCAGCACCCATCCTCCGGTTCTCCGCGGTGGGAGACTGTTCCTAGTGCACTGCAGGACACGGGTTCAGTGCTGATGTTCTCTGCTGCCAGGGGCTGGCAAGAATTCCTGCCTCACGAGGCTGGAGCCACGTTCTTTTGCCAAACACAGGCAGGAAGAAGTTAATCCTTGAGCATGGGAAAGGCCATAGTGCCACAGCATCCTTTGGGGTGAAATGACCCAGTCCCTGGTCACCTACAGGATCAGATGGAATCGTACAGGTCATAGCAAGAATTTATTAAATGTTAAATAAAACCATTCACAAAAAAAGAACAATGAAACACAGCATCCTTGTATAAAGATATCAGAAATCTCATCCCAGAAAGAAGT
This sequence comes from Falco cherrug, assembly GCF_023634085.1. NCBI lineage: Eukaryota > Metazoa > Chordata > Aves > Falconiformes > Falconidae > Falco > Falco cherrug. The sequence continues at coordinate 48,997,344 of NC_073700.1, read as the reverse complement.
TAGCAGGCCATCAGTATCTCAGAAACAGAGGAGGAGGAGGAAGATGACGACTGTGATCTGCAGCAACCCATGCTACAAATTGTATGGAAAAGACAGAAAACCATGCCAGTGGCAGGGCAGTGATATATTTTAAAGAATGCAGAGAATAAAATATGAATAATAAATAATTGGTGTTGAATCATGCCACAGATTGAAGTGGTTTGAAAGCCCAAGCCAAAGCAGAAAGAGCAGAATATTAAGACCAGGTCAGTCAGACAAGTTAGTCTGGCTAGACAGACGAGAAGAGGAACATGGTATGCCAGGAATTAGAGGACAGCAAGAGTCTGGCTGACTTGCTGGAGACGAACTGAGGTACTGAGGTCATTGATGGGATTTTTTTAAGCTACAAACAAGAATTATTAAATTGAAAACAGCTGAGAATCTGACAGAATAAAAACAAGCACTGGCCAGATGGGAGTAGCTGTAAAGAATTATCTGAGGATAAAGGATGATTAAATGGGCAGGTGAAAAGGAGCCCTTATAACTGGACACAGAGTGGGGTAGAAGAATGCAGAGATGGTCTATCAGAACTTTGCATGAAGGACTTGATCCGTGCAAATGTTTGAGGAACTTGACAGGAGCCTGATCAACGGTGGGAGCAGGTATGGAACTGTGCAGGTCCAAAGGGATGGGGCAGAAACAGCAACAGCTGATTAGATACCACACGTAAGTGAGCCCAGGTTGAGAGTCATTTTAGAAAAGATTCAGGGGAAAGCAGCCCAAGAACAGTTGGATGAATCAGCAAGTTCAGAGCTAGAAGAGACACAAGCTGTCAAATGACGAACCTCTTGCTGAGCAAGGTGTATCTGCATGTTCTCCTGCATTTGATTTAATGGCACATGGCTGTAGGCTGTGCAATGACAGCAGGAGGCCAAGCAGTGCTATAAAAGCTTAATACGTCTCCTAATATAGGAGTGGAAATAATAGGTCTACTAATCTCAGCAGCGATCTAATGATGATATAACAGACAGCTACTTGCAAGGAACATCTATTACCTAGAAAAGGGACCAAGATACACATAACTGGGTTAAAATGACTGATGTGGGATGTGATACATCATTTAGGGCAGGGAGATGAACAAATTTAGGAAGATAACTGTGGTGGGATGGATAGGGCACCAGACAAAAAGATCTACAAGCTGAGAAACATTCTGCAATGGTGTTTGAAAATAGATGGTTTAATATAAAGGTTGAACATGCGATATTAATAATGTCTGGAGATGGGTGTGCGTTTAGACTGTGGATATGTAAATAACCAGTGGCAGAATAAATAATAGATGGGTAACACAAGGCTGAGAAGGAGATGAGACGTCACACAAAAGACACAGCCAAGTGTGTATGAGAACTGGAGCTCACAGCCATTGAGTTCAAGCTGCCGGCCTGGCAGAGCTCCACCGTGTACTAGCCAACCCCCAGGGTAAAGGTTGCCGTCTCCCTGTGTAGCAGGAATGAAAATACCAGGCATGGATCCTGTCCCAGCTCAGTGGCAATGCCAGGCTCAAGCTCCAGCTCCTGGTGGCTGAAACAAGAGGAGAGGTTAGTGGCCAGGGTTTGGTGCAAGGGAAGGTCCAAGGGAAGGGAGAGTATAAAAGGAAGAATGAATGTTGTACAAGATGAAAAAGGAAATACAAGGGCTTAGCCTTTTTTTTTTTAAAAAAAAAAAAAAAGGGAAGGCAACATTGCAGTGAGGTTGCAGGGAAATGTCCTTTGGATGCAGCAGGCAGGAAAGGGATGGGAAAGAACTTGAGAAAAGCTGTTTGGTGGCCCTATGGGCTCCCCCCACCCCCCGTCAGCTCCCCTGTGGGCTCCACAGCTGAGGTGGCCAGGAGGTGGCAGGGCAGGACCAGCCATGTCTCATGAGTGCCATGGCAGGAAGACCCAGGATGCTCCCAGGGCCTGGCACTCACCCCCGGGCTGCCAGCCCCCCCCCGCGCCATGAGCTCTTGGAGCACCACCAGTCTACGAGCCCATCAGCCCTCCTGAGGGAAGGCTCCTGTTTTGGCCCCAAGCCTGGCAACCTTTACATGGTCTGCCCTCGCTCTGCACGGCACAGAGCCCTGGGCACTGCCAGCAGAGACAGAATGGGGCCCCTCACTGATGGGCTGTTGGCCCATGTAAGGGAGAGCATCCACACAGCAGGGCAGAGCCTACAGCTCTGCCTCTTTGCCCTCCATCTCTGCAGGGGTCTGGGGCTCAAGCTGAGCCTTGCTGGGGACGTAGCCTCTCCCTTTATATCCTCCAGCTTGGACAGCCTGTGCTGTGTCCCACAAACCCTTGACGTCCCTTTGCCTGTGCTTTGCTCTCCTCCCAGGGTTACATCAATGGTGCACTCAGCTACACTGACAGCATCCTTCTCCCTGCGCGTGCTGCCCTTAGCCCAGCTCTGCCTTTGCAAGCAAAGCAAGGTAGAACACTCACTATGCTGTGGAGAGTGGAGGCTGCCAGGGCTCTCTGCAGCCCAGGAACTCCCCCAGCTCCCCCAGAGGGCAAAGAAGAGATTTGGCTTGATACCAGGAGACAGAGAGACAGACAGACAGGTAGCTGGACGGCCAGACGCCCAGAGAGCAGCATGGCACGAAACCCTTTGTCAGATCTGGCATCAACTACTTTCTTCCCTGTTGCAAAAGAGTCAGGGCACTGCCCTGTGCCGGTGACGAGCCCTTACCCATGCAGTTCTTCATCATCATGAAGCCACTCTCATAGCCTTCGAAGCACTCACACTCGAAGCTGCCTGGCGTGTTGACACAGGTGCCGTGGCCACACAGGTCTGGTGAGATGCGGCACTCGTCGATGTCTGTGGGGATGAAGACCAGCTAGTGGAGGCAGAACAGGCTACAGGCACCACTACAGCCAGCACTGGGCTGCCTGCACTGCACACCACGTTCAGTGAACAAGGACCGGCAAGTCTGACCCAGCAGACCAAGGAACTCCTCTTCCTGAAGGGAGAGGCAGCAGTTAAGCTTTCTCTCCGGTACAGGATTGATCCTTCATCCCATGAGCAGGAGGAGCTCATGGTCCTGCCCTTGGCTTCTCACCATGTCCCTAAGATAACTGCCATGACTCTTCTGGGTACCACCATCATGCTGAGCATCCCACAAGGCAGGCAAGGCAGCAAGATGGGCAAAAGTGGTCTGGGGTGGGGCTACTCTTCCCTTACCTGTGCAGTTCCTTTCCTCAGCATCCAAAGCAAAGCCGTTGCCACAGATACACCTGAAGCTGCCAATGGTGTTTCGACAGGTCCCGTGAGTGCACAGACCAGAGAAGACCTTACATTCATTCACATCTGTGGGTGAAGGCAGAACAGCAGTGTTTCAGGGAGGGGATGTCTGCGGTGAACCTAGAGTCCCAGGGCAGGTTCCTGGGGCTGTAGCAGAGACAGGCTGAGCACAGCCCATGACCAGCAGCTCCCCTCTTTCTTCTCACCTTTGTAGAAGGGCCTTCCTGAAAGCACATCTCCTCGGTTGGCAAAGCCGGGTCCCCTCGGGCAGATGGCCTTGTACTCGCTGGAGCCGACCTTGGGACATTCTTCACAGTCGATGCCCCAGGCTGAGCCCACAGAGCAGCAGCACATGTCGATCCGGTATTTGCCTGGCAAAGGCTCCGTACACTCATCCTCATCCCACTTCATGTAGCACTGTTCCACACGCACATCTGGTGAGAGAGCAGAGCTGAGCCCTTGCTTGCAGCACCTAACCTCCAGTAAAACCAGAGAGATCATTTTCTGTGACAGAGTTGGCCAGGCTTTGGCTGAGGGTATCCTCCAAAAATGCCCAGGCATGGCCCATTTGGATAGGGCCAAATTTTTTGGGACGCTAGGAAAGATTTAATAGCATGGGACATGGCCAGCCTGTGACTGCTGGCAAAAGGCCGGAGAATGCACCCTCCACAGCATGGTTAGTAGTGCAGATGCCCCTATGAAGGGCAGAGGTTTGTCACTGTGTGCCCAGAAAGCAGTCAGGAGTTGTTTGAGGGCTGCTGGCCCGTGGCACTAACCACCTTGGTTATCTACCGGGCTACCCTTGACATCTCCCCAAGGAGAACAATTGCATTGCTGGCTGGCCCCAGGGATTAGGGTATGTTTTTATTAAGTGGTGGCCTTGCCTTGGCTCGGCTGCTAGGTCTGGCAGCCCTGACCACGTATGACATCCCATCACTCAGCTCCCAAGACTGCTGCACGTGATGGGTAGGGGGTGTTGGACCTCTGCAGAAAGGGCTGAGCAGGGGCTGAGATGGGGGTGAGATGAGGTGTCCTTACCCACACATGTCCTAGCAGTGCCATCAAGGGTCAGCCCTTCCGGACACTCGCACCGAAAGGAGCCAGCCGTGTTCACACAGCGTCCATTCGGGCAAACGCCAGGGAAGACCTCACACTCATTCACATCTGTTGGCACAAAAGCAAGAAAGCAGCATGAGAGCGGCACACAGACAAGCCCAGCACGGCCCTGGGGGGCTCCTGGAAGAGGCAGATGGAGCCCAGTGCTGCCCACCAAACTACCCCCCCACCTTTTGCAAGAGGGGTGATCACAAAGCCTGGTCAGAGCCAGGCAGGCAGGGGGATCCTGTCGCACGCAACCTTAGCTGGCACAGCACTGACGGGGAGGCACCAGGGCTCTCAAACACGGGTCCTGGGATGGAACAGCTAAACCTGGAAACCCATTTCCATGCACGTGAATGACAAGAAAACCACCAGCAGCAGCCATCGTGGGTTGGCCACCGGGAAGTCATCACTGATAGGCTTGATAAAATCCTGTGATGAAATGACTGGCCTGGTAGGAGAGGGGAGAGCGGCAGAGAGTGTCTGCCTAGCCCTCAGTGGGGTGTCTGGCACCATCTCTCATAAGATTCTCGTAGACAAGCTGCTGGTGTGTGCACTGGTGCAGCAGACAGTGAGGTAGGCTGAAAATTGGCTGAATGGCTGGGCCCGGAGAGTGGTGCTCAGTGCCACAAAGTCTAGCTGGAGGCCAGCAGCTAGCAGTGTACCCCAGGGGTCAATAGTGGGTCTGATTCTGTTTAACATCTTCATTAATTATCTGGATGAGGGGGTAAATTGTATCGTCAGCGAGTTTGCTGAGGATACAAGACAGGGAGGAGTGGCTGATACACCAGAAGGTCATGCTGCCATCCAGTGGGACCTTGGCAGGCTGGAGAAGTGGGCTGCCAGGAACTTCCTCAGTTCAACAAGGAGAACTGCCAAGTCCTGCACCTGGGGAGGACCAACCCCATGCACCAATACGTGCTGGGGGTCACCCAGCTGGAAAGCAGCCTGGCAGGAAAGGACCTGGGGGTCCAGGCAGACACCAAGTTGAACATGATGTTGAACAGCAATGTGCTCTTGCTGCAAAGAAAGCTAATGGGATCCTGGGCTGCGTTAGGAGTGCTGCCAGCAGGTCGAGGGAGATGATCCCCTCTGCTCAGCACCGGTGAGGCCATAGCTGGAGTAGACTGTGCCTGGTGCAACAGAGAGATGGATGTACTGGAGAGAGCCCAGCTAAGGGCCAGAAAGCACAGAGCCCCCATCAGACTCAAAGATGCAGGATAGCAACAAATAAACAATGACCATGTTCCCAATAAAGAAAGCCTTCTGCTTCCTGCAGCACTTTACCTTCACACGTGACCCCCTTCATCCTAGCGTATCCCCGGGGACAGGCAGTATCTGCGAGAAAACAGAGGAACGTCAGCAAGGCAAGGGGCTGCCTCCTGCCCTCCCCACCCCAGTGCCACGCAGAGCCTCACCGATCTCGCAGCGCTCACAGGGGCTGCCCCACGCTGCCCCCAGTGTGGCACAGCACTCCGACTTCAGCGTGGCCCCGTTGATGTTCACCTCGCACCGCCCATCCTGGATGTTCAGCCAGCACGTCCCTTTCATGCTGTCTGTAGGAGCAAAGGCGAGGCGTGAGCGAAGAGCTGCTCCTCGACAGAGGTTCCCAGCCTTGGGGACACCAGGCTGCCACAAGAAGCAGCTAGGAGAAACTGTCCCCGAGCAGCAGCGTGACTGTTGCTCTCTGGCATCTTTTAGGTTGTGGAAGCAGTTTGCAACACAGACACCAGCCGTGTGGGGCCCCAGAGCCCTGTCCCACTGCTGCGCAGCCGCATTTCTAGCCTCTCTGATTCAATTGTTACTGCATCAGTTCTGTGTCCTGCCCCTTTCCTAGTCCCAGCTTGCTCCTCTTCTGAGCAAAAATAGTCCTTTCTCCCCAGCTGCCCCTGTGATGCTTTTACAAGGCCTGACCATCTAGGAGCGGGAAGCGGGTACCTTCTCATCACCCTGATAAGGATCTACCTCATCTTGATGTGCCTTAATGTCAGCACACTACAAACGCATCTGGTGAGTGAGAACCCACCATCCCGATGCCCTGCAGGATCCCCTGGGACCCCATCTCTGTGCTTTGCCTTGCTGCAGCGCAGCTGGGGATTTCCATGTCTGCCAGACACCGCTCAGAGCACTGAACCCGAGACTGCAGCTTTTCAGGTTCCCTGGATGCACGAGAGATGTTAATTGTTACCAACAACCAAGGAAACGCTAGGTGGGAAAGAGGTGTGTCAAAGGATACCCATCCCTCAGCCAGAAATACGGGACTTGCTTCAGATGAACAGCAAAGGGGTGATGGTGGGCACTGCTTATGTTAGATGCTGTCCCAGAGCTGACTGTAGAAGGTCGCATCCTTACCCACACAGATGGTACCACTGGGGTCCAGCTTGCTGCCTGGGGAGCACTCGCAAGCAAAGGAGCCAGCATTGTTCCTGCAGACGCCGTTCACACAAGGGTTAGAGGTGCACTCATTGATATCTGTGGGAAGAAAGGGACTGTCAGTGCGGTGAGTGCTGCCATGGACCCAGTTCTCTGGGCCGCAGACTGGAGATGAAGAGAAAAGAACACGAAGAAAAATGTTTTTCATCAAGGGGGTGGGCACTGACGGCAGACACCATGAAATTAGTGAGCTTCTCCAGGATCGAGGGACTGGATGGACAGAGGGTGGTTGCTGCAGCTCCTGGGGAACGATGGACTCACTTGCTCAGGGCTGCTCCTGGCTAGGATGGGAGCAGCCACAGTGCTGAATATGGCCTTGGTGTACCCATCTGAACCAGGTGTGAGGCTATGTAGCATTTGCCATTTTCCACCTTCTTTATAGAAAATCAGATTTTTTTTCTCTAAACATTCACGTGCAAAGTGCTAGTTCTCAAATGTTTGAGGAATTTGTGGTCAGGAAACAATTTCCCTCAGTCCAAACTAAGCTTTCAATCAAATGCCCAAAACTTGCAATTTTGGTTAGCTTTTAGCTAAAATTTTGGGGGCCTAGAGGAAATTGTTTTGGTTTTTAGTCACCGAAAAGCCCAGATGTTCTGGGTTTGGATGTCCACTACTTTGAATGAAGTGTGAAATTTCCCCCTAGGAAAAAAAAACAACCCACAAACCCAAAGCCTGGACCTGCTCCAGTTCAAACCACTGCAGTCTAAAGGGAACCAAGGACACGCTAGACCTTGAGCTCCCTCTCAGGCAGGACCTCAGGCCGTAGTTCTTCACAGCTTGTGAAGATGCTCTCTGTTGCCTTCATGTTCACGTTACCTTCACAGGTGTCCGTCTCCGTCCTGAAGACAAAGCCCTTGGGGCAGGTGCAGGTGTAGCTGCCCGGTGTGTTGCGGCACAGTCCGTTGTCACACAGCAAACGATTGACAGTGCATTCATCGACGTCTGTGGGCAGAGAGACGGGGGTGCTGAGCTCCAGCACCAGCATCCACCCTCCTGCTCTGCCCTACAGAGCTCTGGCAGCCCAAGAGGCACAGAAACACAGCACCATCCTCAAAGTGATACAACATGGAGAATATGCTCAATCATGTACGCGTGGTTTCTCACACAGCATCTCATGCTCTTCCACACGGACCAGGCAGCTCTCAATGAGGACAGCGCTTGAGGGCATCAGCTGCTGTACCACCTCAGGCTCCTCTGCAGCTGGAGGTCTGCATCTGGCTCCCAGCCTCACAGGGTGCATACATGCCATCCCCTTCCCACCAGCACTGAGCTCCCCGTGCCCCCCACGGAGCCTGAGCTGCCCTGGACTCACCCACACAGTTCTTGCCCGTGGGATCTGACTCGTAGCCCAGGTTGCAGATACAGCGGTAGCTCCCACGCAGGTTCTCGCACATGCCGTTGGGGCAGATGTCTGGGTTGAGGGCACATTCATTGATGTCTGCATAGAGAAATTAAAATCAGATGGACCACAGTAAACACAAATACAGAAAACTTCCACTCCCTGATTCTTCATTGCTCCTTGGTGTCCACAGCCAGCTGGGGTACCCTCTGCAGAAGCAGCTGGGCTGGCAGAGGGTCACGGCCATGGCTAGATGGTCACAGCAAAGCTCTTCCCATGGCAAAATCCCTGTATCTCCTAGCCCATCCACAGCCCCCAGGCTGAGAGCTTGCACAGACTCCTTGGCCACACAACTGCCAGGTTGGATGGGGCCAAAGTAAATTTCCTTTCCCTATTGCTGACAAAGAACCATCTGAAAGCAGCTTGGAAAGAGGGAAGTGAGGACCCGTAGCCTCTGCCTGGTTCCTGGCCCTGGAGAATGTATGGTGGTGGTAGGGCAGGGACAGAGAGGAGTGTTATGTTTGGGTGAGGGACAGGGGCCAAGTCCTGCAGGGTGTCAAAACCTCAGCTTCAAAGACTTGCAGAGTGCCTTGGACAAATCTGCCCCAAGCTCAGAGATTTGTGGACAGTTCTGCAGCAAGGTGTGGTGGGTACCACAGCCTCTGCTGCTCAAGCGCGTGGTAGTTGGGCTCAGGTCTGCAGGGCATCTGGCAGGGAGAGCCAGCCCCTGCCAACAACACCAAGCACGCTGTGCATGCAGAGAGTAACCCAGAAGGGCGGCAGCTGGGTGGGCAGCACCTCTTCCTCTGCATCAGCATCATCTCACTGCCTTTTTGGAGTAAAGTGCCCAGGCAAAGAGGTTTTACCCTGGCAAGAACCAGCTTCCCCCCACAACAGGGCAGGTTTGTGTTTGCACAGCAGTGTGCTCCCGGTGCCATAGTGCCAGGTGGCAAGCAGCCCAGCCCAGGGCTTCCCAGACACTGCTGGCCTTTGTCTCTGTGCAGTTGGAGCTGTTACATCCCCAGGGAAATGCAAACCTGGAGAGCACCGAGTGCATAGAGTCCTGGCTGCGGGCAGCAATGGGCTGACCAGAGCATGTCTAACTTCAGCTTCTTGCTAGAAAGCATCTTATCATTAGCCTGAGACTGCCTTCGGCCAAGACACCATGCCCTGGAAGGAAGCCCAAGAAGCCACCAGGGTTTTGCCTCTGGCTCGTTCCCATTTGGAAAGTTTTGAAAGGCCGGAGCTATCTGGCTGCTCTGTGCTCTTCCTGCTGATCCGAGCACTGCCCAGGGCTGGCAGCGCAGCCGCCTGCCTGACCTCCGGCACAGCTGCCTCCCTCAGCACAGCCCCCTGGGAACACACCCCAGCACACGCTCATCACCTCCCTCCCCTGGGAGACCCCGAAGTCTCTTCTCCGGCAGCCGAGGAGCTGGAGGGCAGAGGAGGAAACAAGCGAGAGGACGCAACTGGTCACGCTCTTCATTCCCATCAAAGCAGGGAGTAAAGCCAAACCCTGGGTGTGCATCCCCAGAAATGCAGCTCCCACAGGGCGCCAGGAATCAACCACTAGATTCAACACACAGCCCTCAGGGATGCTTGCTCAATGTGGGGCTTTAGGGAGGAGAAGAGACACGCAGCGCCCCTCTCCCCCTGCGCCCAAGCTCCCATCCCACCCACAGACACTCACTAGCACAGAGACAGGCTCCTGCGTGCACTTCCACCCACCCGAGCTGCCCTCTGCTTGCTCACAAACAGCTCTCACATCCACGGGCGTGATGTGCTGGCGCTCCAGCACACCCTCCGCAGCGCCAAGTCTCTCACGGCACACGCTCCTACAGTCACACGGATGCACGCACGCTCCAGCAAAAGCAGCTGAAAGAGCTGAGAGTGACATTAGATGTGCCTGTCTGGAATCTGGTCCACGGGATGCACGTACCTCTGCCATCAGCTGTTATTCCGATGCCGCTGCTGCAGAGTGCCTGGAATTCAGCTGTGTAAAAAGCACAACAGAGCCATTAGCTTTTCTAAACAGTTCACGCACGGTGACATTAATACTGGGTAATGCTGGATTTATTGTCTGTCTGTTAGAATGCCATCTGCAGGCTTCCAAGCGGTGTCTGTTTATATTTATGCAACATGTATTTTAGAGCTGATACTCGCAGTTAGTAGTCCAGCACTGTGAGAATCCCTGTAATGAGATCAGCATCAGATTTGTGGATCCAACCGAAATTTGCTGACTGCATGGCATGCCTTTCCCCCTGCTTATGGCTTTCCCATGTCACCACCAAGCTGCCTAGGCCACCTCAGGAACCTGTCAGGGACCCAGGATGTCTCTGAGCACCTTCCTGAGGTTTTTTGCCAACTCGGATGGAAGAGGAGCTCACCAGAGTTTTTGGCCGGACAGGGCTGGCAGGGCTCTCCGAAGCCATGGTCTGGGTTAGCACAGCAGCACTCAGACTTGGTGACTGCTCCAGGAAAGGGACGAGCACACGTGCCCTTTTTAATGCCTCCGTAACAGGTGCTGCGCATGTGGGTGTCCACACAGACTCGCCCATCCACCCCGATAGCCAGCCCCCCCAGGCACTCGCAGCGGAAGGAGCCCTCTGTGTTAATGCACCAGCCGTTCATACAGATTCCTGGTGTCTCGCACTCGTCGATGTCTGAAAGAAGAAGCACAAACTGGCTGTTACATACCCACAGGCAGAAGGGCACACGGGCAGGGGCTTCAGGCTACCTTGCAGGGGGACTTGGAGACTAAGAGAGAGCCAGTGATGTGGTTTAGAGCATCAAGCCCCTGTGTGCTCTGCTGGCTGCCCCTGGTGGTTCAAGAGAAGGAACAGGGATCTGGGCTTCTTCAGTCTCCTGAGATCCAGCCCCTTCTCAGAGTAGCAGGGTCTGGTCTCTGCTCTGTTAGTGGGGCAGTGACCCACAGAACCCACCCCATGTCACAGCAGCACACCATGGAAATGCAATGTCCCCCTCCTCCTCCTTCTGTCACTCTGCCTTCACGTCCCAACCTTCCTGGCTTTGGGAGGTGGCACACAAGCCATAGTGGAATGTGCTGTAGAGGTGGGGAAGCTGTGGAGATGACTGCTGCCAGCTCACGTTGGCCATACGGAGCTTCACAGCCCTGCTTAACCTCCTTCAGAAAGGGCATTTAAGCTCCAATTTGTGCTGAAGTAGCGGAGGTGCAAGAACATCTTCCCTTGTGCCCATTCTGCTGAAGGGGTTATTTCTGGTGGCAGAGCAGGAGATGCCTGGCAGCAGCCTTGGTTTTTCTCAGCTCCCCTTGGCCTCAGACACATCACAAGTCCCCAGGAACATGGACAGCAGGCTGGGATGAGGGCAGAGACCAAGTCTGGGGACGCACGCACCGACACAGTACCGCCCGTTGGGAGCCAGCACAAAACCAGGCTTGCAGATACATTTGAAGCTGCCATCCTCATTGATACACATCCCGTTGAGGCACATGTTGGTCGTGGCACATTCATCATGATCTGTGGAGGACAAACAGAAAACAGGAGCTGAGCCCGAGGGCTGCAGCAAGACTCCCCTGTGCTCAAAAACTTTCTGTCTCGTATCTTATGGTCAAATTGCTTCTTATATGGCAGGGGTGCTAATCCTCAAAGCAGAGTTCCCACTGCTTCTCCTCTTGAGAGCTGTCCTGGAGCATCCCTTCTGCTGTTGATACCCTCATCAGCTGGTGCAGCTCGCAGGAGGGCTCAGGCACTGGCTGCTGGAGAATACCCTGCTTCCAGACCCAGCTCTGCTTGTGCTCGGGACCAAAAACCTACAGGAGCACTCCAGGAGCGCTAGCATCCTTATAAAAACACCTTCCTATTTCAGTCCTCTCATTTTAAGATGCGCTCTGCCCTAGAAATGAAGGGAGTCTAGCACAGATTAAAGCAACCACAAATCCCCAGGGAGGACATTGTCCCGGCTCAGCCCCAGCCTCCCCAAGGCACATCAGGGAATTCCTTACCAACACAGTTCTTGCCATCAGGGGTGATTTCAAAGCCAGCGTTGCAGATACACTGGAAGCTGCCATCAGTGTTGACACAGCGGCCGTTCCTACACATCACTCCATTCATGATGCACTCATCAATATCTGGCAGGGAAATAAACACAAGAAAGTAGCAGCAGGTGGAGTGGGAAGCAATTTAAGCAGTTTCAGCTTAATATGCTGCATGAGAAAACCAGGTCAGTGCTCTCAGACACTCAGAGCATGCCCTGCTCCAGGATCACACTGTTCCCCTCTGTACCAACTACAGGAGATGGAAAAGATGTGGACAAAGCTTTCTGGAAGAGGCGTGACATTTACGAGGTATGGGATCTCAGACCCTCCATGTTGTCTTTGTCAACCTCCTGCCCCAGGGAGCACTTTGCAACTGCAATTATCCTCAGGCTGTTCAAGTCCATGGCAGACAGCAAAAGCCGTCGGACCAAGAGCCAAGGAGTCAGGCCTGCCACAGAGATGTGCTCCCCGTTCCTCAGCAAAAGGAATTCCAGGGCAGAAGCTGGGGTACGACGTGACTGAGGTACGGCAGCAGGGGAGGTGCTGTGCAGCACATCAAGAAGACGATGCCCATGTGCTCTGGGAGACAACTGAATGCTGCTGGGTGAAGGTGAAAGGAAGAGACTGTCTCATGCAGGGGGCTATTCCTGACCCTTTGTCGAGAGCTGGGGAAGACAGTGTGAGCTCTTTTATGGGCAAATTACAGAAAACCAATAGCCTGGTCCCAGCAGCAACGGACAATCCAGACACTTTGTAGACTTCTCCTAACGTGGAGAAGTTATCTTGAGAGCAGCCTGGCTGAAAAAGGTCAGAACCACAGAAGGAAACCTGCCCTGAGGCTATGTCAACACAAAAGTTGTGTGTAAGCCCCATGGGACAGTTTTTTGTCCTGGCAGCTAGAGAGGTCACAGCTGAAGAATGACACTCGATTTTGGCACCACACATTCAAAAAGATAAAGGCAAAATGGAGGAAGCTGAGAAGATAAAACCAAGGACAATGAGAAGCTTTGAGTCATTATCAAGGAGAGGAGGCTGAGAGACTTGCATTTGTTTAGTCTAGAAGGGAGATGACAGGGCGGTTACAAGTTGCAGTTTCCTAACATGTAAAAAAATTATAGAACCATAGAATCATTTAGGTTTAGAAAAGACCTTTAAGATCATCAAGTCCAACCATGAACCCAGCGCTGCCAAGGCCACCACTAAACTGTGTCCCCAAGCACCACATCTACACATCTTTTAAATGCCTCCAGGGATGGTGACTCAACCACCTCCCTGGGCAGCCTGTTCCAGTGCTTGACAATCCTTTTGGTGAGGAAATTTTTCCTAATATCCAGCCTAAACCTCCCCTGGAGACAGCAGTGAGCCAGTTTTCACAGCCAGAAAGAGAACCACAAGAAGAATTCTGCTTAAAAGATTTAGTTTGGAAATTAGGAAAGCCTTTTACGTTGTCAGGCAATAGGAGGGTCCTTTGGAAACCCCTTCATCAGAAGCCACTGGACAGGAAAATAATAATAATAAAAAAACCCCAACAGCAAAGGTCAGGCACTGACAGAGAAATGTTCTTTGTGTCTTGTTCACAGGGACATTGCCCTCCCAGCCGTCTTTCCTAGCAGTCCCTCACCTAGAGCACCGTCTTGCTGCGGGACACAGACAGAGCAGCTCTGCCAGAAATCACTACACTGGCACAAACATCCCGCAAAATCCTGTCTTCTGTCAGAACAAAATCTCGTCACCTTTAAATAGAGCTCTGCTCTTGAAAAGGACTCTGTAATTTCCTTGATTGCCACTAGCCAATTTTAGGGTAGACAGAAGTAGAGGGAATTCCTAGACAGTTCTCAGGACACTGCCGGCAGCTCGACACGCTGTTCCGAAGTCCTGTCGCAGCTGGCTGGGAGGGTGGCTGCTCCTGGCGATGCCTCACACTGTTCCCCCTGTACAACCGTTGGTACCTGGGTCCCTGCTAACCCTGCTGGCACTCCTGCAGCAGGCTGTGTCCTCCCAAAAGGAGAGACAGAAAGCACTTACCGATGCAAGCCTGCTTTGTGGGGGTGCTCTGGAAGCCTTCGTGGCACTTGCAGTGGTAGGAGCCAGGTGTGTTCACGCAGTCGCCATGCACGCAGGGGCTGCTGGAGCACTCGTCCACATCTGCAAGAAGAAAAGCCTAAACCGTGAGTTGTCACTATACACAGCGAGCTACCAGGACACGCAACCAAGGCTGCCTCCTGCGAGCTGCTGAGCCTGTCCCTTCAGCTGCAGAGGTCAGCATCCCGAGAGCACAGCCAGCAAGGTCCCTCTGGGTGGCACCTCCTCCCTCAAGTGAATCAACTGCACCCTTCATGGTGTCACCCACAGACTTGCTGAGGGTGTGCTTAACACTGCTACGTATGTCATTGGTGACGATATCAAACGGTACGGGTCCCAGTATGGACCCTTGAGGGACACCACTTGTTACCGGACACTGAGCCGTTGACTGGAACTCTCTGGACACAGTCCTCTAGCCAATACCTTATCCATCCAACAGCCCACCTACCAAACCCATGTCACTCCAATTTATAGGTAAAAATGTTGTGGGGAACCATTTCAAAGGCCTTACAGAAGTCCACGTAGATGACACCCATAGCTCTTGGCGGTCACTATCATCAAAGGCCCCTGGATTAGTCAGGCACAATCCACCCTCGGTGAAGGGACGCTGGCTGCCTCTAACCTCCTCCATCTTCCACGTGCTCCAGCGTATCTTCCCCTCTGAACCGTTTACAGCCACCAGCTGCCACGCTCCTGTGGTCATTAGTCCCACCACATTTCAGCATAGCTTTCTAGCTGCACAGCAGCTTCCAGCTCCTCCTGCTGTTACCCGTGCAGCATGCACTGGCAGGAGGCACTTCAGCTGGGCTACCCACCCTCTCGCCTTTTCAGAGGAACATGCCCTAACTCCTTTCAGGCATTTCACAGGTGTTCCCCTGTTGGTTCCTAACACATCAGCAGCCCCTGGCTCTTCTCTGTCGCTCAGGTGAATTCCATCAGCTCCTGACAGACCTGGCTTCTCAAAGGTAGATCCACGATCATAGAAGCCAAAACCTTGAGCATGGCACCAGGCAGGTATTTGCCTGTTCAGTCCCTCTGGGAGGACAGAGGTGTGCTCCAGACTCTTTTAACATTGCTCTCAGTGACATACAGTCTCTTCTGGTGGTTCTAAGTTGCCTTGTCACAGTGTCATTAGACCCTATATGGAACAGTAGGAGTGGATGATGACCTGGAGGGTTCACCAGTCTTGGTGGCCTCTCAGGGATGCTGCAGGTGTGAGCTCCTGGTGGGCAGCAGCCTCCTCTAGAGGTATTGGCTGGGTGGCAACTGGGTGCTTTGGTACCCCTCAATAAAGAATCTCAAATTACTAATATTTTACGTGCTTTTCTGGTGGCACTGGTTCTAAGGCACATGGGGGACTGGATCAAGGTTGCATGGTTGGCTTTTTCTGGGTTTTATTGATTGGTTTTTCTGGCTCTTCTCTCTCCAAACGCAGAGCATTGTGTATCTTACATAGGGGCACTTCAGAGGAAGGTGCTTCCTTCCCCTGGTGCAGAGACAAGGGCCCAGTTTCCGTCATCTAATGAATTACTTGTGTCAGTCAGCTCAAGGTTCAGCTCAGGCTCACCTCCTCCTCGCACCGCCTTAAGGCAGGGCTGTCACTCAGCCTGGGACAGCACACGATACCAGGCATCAATCCCTCACTCATATTCCCAGTGTGCTGCCTGTTGAGCTCCTCTTATAACACAGCTACTTGTTTGAAGGGTTCTTCTAGCTGGGCACACTTCCAGCTAGGACATCCACCACCGCCTTCAGGTGCTAGGGGGACTTCCAGGTGCTGGATGTCCATACAACCTAAGGTCTGGACAGTTATTTCAGCCCTTGGGAGGTCTGCTTGGGTGGAGACATCAGCACAGGAAGGCTGTTCTTTGCAAGTGCGGTGGGTGAACACCGTTTTCTTTCAGCAGGACAGAGTCTCCTTATGGTTTTCAGAAAAAATAGCCCACCTACTGATAAAATGGTAATTCTTTTGAAAGATGCCATCCTTCTAGTTCCTTGCAGACCTCAAGCTTCTGAGCAGTCTTGCACAGCCACCAGCTAGCTGGGGTGACCTCCAGGGCTGCAGCCCAAGCCTGCGGGGTGAGCAGAGCAGGCAGCAGCCCGATAACTGGCAGAGTGCGCTGCCCTTCCTGCTGCTCCCTGGTCGCTGGTGCTCCCCAGGGGCTGCTTACACGGGGCTTCCCACAGTGTGAACTGCCCACGGGGTCTGTCACACCGCCCCGGGGCTGGGACAAGCTACACCGATGGCAATGTTGTGGCTGCCAGAGGAGAGCTGTCACCCTGGGTGTTCCTTGCAGGGCAGACGTACCCTTCCCATCACGCTGCCTCACTGCCTGACATGAGCCCTCTACCTCCAGCCTCTCGTGGGGAGCTCGACCGGGATGGGGGCTGCTGGGGCAGTGGCTCGAGGTGCTGTGAGGAGCAGGCAGGGGGCACAGATGGAGCTGAGCCTACTCACCGATGCACTCTCCGCGCACATCCTGCTTGTACCCCATGTTGCACTCGCAGCGGTAGCTGGATGGGGTGGGAATGCAGCGTCCGTTCAGGCAGAGGTTGGTGAAATGCTTGCAGATGTCAATGGTCTGATTCAAGGTGGCGGTTCCTGGAAAGCACAGAGGCAGCATCAGGTAGGGGATTACAGCTCCCCTGATCGCCCCAGGAGGCAGGGTGACACTGTGACAGATCAGTGATGCTCCTGGGCCCTGAACAACTGTGGGGCTGCGGACACAAACCCAGCTGCCTCAGAAATCTCTGCAGGGTACTGCGGCACCTGGCATGTCTCTGCCCTACCACCATCACACGTTCTCCAGGGCCAGGAACCTGCCCCACTGATGCACACAAGGTGGCACAGCCTCTCGGAACCAGACGGGAATCAATATTTATTGACATCCTGTGCATCTGCACACGCTGCAGCCCTGAGCAAGTAGCTGTACAGGGATGCACATGAGAGGGGTGTCCAAAGTGGTGGGAAAACCAGTTTTGTTTTGGGGAGGCAGAGCGTGAGGCGGTGATGTGAAAGTTTCATTTCTGTTTGGTAATTAGAAAGATATTCTGCACTGGAGCCTGCCTCAGCTCCCTTGCTCTGCCAGCAGACGCTGTTTGATCTGCTTCTGGGCTCAGCGTCCTGCACAGCATTAGTGTCACATCCCACCACTCCCCCCGTGTCAAAATAAACCCTGTCGCTGTTTAAGAGTGCGGGCGCTCCGCACGGCTCAGAGGAGCAGGCAGACACGCTGCCTGTATTCTGAGACAGGCAGCCAGTTTGGGTCGGCACAGTAAGAAAATAATGTTAATTACCAATGCTTGAACTTCCTGGGCCCATTCCAGGCAGACCTGGGATCCCGCCTTGTCCATTTGCCCCATTTGGTCCGATGCCTCCGGGCCCGTTGAGTCCCGGCCCAACACCATTTGGCCCGAATCCAGGAATTCCTGGAAAGCTCCCAGGGAACCCTGGCATGACTGGGAGTCCTTCGATGCAAAGCCTGCGGTACTCATCTGAAACAAAACAGCTGCCTTAGTGCTTTTCCAAGAGGGCCTGAATCCCCCTCCTGCCTCTGCCAGCGTGTGGGGAGCAGAGGGATGGAGACGGGCCGGCCGGGGGCGCAGAGGGTGGGTGCTGAGGGGAACAGGGCAGATGGGTGACACCCATCTGGTTGACACCTATCCCTGGAGCAGATGATGAGACCCAACTTGCCAGGGGTTGGGCAACGGCCTCTCAGGGTGCGTGGGGCAGCTGGCAGCGTGGGCTCCCTTTGAGCAGGAAAGGACAGGGCGCAGGGGGTGCCCAACACCGCAGAGCTCTGCCCTGCTCAGAGCTGGCGCTGGGAGAGGAGCGGCAGAGGGATGTATCCTCCCCAGGGCCTCCTGCTGCCCGCGCTCGCCCTCGTTTGGCCCCAAGGTTCGATTATGGTGGGAGCCAAAGGGAGCTGAAGGGGTAGGAGGAAAAGGATGGATTCCTGCCTTGGCTGGGCTCATCTGGCTCAGCTTCAAATGAGACCCAGGCAGGAGAGCCAGCATCCCCGTGCGACCTTGCCCTGGGTGTTACGTTGATGATTCTCCACGCCAAGCCTGGGGTACCACCAGGGCCACCAGAGCCGTGAGCTGACCGAGCAGCAGGCGGGGGTCCCTTGTGTCACACTTACCAGACCCCCGGACCGGGCACATCTCTGGAGTCTGGCCGATGGCCCAGCAACGCCCCGAGTCACAGCAGCACTGCATCTTGGTGTACTGGCCAGGAAGGTCCCCGGCACAGCGGCCCCCGATCAGAGCAGAGAAGCACGTCCCGATCCGCTGGTCTGCAGGGAGGAAGCAGGTAAGGAGACACGTTCACAACATGTCCAGCATACGCGTGGTCAGGTCCTGAGTGCCCACTCCCAATGGCATCTCCTCTGGTCATCCAGTGTCCCAACCTGACCCCCCATTCTGCCTCATCCCCCGAGATCTTGAGGTTCTCCAGCATCTCCATCTGGAGCACATTGAGGTGGTGGGGCCAGGCCTCGTTCCCCAGTGTTAGATCTCACATTCCCAGTTAGGCTCCTAAATATTAGAAGCAGCCTGATCGAGAGCCAGAAACAGGCAACAGGTGGGCGATCCCTCTCCATCAGATTCACCACGGGGAGCTGCCTTCCCTGCCCTGCAGGAGCAACAAGCTGATCCAGCAGGTTCTGGCTGAATCCACAGAGCAGAAAACAGACGAGATCCACCACCTCATTCCATGCTTCCTCACCTTCCCAGAAATGGGATTATTTACAGGTGTCTCCCTCCTCTCACTACAGCTTCTGCACAAACAAGAGATGTCGGGGACAAGCTCCCCCCCGGACCCACCAGCAGGGGAAGGGAACAGGGAGGTGGTCTGCAGGGGACCACCGCAAACATTGACACTTCTACTACTGGACACCCTGACCCATCCCCTCAGTGGGGACAGATAAACTTTTCTGGACTAAATATATTATTCCACAAAACTGCATCCTGGGGCTGAGATGTCCATTCTTGAAGTTCCTCCTCTGAAGTTAGTGTCTGCCCTGCTTATTTCTGTTACGCCTGTGCCCAAGGGTTGGCCATCATGCCCGTACAACAGCACAACAGGCCCTGGACTTGGCCACGTGGAGGGCAGGGTCTTCTCCTCTTTTGGGCTCCTGGACCCAGCCTGATATATTTTCCTCTAACTTCTGCCACTAAAAACATTTCCCTGAGATAAAACGAGTCTCTGCCTGCTATTTTGAGGGTCCCCAGCCACCCCCGCTCTAGGCTGAAGCCTTGGCCACAACCATCCCGTCCCTTGTCCTGCCTTGTGGCGAGACGCAGCTGGCTGACCACGGTGGTCGCCCTCTTCCTACACCGCTTCAGTCAGGCTGGGGGTCCGGGTATAACCCTTCCAGCGCCAGCGATCCCCGAAGCAAGGACCTTTCCACGGCCACCCTGTCCGGTGCAGTCCTGCACATCTCATGCCTGGCAAGGACCTGCCTCTCCTTCCCAGAACAGATTTCATGGCACGTGTCCCATGTCCCAGGCTTCCCGTGAGGCAGCATCCCCTGTCAGGTCCCAGTGGTCCCAGCATCTCTCGCTAAGCAAATGGAGCTGCTCCCAATTCCACGTCCCTCCAGCCCGATTGCTCTCATTCCCAGCGGATGCCTGTTTCAGGTCCTGGGTTAGTTCCCACAGCCTGGACCGCGCTGGGAGGAGAAGGAGCCCTGGGTGGTGGTTGAAGCCCACAAGCCCGGCCAAAGCCACAGACACCGAGCCTGGCACCGTGTCTGGTGTGTGCGGCTTCTGGACAGGGCCCAGGAGACTGAGGGTCTTTCACATGTCTAGCAGGCTCCGTCTGGCACCAAGTCCTCTAGGAAAACCTGGAATCTTCCACTCATTCATCTCCCGTCCTTGTTTCTCAAGTAAATTAATGAGGGGGAAAGTCTAGTCTGATTTGTCATTTGTGCCTCTAGACTGACATTAGCCAGCAGGCTGACACTTCCCTGAAATATAATTGAAATTAATTGCATGGAGCCGTTTGATCTGTGGGCTGTGGTTACATTTCTTCTCCAGTCACAGCTCAGTGACTTGCCGGGGACAGTGACCCCATTTAAAGCCAGGGTGACCAAACCAGCAGGTCTTTCTCCAGATAACATCCTTCCGACCATTCTGCAGCTCTGAGTTCAGCAGGAATGACTCCCTTTTAGGAAACTTTATCCCCCAAAGAGACTTGCAGAAAGACAGACAGGCTGGGGGAAGGGAACTTGAGTGAGGGGACTGAATGCCACACCGGAGTAGCTCCTACTCCCAGGGAAGGACAAGCCACATGGGCGTTTGGATCATCCCAAGCCCTCGATCCCTGGCACGTGGCACAAGTGCAAAAGCCGTGCCCGCGTCTTGGCAGGTTTCAGCAGATGCAGGAGTGTACAAGAGGGCTGTTTCCACAGCAAAGTGACAGGCTGATGTCACTTGGCATCAGCGTGTAGCCCCCTCTGACTCCAGAAAGAAGCCAGGGCAGGATAGTGGGGCCGTCTATAAAAGATGCACCTCAAACCCGTGATGGGAACTTAAGTGAGGACTTTGGGCTGAGCTTAAATGAACTTCTAGATCTGAGGGTGGTGGCTCGGAATACACTCTTTGGGCATTAGAGGGGACAAAGCCCAGCCATCTCCTTCTGTTCTTCTGTGGGATGTTTGCTGTCCCAAAAGCTGTGAGACAGTGACAGCCAGGCAGTTAATGGGCAAGGAGTGACTTGGAGAACACCGGCTCCTTCCCCATGGCCGGACACGTGCTGACAAGTTTGACAAGGGAGGGAGGTCACAGCAGTTTGTGTGATGGAGGGAACGGTCCAGCCTTTATTCATCTGCACAAATGTTTATTACATTCAGCTGTCTTTGCTGCAGTTTGCAATAATCTCTCTCAGAAATGAAGGTCAGAACTAATTGAAAACTCATCTGGAGCTGCCTTGGGCAGAGAGGGGTGGATGGAAAGAACAGTGGGTCCCTGAAGTCCCCCTGTGACCTCCTGCAGGACCACCCACACGCTGGAGGTAGGAGCACAAAACCCTCGCCGTTTTGTTCTGCCTTCCTCTGCAGCTGTTAAGGGAACAGGTTTGCACAATAACCTCAGTCAATCAGATAATGCTGCGGGCAGGCGAGAAAGGAGGTAAAATTCCACATGAAATTAGACAGTGCACAGAGCGGGGGATGGAGCCACGGGTCCCTCAGAGGTCTCCGATTCAGAGGCTGTGGGTCCTGTGGGGCAGGAGGTGCAGTTTGGATTGCTCAGCATATAGGGACAGGGATGACTCCAGGCTGGAGCTTCCTGGTGGGCTCCCACAGAGTCTGCGCCCATCCAGGGCTGCGATACCCTGGGCTGTGTGTCCTGATGCCCAGAAGCCCCCCCACCAGGAGCTGCACCCTCTGAGTGACCACCCGGCACAGCTGAGCTCTGCCATCCCTTTTGGGGGTGGGGGGGGCACCCTCTCTGCGGTCTGCACAAGGCATCTAAGACCTGTTGCGCACCTGCAAGGGATTTTGCAGTTTTCATCCTGATGAAAACTTGGTTTGTTTCTTTGGTAGGGGGGTAAGGAGACAGAGGAATAGAAAGTCCTGGTGCTGCTTCCCAGGGGAGAACATTAAAGGGTATTTCTCTCACTTTGTGTCTTGTCACGCACAGAAACTAAGGAGCTCCAGTGACCAAACCCAAACAAACCAGTGGTTGCAAAAGGCACTTGGCTCTGACTACAAAGGACCTGAGGGTTGTTAGCACAGAAGAGAGCTGCAACACAGCAGCCTGTAGCCAAAGGTCTCCCACCCAAGATGTCCAGCGGGGCTTGGTTTGCAAGGGAGAAGGGTGCAAACAGGAGCCTCGCACTGTGGTGAGGACAGTCAGTCCGGACCAGTGATGCCAGTTCCTTTGCTGGCAAGTGCTATAATAAATTCACTGCCTCCCTGGCTGTCCACTCTTCTCCAAATTCACCCTCCAGTTCAATGGTTACAAGGCTGAGCTATAAATGCATCCCTGAAATGACCTGATAAAACATGATTCTCTCTAGGGGGAAATGCTTTACAGACGTATAGATGGAATGACGCGCTTTGCAGGCTGGGCTCCTGCACCGGTTCACACCGTGGAGCCACTGTGGAGCTGTTCTGCACCCTCTGGTCCCTGCAGATGCCCAGACAGAGCCCTGCTTGGCAGCATCACCCCCTCAGCGCCTTGGGAGCTGCTGGGGGGCTCTGCTCAGGGGCTCTCCCCAGCTCCTTATCAATCTGTTTTGAGCCTGTGACCCTCACACTACTTCCCTTTCGTCATTTCTTGCCCTCATAAATATCTCCTCGTATTTCCTCTTTCCTCTTGCTCTTTCCTCTCCTGGATAATGACCAAAGCAGGCAAAAACCGTTCTCCCAGCAGGAGAAGTCCTCAGTAACACCCTCAGGACCTTCTCTGAGCCCAGGACTTTGCAATGACAAGCAAGATCTGGCCCTACCTGGAACTTCAGGCAGTAAATCTGCCGATGTTGCCCCAGAAGAGATAAGACCCAAATCTCTCAGAGCTTTGCTGCAGTGTCAGGGGAAAAGAGCAAAGAAAACAATGTGCAGGAGTGCTGACTTGCAAGGAACAAGGGAATACCCTGTGCTTGTCTCGAAATCTGAAAGGGCATTTTTCTCATTTGAAAATTATTCTTTTAAGCTGTTCTTGAAAAGCAACCTATTGTACTAAAAAGAAAAAACCCTCAAACTCACAGACTGCTGGAGCAGATCCTTCTGCTGCCTGCAAAACACTAAGCCTGTCTTTTACAAGCATAAATGAATGAAACCGTTATGAACATGTGTGGAACTGGATTCTTTGTGTCAAGCACAGGTGGTTGAATCATTCAATAAATGTTCATTTCAAACTATGACAGACTTTCTCCAGCTCCGCTGCTGTTTGCATTTTACTGAGGAAGGCAGTGAAAGCAGCTAATGAGAATTGGGATCAGCTCAAGCTCAGTGTCTTGCTGTTTCAGCTGCAAAAACTACAGGAGATTATTCAAATGCAATAAAAAGGTGTTTACCTTACTAAAAAGGGAGGGGAAAGGGATGGGAATATATCAAGGCTGCCACCATAAAAGTCACCACACAGCCAGTGCTGGTGCCCCATGATATATGAGACACTGCGGTCACTTCCAGTCTAAATATCTGTGAGGTGGCAGCGTGACAATCTCTTCGGCTCTCTCCTGATGCTGTTTGTGCTCCAAGGGTGGCCACATTATTTATTAATTTTCAATTTTACAAACTGTCTATTTGATTTATTTCATAGGATGTAAATCGTGGGCTTAAACTACCATAAACTCTCCAAATGAGCACTAAACCCCCCTCAAACGATAGAAGCAGAGTTTGCAAAATATGGATCCTGGGGCAACAAGACCCCAACGGTAACTGTGCCTCTTGCCAGAAAAAATATTGTCTGTCCCAAAATGTGACAGCACACTAGCAGCATATATTAGCTCAGGGAAATGGCTGGAGCATGATGTATTGAGTTCAGATGCAGTCATAGTCCACTGCAGCTAACTAAGCTTTGGACTATTTTTAAATCTGGGCTTTCTAGTTTTATTTAGTTTTCATTTCTTGAAGCGCTTGGTTTCAAGGAAAGTGGGGAAATGTCCATATGACTCATCTGGGCTTATGGCAGGGTCTGGGAAACAGGGAGGAAAAGAATTTAATTCCCATTAAAATCTATCAGATTCCCAAACAAGGTGACTGGTATGTTATACTTTACAACATTTTCTTTCTGGAAGTAGAACATGATTAATTTTTACTCCAGGTTCTGTGGATATAAAATAATTTGGAAATTATTTTTTCTTCTGTATTAATTTCCCAGACTTTCAACAGAAAGCTGTACCTGACATTTTCCGTGGCACTAACAGTGGTCTTTGCCTTCGCTGTGACAGTTCCTCTGTACAAAACCTTGCATCCTTGCCTTTTGAAAGGGGAATGAACTTTCTGAACAGCGAGGCAAACCCTGGGATTCATTTTGACTGAAGTAAGTGCCCCTGCTGAGAGCGAGTAAACAGAGAGCTGATCTATTTATCATAGAAACTCTTGTCTGTTACAAAGAGAAATGGACCATCAAATATTTACAAGGCTTGGAAAGGAATTTTGATGTGTTAAACATGCAGGATTCACTCCAGGCTCTCTAGTCCGGAGGCAGGACAGCTAGTCAGTCTGGGGAGAGCTTGCCTGGGCTCCGGCTGGGGGGAAGCTTTGCAATACAGGCACCCTGAGCCAAACCCAGGGGCGAGCAGGTACGTCAGAGCCGGTGGAGGGGCGCACGGCACCCCACCAAGCCCTTCACGCCGTCGGCAGGGCAGGAACTGCAGGACTGTGATTTCCACACGAGCCTGGGAGTCATTTTGTTGCCAGAACTCAGGTGCTGTGGGAGGAAGGTGGGCCACAGGGTGATATGCGGGAGCTTACGTGGCAGCCTTGTAAACCTGCAGGTTCAGACGGGGCTGTGCTGGGGACGCACCTCTTTCTCCCCACCGGGTACAGAGGGGTCCGGGCAAGCGGCTCGGCACAACGCAGCTCACTCCCGAAAGGCTGAGCTCCGTGAGATGAAGCCAATCCACTCCACAGCCCTACTGATTATTAGCTTGGGGCTGCAGGGATTTACGAGCCATGACCTGTGGTCTAAGCAGGAAGGAGGAGGAGATGATAAAAGTCACCATCTATTTGCACTGGTTATACAAACACTTGGAGTAAACCTTTTCCCCCTTCACTTCTGCAAAGCAAGCGGATGAATGCACAGTTGTGGGGTGTTGCCCCTCACTGGGTCCCTCTACTCCAGGAAGGTTTGCAAGCCTGATGTTCCCCTCACAGGGTCCCTCTGCTCCAGGAAGGTTTGCAAGCTTTCCTTGGATGTACAGCCGCCACCACCACGTGCTGGCTCTGCAGTTCAATTGTCGGGGGAGCACGGGTGTCTCTCCCCAGCTGCTATCTACTACAGAAGAAAAGGGGCAGCAGCTGAGGTTCTGTGTGTAGGAGCACAAGGACCCTTCCTCAGACAGACCACTATCCCAGCTGGACACCTTCCACCCCAGTGCCCTCAGCAACCCAAATACTTTGAGCCCTGAGACAGTGCAGTCCAAGCTGTGGAGATGGAGAAAGTCCCGGTTTGCAGCAGCATCAAAACCTGTGACCAGGACAGACCACGTCACCCACAGCATTGCAAGGACAGCACATGGAAAAAAACATTTTCCAGCTATTGCAGGAAAAAATGTGCCCTTTGATGGGCAAATCTAGTGCTCACCAGATAGCACTTTGCAAATCACCAGGTCTGGATTTCAAAGTGTGGTCTCTCCCTGTATCTGTGCTCCTGAGATCGATTTAGCATCTTACCAATGCAGCGTGATCCATCAGGGCTGGTCATGAACCCACGTGGACACGTGCAGACGTAGCTGCCTGCTGTGTTGGTGCACTCACCGCCATCACACACACCAGAGATTGCGCCGCACTCATCCACATCTAGAAAAGAACAAACCAACAGCCATTATTTTATTTTTCCCTGCAAACCACCTCCTTTCCTATCCGCAGCATGGATCCAGGACCAGAGCTGGGATCATAGGGGATGGGAGCTGGTGTTATGGGTTGAGACTGTAAGTGGCCACCTTGCAGCGGGTCAGGCAAACACGAGTCCCCCGGAAGGTGATACCGAAGGTGATGCCGAGAGCTTCATGGAGCCCGCAGGCTGATCTCTGCCGACACTGTAGGTCTGTGGGTGATGTAAACCATCCTGCTCCCTGGAGTACAAAGGGAGCTTCAGGACAGAAACACGTCTGTGCAGGTGCCTGCCTGGCTGGCCAGCAGGGCCCTCCGTGTGACTTGGAGGAAAGCAGAGGTGCAACACCAGAGACAACGTTGTGTTTTCAAACAGCGCTGGGCTTATGCACTACTCACCGAATTTCTCCCTACAGGAGGAATTTAGTTCAATTTTACATATGTTCAGGCATTTAAATCCACATGAAAATGCATCTATACCATCGGTTAGGCTAGAAGGGTCTGGACATACCATTCTGTTGTTCAGCTCCTCAATCAGCAATCCCGTTTTAGTGTGAAATTCTTTGCATATCAATGCCATAAGCATGCCATAGTTTGAACTACTTATCACAGGGAAGATTAGATAGAGATATACACAGAGTGCCTGGAGAGATCACACCTAATTATGCACAGCAATCAAAGAAACACCACCCATGTCAGCAAGCCCTGCCACACACCGCTGCAGCAGCAGCCTGTTCCTCCAGCAGCCCACTGCCATGCGTGTGACAGCATGACATACCAGTGAGGTACATCCCTCTGGATTAAAGAGCACGGAAAATAAGGACATTGCAACAAGATTTTGTCAAGGCACAACAGCTGGACTCAGACACCAGAGGGACCAGGCAGCCCCAGTGCCCAGACATACAGTAATAATTGCAGAAAGGTTTTAAAAGTACCAAAATTCAGAATCCATCACCCCAGCCATGGAGCTTCTGATGTTTGAACGTACGATGTGCTCTGCAAGCATCTGGCCAGGGTGGAGACATGGCAGACCCTCCCCACAAGCTCCACGGCCAAGGTTCTGGATGCCTGGGTCTGGATCCTGAAACAGAGCATCTATATTTGAAATATATATATGAAATATATATACTTGCTCAGAGTTAATTTTAATCCACACTGGAAGAACTGAGTTGGAAAGATGAGACACAGGCTTTGCTTGAGAACTGCAGTGTTCTCCAAACTTTCCAGGCCATTTGTATTAAAACCTTGAGAAAACTGAGCAGAAAAATCAACAAGTACCTACACAGATGACACAGAGAGAGACAGCCTATAACTTTTTGTTGCAGCTATCACTTGGGACCTGAAATTTGGAAAATCAAAGGGAACAGAGTGGCACATCAGCTATTTTGAAAAGGGCAATCTGTTTTCAACAAATTTTGACCAAAATGTCAATACAGTTAAATGTACACAGAGCAGAGCCATGCTTGTGGGGCACTTGACTCTAAGGACTTGACGGGAGCAGGGCTGTAGATTTTTTTCTGTGCTAACTGAAATATGTTTCAGAAGCCGAGATGGAATTAGATCCGACCTGTAATGAATCCACCCAAAGCAGGTGGTTGGTGGTTATGGTCCAGGTGGTGGTAAAAGACAGAAGGAATATTTGCCCAATAGTGGTTTTTTTTTGGTGGGGGGGAGAAAAGTGTCTTGGCAATTGGCAAAATACGTTATTTCTGCTAAGCAACTTCATTTATTGCATTTTAAATCTATCATGCTGTTGTGAATGGATAAGGGGATTTTTATATGCAATTCAGATGCTGCCTGAGGCTGGCAGGAAAGTAATGAAAAGGAACTGGTCAAAGTCTGCTCCTTCGAGGGGATTTTTCTGATGTGAACAGCAAAACAGACTGCACAGCCTGATGGCATTAGCATGTGTGGAGGTTAGAGTTGCTGCAGGGCAAAGCCTAATCTGCAGAAAAAAAGGGAGAACAGCAAAAACCTCTCATCTGGGAGTGGGGATGGAGGATGCCTTTGGAAGCGCTCCTCTAGCAGACTTCAGTGATGAAGGCAGCACACACACATGGGAAAGAGCTACCTGAACCCACCCCACCAGGGCAAGGGAGGGACCAGAAGAAACGTGTGTTGGGAGCCAGAGGAGCCTGGCTGTGGTGATGGATATGAGCCACAGTGACAGTTCTGAGAAATGGGCAAGACATTTCTGTTGGAAATGGGTGTGGGCTACCCAAAGGGGTGGTGAGCTGTGTCCCGCCCAGCATGAAACAGAAAAAATTGAGTTAGGAAGGAAATTTTCTGACTGCAATCTCACAGTGCCATGCAGTGGCTAGCGATGCTAGTGCAGCCCTGGAGACACGCCGAGCAGGGGCAGGTTGGTGATGTTACCTCTTCGCTGGGATCGTTCCTGGATGCCGCGGTTCTGCGTGGTGCCAGCTCTCAGAAGAGGGTTCAGAGCCTAGGGGGATGGCTCAAGGCTGGGAAATCCTGCCTGACATTACAAGACTAGCAGCACTCCATTATATTTATCCAAGAACCTGTGAGGGTGGGATGGGATCGTAGGAAAGAGACACACAAAGATGATGTGGAGAGCACGGTGCTCTGAAGTCTCAAAAAGAGAAGATGAAAACTGAAGCTGAGACATAAATTCAGGCTGGGATGAAGCAGACAGATTTATACCAATGGTAAATAATATTTAGCCTGTGTACTCAGGGATAGGGCTAGCTCCCCCCAGGCTTGGGATGGATTCAGCTCACCTAACATCTGCAAGAGGATCCGTAGCATAGGCACAAATCCAAGGGAGGGCAAGGGGGCATCAATTCTGGCTGCACAGAGGTGATTCTCAAGGACTAAGCGTCGTCCTCACTCCTCCAGAAACATCCTCAGAGACTTCATCTTTCTCTCCCAAATTAGAGAGGCTGCCAGGAGCCTTCTCCCAGGCACTGTGACTCCACTACACCAGCCTTTGGACAGCCATGGATGTCGGATGACGCCAGTTAATTCACATCACCCAAAAGCCCCCACCTTGCTCTGAGGGAAAAGAAGTATAATAGGGTCTGCACTGTCAGACCTTTAGAGGAAAAGTGCAGGAATGATCTGGCCGGCGGTACGTGTTCCGGTGCGGCTGGCTGTGTTCGATGGGTACCGAGCAGGCATCGCCACCGGAGCTTTTTCAAGATGCCATCTGTGTGCAGCAGAAAGAAACAATCTCATCCAGGCAGTAATTGATCACATCTGAACGGAAAGGTCTACACAGAGCAGTTGTGCCCTAATGGTGATGATTTTTCCCTGCAAAGCGAGACACGGTGAAACCCACCCCACTCAGCTCCGCGATGGACATGGGCAGTGCCTGTGTTTAAGATGAGCTGACCTGCCTTTTGAGTGAGGCATATGGTATGGACAGAGACCCCCCACGGGGGCTTCATGTGGTCAAAGAAATAATCTTCAGCTTCCCCTCCTCCCTCACACAACCTGTTACAAACACAATTATCTTCTGTTTTACTTCGGCTGCAGCTCTGAGTCCTGAGGAACCAAGTGAAACCTGGACGTCAAGGTGCACAAAATCAAGCCCAAGTGCACAGGGCAGGTTATATGCTCATGTACCAAGAGGGGAAGATGCATTCCTGTTTGGCATCTTAGGAACTCTAAAATCATGCTTTCAGCTAGCCAAAGACTGCGGCCGCCTTTTGCAAGCAGCAGAGACGTCGCCTCTGTCCTTGCAGCACTCCTTCAGCTCTTTGATGCTCAGAGCCCCCCCAGCAGACCAGCAGGACTTGAAACCTGGATGGGCAGCAATGCAAATCCACAGAAAACACTTCCCCCACCTGGGCCCCTGCAGCCAAAGAGATTTTATCACTACAGCCTGCCCCGTCATTTAATTACAGGCCTGTGTTTGGTTACAATTTGCAGAACACTGGAAGGAAAGAGCTTTATGAAGCAAAAGCTGGATGTGCGATTAGAAAGAACAGCTTAAAACTTCTGCAAGGCTCTCCTGAAGCCTGCTGCACCAGAGGTCTGGAGGCCAGCTGACTGGCAGGCATCTTGTTAGATCAATACTTGGGACGTAGCTCAGTCATCCAAGAAAAAGCCTATGTGTTTGAGGGGGGAGCCACTGCATTCCATTCTTAAAGAAAAACGGAGTTAATTCAAAAGGTTAAATCAAACTGCAACTTTTTTTTTTTTTCCCCTCTTGAAAACCCCAGCTCAGATGGGAGCAGTGTTAGCAACCCAAGAAGCAGAAAAACCGCCAGTTTCTCTAGACGGCTCGTACATCCTGTACTTTGAGAAACTGAGCTCAGGGCTTTGTTGTTTCAGTTCTCCCCCCTCACACACACATTTGCCTCCTTTATTTTCTCATTGTAAAGCATCTCCTAGTTTTGATTCATTCAGAGCCGAAGCCCACGGAGAGCCCGACGCAGCAGGACGGATATGTACACCTCTCATTAACACCCAGCTGCCAGCTCGGGGTAGGGAACGCTTCCAACTCCAACCTGGCTACTTGACGACTTTTCCAACTCTCTGTTAAAAATTAAAGCAATATTCTGCGTGCTCCGCGCTTCAGACAATGGCAGAATTCAGCGCAAACGTTGATTTTGGATCTGGTCTCCAGCTCGCTGGGTTGGAGTTGGCCTGGTCGTTAAGGCTGAAAATGCTGGAAGCCAAAGGCTACAGAGCTTCAGAAAGAGCTGCAGTCTGCAAAGCCCATCCAACACGGGTGCCCACAGACATGTCGAAACCCCAACCTTTCCATCTGGTAAAAAACCAGGACTTGATGGAGAAAACATCTCCGTGTCACGTAGCAGAGGTCATGCCTCATCAGCCCTCTCTCGTGCAGCACACGGGACTCTCAGACCTTCCCTTCCAGAAAGCACAAAGAAACCACAGAGGAGCGTAATGGAACCCCCCAAACCACACCAAATCCATGGGAATGAGCTTTTAATGGATCCAAACAATGAGCTCTTCTGTAGACATTTTGTAAGAAAATTGAAAACATGCTAATAAAAAGGCTATCATGTTCCATTGGTGAGGAAAGTGGGGCAGCCTACCCACTCTGCTCATGGAAAATGCAGGAAAGCTCACTCCAGTTCAGAAACATGAATGAGATTCAACAGAGTAAAAAATAAACCCTTGTCTTCATTAGAAAAGCGGAAATTTTGCGTGGCGGTGACAGAAGACTAGCCTGTAGGGACAGAAGTAGCATCTAACATGTCACTCTACAAACACTAAAGAGAAAGCAGCAAGTCAGAAGAGGCAAGATTTGTAATTAAAGGAATTGTTTTACTCCCTTGGCAGAACCTGTTTCCTGGAGATGCTGAAGACAGACAAAAAGGACCTGCACTGGTGGATTTGAACAGAGCTTGCTGCACAAAGCATGCGGCGCCTTCCACTCCCTTGCCTGGTGTTTCTCCATGTACTTTTTTGTATCTTGTATGTTATCATCCTGGAACAATTTTGGATGCGAGACACTTATTCCTTTTGGGGCATTGGAAAGCATCCTGGGTGAGGTACTGGCATTACATACTTCACTGATAACGGAGCTGGCTTAGCATTTTGTTATACAGGAGAGGAAGGGCTATTGAGAAAATAAGTTAAATTATTGGCAGAGAACCACTAAAGTTATGGAAGGAAAAGCTTTATTCAGTCAGCGATTCCACCCTTGACTACATGCCGTGGAATTGTTCCCTTAAGTGTAATTTTTACGGTTGCTTCCAGCGTAATTTAGAAAAATGTCACTCCATGTAACAACCCCCACTTCCCTACGATTTATTGATAAAGGTCTTTGTATCGGGAGGATGCGTCTGATTTCAGCTCCAATGTTTCTTTCCTCCATTTTGCACCATCAGTGCCAGGAGCGCTTTCTTGCACCCTCCTCAACAATTCCTTCCTTCCAGCAGCGCTAAGAAGTCAGCTGGATGTAAGTGCCCCTCTCCTGCTGCCCGCACACTTCTCGCTCCCCTGCAGACCTCGGCAGCTCCGGCTCTTTCCCAGCTTCCCCGCAAGCCAAGCACCGCCTCTGTCAGTTTAGCCCTCGGCTGGCAACATCTGCCCTCCTTGCTCATATTTTCATACAAACACAATATAAACACAGTCCTCCGGCACTGGTGAAGCTGGCCTGGTCTCCAGTGCTGGTTAAGGGAGCAGCTTTCCCCTTCTCCACCCTCAGCCCAACACCCCCCCACGATTCACAGACTGCTTATATCTTTCAGAAAGTGAGCAGGCAACTCTCCGTGCCAGAAATTTCTCATTATATGTTGCACAGCCCCAAGCTCAAGGAACTCTTGATCCCTCCAGCTCCCTCAGAATACAATGAACAAAAGCATAAAATAAGCCACTATTTGAAAGTGTCACATTCATAGAGATGAGCTGCAGAAATAACTCTGGGGCTGAGCAATCCTGAACTTGGAGGATATTTAGGTTCAAATCCAAACTGGATGCCGTGTGCACGTTTTCACAGATAGAAAAAGGACATCTTTTTCCAGCTGGGGCTGACCAAATTCATCCAGTGCCTCCAGCTGCAGCCCCCTTGCATGCTTGGGAGATAAGGGGCTGAGCTGGCCTCTGTTATCAGCATAGAAGATCTTGCATAAGAAAAGCATCTTTATTCTTCAGGGATTCAGGGGCTGATAAACGGAGCCTTAATTCCAGGTGCCGTTTGTGTTAAGAGATAAGTATCACTATGGGAAACCAGCAACACTATCTCTGCTCCTGCCTATTCCCACCAATAAACAGCCCAAAGAAGATTAGTGGTACATGCTGCTGCGTTAATGAGGGAGACATCATTAATCAGCAGACACAGTGACATGGGCTCTGACCTTTGGCTCAAACGCAATCCCATCTGCTGACTTCACTCCCCAGGAGGAATCTTCTAAGCAGAAAGTACAAGCTCCTGGGAATGAGGGAAGAATTTTACATAGACATTTAATCTAGTTTTAATATTTCCTGGATGCTAGGCTTGGTTAAGGAATCTGAAAACAAGAAACCGTCTCCTCTTCCTAAAGCAAGACGGTCTCAGAGCAAGCTGAGAAGTCACTCCTTTCACCAGCTATAAACAGACTCAGCAAGGGAACTCCTGCAGCTTTGAGATTTTAGGCTTGGAGCACACCTGGAGAAGGAAAATATCCTCTTAAGCTTGTGGTCGTTATTTTGATTAAAACCCTTGGCTCAGTGAGGAGGTCACTTGGACTGATGCAGCTCCTTCGGCAGTACAGGCTATCTCAGCACATCGGGAATTCGGGGCTCTACCAGCTGGACCAAACCGTTCCCCCCCGACTACCAAAGCACGCAGCAAACAGCCGGGGCGCAGATCCTCCGCTGTTCACACAAAGTGGCAGCACCAGGTGAGCCCCGCGCAAGATGCTGCCTCTCTATTCCCCTATTCCCATCGTCTGAGGGACTCACATGGGGTACGCGTCCTGGGGGAGCAGTGCTAACCCAAAGGCGTCCTCTTCACCCCCTGCCTGCCTTGCAGGGACACGCTGGGCAGTCACGGCTGGGAAACGAGCCCCCAAAACCAACCCCAAACCCTGCCCGCTTAGAGCATCCCTCATGTTTATGCCACTCACAGAGGGACCCCCAGGTCAGTACATGTAATACCAAAGGAAAGCATCCTCTTTTGGTGGTCTCCTTAGCAATTGAGGTAAGCTAAGCGATGGAACAGACACCGTAGATGCTGGAGATGTCTCTTTTTATGGCCATCCAGGAAGGAGAGTGAAAGGAAGCCGTTTATGGCCACATCACGCTGCTTTTGCAGGCGTTCTGGGAAGTGGGGACCCACACGGAGGCCCCTCGCATCTGGATGACAGATTCAGACAATGGATTGTTTTTAATCTTGGTATGTAGGAGATTCCAGCTAAACTGATTGCATATGTGCTTTGCCTGGTCCCCAGCCAGCACGGGTGAGGCAGACCAAGGCAAGAACAATTTTTTGTGTCCTGAGGTTGGGCCCATGGCTCTAGCTCCAGCCTTCACCCATTTTCCAGCCAAATTGCACGGGACATCGCTGTTTTTGAGGAACTGGTTCTTCACCCGAGATGCACGTGAAAGGGCTGTTTAGGATTCTACTGGTTCCAAGTCCTTGGATGCCAAAGCACTGCAAGAAACCCTTCTGTTAAATTTTTAGAAAGTTTTGTGGCGTCCTGCCAAGGAAGATTCATGGACACAGATGTCTTCTCAACATAAAAGAACGTCCCTTCCCCACTGAAGGATTAGCCTCCGTAACTGGTGTCTCACTTTGGAAAAGTTTTTCTGAAGGGCTGAACCCAGGTCACAAAGCACACACTGACACAGCAACTACGGGAACCAGCCCAGCATGGAAAACGTCTGGATTGCAGGAAGGTGGGGGTATGGAAACAGTCACCTGGAAGCAGCTATCCCTTCCCTGAGGACTCACTCTGGGAGAAACCCCAGGAGACAACGTAAGCTGTCAGACCCACGGTGCCACAGGGGCATGTTGCTGCGATGCTGGCTGCTTTAAGTGCCCTCTCTGTGTAATTTTGCCACCTGGACACAAATTCCAGGTTAAATGTCTGGATTTTAGTGCATTCATCATGCCTTGCCTTGGTTACAACAGAGCCTTGGAAAGGAATGAAAGGGAAGTGGGAGTTCCTGAAGCCCAGCTAGGTGAGACGCAGTCACACGCACAACGAACACATTTTATCCCTAAAACGACAAACACGGGCCAGCAGGCTTTCATTAGGGTATGTGGGAAAGAGCTTTAACAACCAAGGCAGGAAAAGTTTAATGCTGTTTTCCTTTTCATTTGCCAGATGTTTGGAAAACACAACAAATGTTTATTCCTTTACTTCGGAGAGGTGCAGCCTGCCTGGCAAGGTACGCATCTGGCCCACAAGAACTGCTGCAAAACGCCTGGGAAGAGCGTGTCCCTCCTCAGAGGTGTGCACACCTCGCAGACACGCCAGCAGTGATAAAGGAGATGCTGAGACTGGACCTGAAGGAACTGGAGCCAGACTCACATGAAGAGGGCTCAGACTGGTGGCAGTGGGAACATTTAACTTACTAATTGCACCTCACCCTGCCTGTGCTCCACACTTACTACAGAGGCATGTGCCTTATGGCATGGAGCAAGGCATTGCCTCGCTGCCTATGCGAGTCCTGAATTTAACTGAGCAATACAAAACACCGACTCACGCTGAATCCAAGGGCAAAGAGCAGTTCCAGGGGCTTCCAGAAGCAGGCAGAGTTCTGCCTTAACTACCACAACTCGTTTTACCATTGTTATATTTTCACACCCCAAACGAAACTAGTCCTCTGGTCTGAGGATCAGGTATTTGGCCATTTCCAAGCAGCTCTGCTAAGCACCTGGAGAGCATTCGCCTTGCAAATGGCACAGCCTCGGCACCACCTCACCAGACCCTGCTGCGACTCAGCCCTTCCGTCTCCTGCAGCCCCACCTCCAGACACGGGGGTTTGGCTGCTGACCCTGCAGATCAGCTTGCCCACACGTTCAGGGCACAGTTGCACCTGCACACCTGGGCAAAGCATCTGGGTCCTCCACGGAAGCATTTCTAGAAAGCAATTAATACTTAAATGATTCCAAATTCTGTGCTGAAGAAGAGGCAAAGAGTAATTTCTGCAGAGTTCCCTTCCACCAGGTTGGAAACTTCTCTGGAGTTTGGAAGCTGACGGCACTCCCCAGGCTGTGAAGATGCAGCTGCGCTCCCCACTGCTCAGCTGCAAGCTGCTGCTGAGGCAGAAATGTTTTAGAGCATCCCTAGCTGTAAGCACAAACCATGCCTCTGAAGCACCGCGTAATTTCCAAGAGAGGTGCCAAGGCTGAAAAGGTCGCTCATTTACAACTCGGTTGAAGATGAACAAGATGCATCCTACAAAGCAACCAGAAAGACAGGAAAACCAGGCACAGCAGGCAGGCTTCGCCGGGGGGGAAGGGACAGCACCAGGCCACTGGCTCAAAGGAGGGATGCTCACAGGTGTGATGCCGACCGGCATTTCATGTCTTTAATACCAGATTTTCATTTGTGCTCACTTTGTGCTCAAGGACAAGGTTCAGGTTCTGTCCAACAGTGATATTTTTCCAAACTGACAAAAGTCCATGAAGTGACACTGCATTTATTTGCTCCATACCCTATCATCTCATGGAATCGGATCTTCCGCAGTGCACCGAGAGCTATGATGTTATTTCTGGTTGTCTTATTCCATCACCATCCCAGCTAGTCAGACTCCACCTCCTTGCCTTCCTTCCAGTTACTCTATTGACCTAGAGGCAACAAGTTGCAAGCTGCAAAAAGATAAATGTCAAGCGGATATAAGGAGAACGTTCCTCACCATGACAGTGGTGCAACCCTGGGACAAAAGCCTGAAAAGAAAAGGCTTTGAGTTTTCAAAACTGGATCAGACTGAGCAACGTGATACAGCTTTCAAGCCAGTCCTGATCGAAGCAGAGATTTTAAGCCCTCCAGAGGTCCCTTCTGTTCAATGAGACTGTGTTGCCATTAAAACATCTCTCAGACATCATCTGCATGAAAAAAATAACCAGACAACTCTCTAGTTTAAGAGAAGATCAGAAGATCAGGCAAGCTCTATTCCTCATTTCCTTGCCTTGGACTCCGGGTAGCAGATAAACACATCAGAAATCATTTTGCAGGAATACATTTTCTAACACGCCTTGGTGCTTGCTGTACTCCCCTGCTATTTGGAAGCTACGACCAAGGCTGGCAGAGGAGCTCTCGCACATCTCTACTTTGCCAGCCTTGCAGGTGCCCTGTGAGCAGAGAGGGTCTCAAGTTTTCAAATGCCCTTGTGCTCAGAGGATATCTGGGAACCCAGAGCTGAGACTCTCGGAGAAGCCCCACAGAAGCCTCCAGTCTTACCTTCACACCTGTGGCTGGTCTCACTCTGCTTGTGTCCCGCAGGGCATTTGCACTCGTAAGACCCCACCGTGTTGATGCAGTTCCCACCTTGACAGAGGCCGGGAATGGCCTGACATTCATCGACATCTGCAGGAAGGAGAGCAAAGGTGTTGGAACGTGCAGCCATCGCAGCGGGTGAACGTTCAGTCCCACCATGGTGGGAATGCTACAAGAAAGCGGCAGCTTCGCTCCAAGTAATTCCAGTTGCCCATCAGATTACATTAGCGACAAGGTGAAGGACAGAAGATGGACAGAAATGTGTTGCTGGCTTATCTACACAAGCAAGAGGGAGACAAAAGGAATGTTTTCCAAAGCAAACATCAACATGTCTACCCCTCGTGGTTTGCTCCAGGCTGGGGGCTGGGCTGGGGGTGGTGAGATGCCCTCCTGCACAGAGCAACACCTGTGGCAGGGCAGAGGGGAGCCCACAGGACGTAAGGTTTCGCTCTTCAGTCCCATCCCTGCAAGGTTCATCCTGCAGCCATGGTCTCATCGGTGCAGGGACACTGTGCTTCCCAGAGCACCTCAGGACGGCCTCAGTGCTGCTGCCAGAACCAGCATGCTCATCTGCTGCAGATATTATTCATACTCCAGTTCTGCTTGCGGTAACAGTGACTAACAAATGTATTAACCGAGCTCTCCTGAAGAGATCGGGGCCATAAAACACAAATCACAAGAGACAGCAAGAGGGGTCTCCTCCTCAGCCTTCCCAATTTTATCCTACAGACACTGGCCAATGTGGGGCGCGGGCCGTAATTTTGGCTTTTGGTTGTGGCAGGTAAAGGCTGAAATCAGTTGCAGAGGCAGAAGGAATCCACAATGCTGATGGAGCACCCTGCACCCATCGCCAGGGAGCAGCAGGGGCAGCTCTTCCTTCCAGGAAGGAGCTGCCCATGGGATCTGCTGACGGAAGCCCAGTGGACCACCTGCTGTTTTTGCCTGGGTGTCCTAGACACCAAACACAACCTCTAAGCATGTGATTTATGTATATTGTAATCGCCTGTATGATCTTGAAGGAGTCATGGCTTCCGTTTCGAACCAATAGCACCATTTACAGAGCACCAGCCACTTGATACATGCGTTGATCATATTCCAGTGCAGGGACAGAAGCTCTAACAACAGCAGCACAGAGTGAGGGTACGTAGGAGGCTGTAACTTAGTTTTAAACCTGGAGAAACACTAGCCTCATTCCCTACATCTTGTGGGATAGAGGATGTCACCCAAGAACCACAACCTGGCCAGAATCTCTGAGCTAAGACAATCTTAGATGAACCCATGGGAGACCCAAGATCCATGGTGAAGATCTGTGACATACAACGATGGATTTAGAAAAGTTTACACGCAGAACCCTTCTCTGTGTTGGGGCTCCTGGCATGCATTCATCACCCACCCCTTCAGTGTGCATCAGGATGGATGTTCATGGCATTTACCTTGGCAGGCTCCGGTACGAATGTTGGGAATGAAACCTCGGCGGCAGGGGTGAGGTTGGGCCGGGCACATCTCACATGGGTGACCCCAGGCCCGTCCGATGGTGGCACAACACATGGTCTTGGTGCAGACGATCCCACTGAGTTGGCCCTGGCACATCTGGTTGTTTACTTGGCTAAAGCAAGGACCAGTGCGATAGTCTGAGGGAGAAGAACAACACCCACAGGTTAGATGAAGACACAGACACAAGGCTTTCTGTCTAACACAGAGCACCCATCCCCCTTCCTACCAGCGCAGCCATTCTGGTGCAAAAGTCAACAAGTTCTGGGGAAAAAAAATATCTGTAATGATGAACAGAACAAAAATTTAAGACCCAGCTGGAGACCAGTGCTGGAGGTAGTGACCATCTTTTTCCTGTATGTTTCACGTGATCACCTAGAGCTTCTTCGGGCCAGCTCTTCCTGATCTCCCTCAGGCATCTCCCATGAACTATACTTATTCTATGTCTTGAGTTACTCCCTTGAAGTGCTGGAGTCCCCCGAGTCAGGGGGGGGACAAAGTCAGGCAAAGAGGCGATTTCAGGGCTGCAGGTTCCCCTGCTCTGTGGAACTGCTGGGGTCAGCAAAGCAATCAAACTTCATCTCAGCGAGGGGCAAAGACGTGTACGGAGATGACTGGTACAAGCAGCTCTCACGGACCGCCTTAGGGCCTGGCAGCCCATACAACGCGAACGCAGAGGATGGCAGAGATGTCACATCACTTGGACTTGGTTTGCAGAGTAAAGAGCCCTAGAGCTCACCCACAAAACATTCCAGGAGACAATTCCCAAACCTTTCCCCATGATGTCTACCACAAATTCTGCAAAGGGATTTCCACGTGTGCTCTGACAGTCTCTGCAAAGGCAGCCTCCTGCAGCAACACCCGTCATGGTGATTAATTTCTTTGGTTTAACTCTTAAAGGTCCCCTGGTGGTTTTAACAATTTTAAAACCCAGATGCTGCCGAAACAACCAGCCTGTTTCCTATTCCCACCAAGGATCCTCCTATCCCTTAAAACCAAAGAGATTTTGAAGGACTTGTTTACACTAAGGAATGCGGTTTTGCCACTGTCTGGGCTCTCATGACCCTCGATTAGGGATATTAGCACAGCAGGCATTCATCAGGAAACAAAATTCTTCAACAAGAGGGTTTTTTCCTTCTACTGGGAATAAATGATTGCACGCAAGCGTTTGATCTGTGGCTGGAGAAAGGACCTTTAACCATATTATTGTCAGACCAGAAAATTCCACATTAACTGCCTAAGGAAGTTAGGTGTTGGTCAAATAGCTGTTATTTCAACTACTCTGGGCTAAGATTTGCAAAGTTGCTTAGGGAATTTTAATGTTGGAGTGCCAGTAATTAGTACTTGACTGTGAACCCACATCCCTGCACCAGTACCCAGATTAGCCCACAGCTGTCTGTGCAGCAAAACATTTAGATTTGCAGGTGAAGCAACAAAAAAACTTGTCTGGAGGGTGGCTATACCTAAATCATGAGCCATGGGCAGCACTGGCACCCCCATTTAAAGATTGATGGCTCCATTTCCAGAAATGTCTTAGTAGAACATAGACACTCAGGAAAGTAAAGCTCTGTTTCTTGGCCTGCGAGCTCTCAGATACACGTCTTTCCACACATGAGCTTTGCAATCACTCCCTTCTATTTAAATCCGGACACACACGTGCAATGAATAAAAAGCAAAGCCGTTAAACAGGCAGTTTGATGCAGAAAGCTTTCGACCGTAGGGTACGTTTGCACGACAGCCACACCGGCAAGAGCTACGCTGGCGTGGAGCCGTGACAGCATCTTCATCCTGGGCTGTAAGATTGTTTGGAAATGCTGGTGATTGCTGCAGGCTCTGGGCTGACGGCGCCTGTGCCGACGTGCCTTCCTCAGCCCTGCACCTTGCGCTAAGCAAAAGCTGCATGAGGCTCCCAGGGCTACAGGGAAACCACACAAGAAACCCTCCTCTACCTCTGGGAAAGAATCAACTAGCAAAATAATTGCTTATTTCTAGCTTAACTCTCCTTCTGATTGTTATTTCTTGAGCAGCTGGGAGCACAGTCATACTTAAAAACTAATGTTTATAAAAGAGTCAAAAGAAATTTGGTCTGTGGCTGTCACTGAGAGGCAAAGAGCAAGAAAAATTTGATGGGGGGGAAAAAAGGGGAATTATTTTGAAGTTACATTGGTTTAAAAGTGACATGATCTCATAAAAATGCCTTTGTTTAGAAATCAGAACAGAAATATGTGCTATGTTTGCAATGGTGTGTTACCAAATAATATTTTTTTTTGACCCAAATTTTAACAAGAGACCAAAGCACATGGTCCTCATTAATGTCTCCTACCATGCCAAGTTTAATGCTTTAGTTTGTTCTACTTTATTCCTAGAAAAGAAACCAACAAAGTTTGAGTTGTTATCTCATCTGTCGTCTTTTTTTTTTAATGAAGCTGAAAGGTTCTTGCTCAAATTTTGGGCCTTAAGGAGAATGCTTTATAACCACACCAGCACACAATTTAAACCTTCTCAACTATCGTACCCAAAGAACTATAAATTAAATTGTTTCATGGTCCTATTTCAATGGAACAATCAACTCAAGACAAAAAAGCTAACAGACTAGGCTGAAGTATTAGGAGAGGAATAAAGAACGGAACAGCGAGTATCATCCCTGAACTCACGGCTTGTTTCCATCCCAAAAGCTGCTTGCAGTCCCAGCCCCCAGCCCAGAGAGCAGCTGGTAGAGTAGGGGAAAGAGCAGAGAGCTGTGGAAGGGTTTATATACAAGGCACAGCTGCACTGGTTTGCAATCCTCAGTCTGAAAAAGAAACACCTGGAGGAAGACCTGATAGCAGGGTGCAAAATCCTGCCTGGGCTGGAGGAGGACCAGGCTGCTCACTTGCAGAGCCAGCATCAGGGGGTGTCCCAGGCAGATAAAGTGGCTTAAAATCAATCGAGGAAATGCTTCTTCAGACAACGTATAGATTAAGGGGAATTCTTCTAAGAGAGGATGCTGTAAATTGTCCAAGGTTGTGAGCTACAGGCGCCTGGTGCCCAATAAAGTCTTACAGAGGAGGATCGCATAGGATCGCCCCGTTCCTATACTGTTTCCCGGCCGTCAGCTTATGGACACTGCCAGAGCCTTGAGGCACAAACTCACCTCAGCCAGGGGCCCTCAACCCGCCCTTGTTCCACTCTGTAACCCACCCTCCCAGGCAGTTTGGTGTTGGTTTTTGTTCAGCATCACTGCAGCTGGAGCCTCTGAGAGATACCCGCGGTCGGGCAGGATATAGCTCCGCTGGAGCGTGGCAGTGCTCTGTGTGCTTAGGGTGCAACCCAATACATTTCATGAGCTCTTCTGAAACCTTGTTAACCCTAGGACAATGCAGAAACATCTCATAAAGAGGGCTTGCTTTTCCCCTGTCCTTGTCAAAAGAAGGAGGACACGTGGCTGATGTCATTGTGGTGGGTACCTTCAAAGGGCTCTGACAGAGAAAGTCGGGTCACACAAACGTATAACCCAAAATCGATGCAGGGCAGTACGGCAGAGAGAGGAACGGGAGAGACTTGCACCTCCCATGTCATCTCACTGAGGCTGGATGCGCTGCAGCAAGAATTCCCCATGACGGATAATGAAAGCGCAATTGTAAGGAGAACACCCCCTTTTAAACAAATAATTGACAAAAATAGATTTTCATATGTAGATTACTTCTCTGGAGGGAATGAAGCCAAGGAAATTGCAGTCTGGAGTCCAGAAAGCCTGGCTGCATTCCAGCTCCCATCTGTTGCTAATTTTAATGGTCAAATTATTAAATTTTTAATGAGGCACCAATCAAATTTTATTAAGGAAATATGCATGCTTAGGAGATGTCTAAAGCCCTTCTACAGCCTAGGTATGGGATTCCATCTTCCAGGAGCCCTGTCACAGGTAGTTGTCCTGCAGAATTCTGGTCTTTGCTGGTACGTTTCTTAGGAAAACAGGGATGAGGCGGCTTCCTTGCTGGAAGCTGAGATTCCCTCCTGGTCCCTCTTCCCAGCTCACTCAGACTTAAAGTAAGTGTCCAGTGGACGGATACAGGTGAGTTCCACTTTTCCACCTGCAGGTAAAGTTCTCATTAAAGAGATTGCAAGAAATACTGGATCAGGCTTTATTTTGGGAATCAGTCAGTATCTTTTCCCCTCTACAGAAGAGACTTTCAGCACAGCGGGGCCATATCTGGGCCTTTACCCATCACTTAGCGCTGCAAAAGCATCGTGCCGGCTCACTGCCTGACTTCACCTCTCCCAACAGCCTTGCAAACAGTAAACACACAGCATAGGACAGCCACCAGCTTCCCTCCCAGTGCTACCACCAGCCTCATCCATTCCCACCTCTCATTTTTCTTCCTTGCCCTACTAATTTCTCAGTAGACTGTGCTCAGCTCGGTGATTTCTTGTCGCCATGGATTAGGTTACTATTCATGCCTACTTGTCTTGAGCAGCCAGCAAGTAGAGCGGGCGCTCAAATTGCAAAAGGCACGGTGGAATCAGAGGTGAAGCGTCAACGTGTTTGCATTAACCACGAGAAATCCGACTCCTCGCTATGCTCTTTGTTTTGCAGCCCTTGCCTCCCCCACCGATGCCTTTGAAGCACCACCTAGGCTGAACCAGGGACCTTCGCTGATGCTGCAGAGAGAGGTTGGGGCTACAGTGAGTCTTATCTACGCAATCCTGCAGCCAACACAGCCCCCAGATGTGCTCAGAAGAGGAAGCATAACAGGAATAGACCTCATTTCCAGTTTCCATGTTTGGCTGGTTGTCATGGAGATCATTAGGCACCCCTATAGCTAATGAATTCCTGACAATTCCAAGCCGCAAACCCTTGGGGAGTTAATGGGTGGGATCCATGCCATTACACATGCTCTTACACTGAGCCACACTATTCCACTTGCAAGCAGCTTCCTGAAAACATCCCCGTGGACATTTTTGACTTTCCTAATTAGTGTGTCTAGGGCGTAAGTGGAGGAAGGCTTCACAGTTGCTGTGGACATCTGCCTTCACCCACGTGCTGTGTGGAGCCCTGCTGGAAGGGGTGGGACATCGAAGTGCGTTCAAGCACTTCTGCTCCAGCCGAGCTCACACACCAAATCTTGTTGTTTCCCCATTTCCAGCACTTTGGGTACTGTGCTGACCAGGGATGCTGACCAAGGATGCTGACCAGGGATGCTGACCAGAGATGCTGACCAGGGATGCTGACCAGGGATGCTGCCCTGGCTTTGCCTACCCTACTTAACCCAAGTTCACCTTGCCAGAACCTGTCTCACCTCCTACGAGAAGTAATAAAGAATGATGCACTACTCTTTGCCAGCCATGGCTATAATTTATACCAGAAATGCAGCTTGGACTCATTAAAAAAGTATAATCAGTTTCAGACTATTTAAAATTACCACTCTGAGGCTATCAAACGTTTATGTACAACAGTTGGAAGGCACCTTTTCTATTGCTCAGTTTCCTCAGTGCTAAAGGAAAACAATGGAAATCTTTTGTAGGGAATGTTTCCCTGGGACATACGGCATAACTCAATGCCATTCTTTTGCATGGAAATGTGAATTTCAGCAAGACAAATTTCTTTGAAGGAGACCTCAAGCTGAACACTTCCATAAACAAGGACATTTTTCAAATGTTTTTTAACACCTGAATTGAAACAGTATCTGAACCTGAAATATTTACAACTTTATTTCATATCCAATTTAAATTATTACTTTGCTGGGAGGGGAAAAAAAAATCCTGCATTTAAAATTAATATTTTACTCCCTTTTAACTGGTTCTCACTGTCCCTTTGGGAAAAGGGGTAGTTTTTGACAAA
Source organism: Falco cherrug (assembly GCF_023634085.1). Taxonomy (NCBI): domain Eukaryota; kingdom Metazoa; phylum Chordata; class Aves; order Falconiformes; family Falconidae; genus Falco; species Falco cherrug. The sequence continues at coordinate 48,953,435 of NC_073700.1, read as the reverse complement.
GAACTTTGGAAGAGAACCATTTTTTGGTTCTCTTTTTTTTTGTCTGAATATTTTTGGAAGAAAAAGGATAGCTTCCTCCACTTCTAGAATATCCATCTGCCCCGCAGGGTGTCACGGAGTAAATTAATGCTGGCAGTGGGAATTCAGATCCCAGGGTAAAGATGCAAAGGCAGGAATGACTGCGCTGCTTTCCTTGCTGTTTAAAACGCAGTCCTAGAAACTCGGCTATGCCTGACCCCAGCCTGCGAGCAGATCTGCAGGGTGCGGTCTGAAGGACGGTGAAGAGAGTGAAGAGCTCTCGCTCCGTGCTCTCATCCCATCCTGCCTGCCATTTCTCGGGCACCGTTTGGCTGGAATCCCCTCATGAGACAGACCACGGGCTGGGCGAATTCCTTCTTTACAAAATAAATAAATTGCGCCGTGAGGAAGAGCTTTTTCTTTGCTAAAAATCAAATTCCTTCTCATAATAAACAATGCTTGCACTGAAGGCTTTTTCTTAAAGCAGTAAGGACAAACGTTGCCTGTAAGTAATCCCCGGGGAGCTCCGGACCTCTCTGGGATGAGGTCACTGCAACACATGCCCCAGGCTCTGGCAGGCTTCCACGCCATGCTCTGAAAGCTCCAGCCACCGAGTATGGGAGAGCACGACCAGATATCAAACCCGACACCTATTTTTCTGTTTTCGATGAATTATTTCCATCAGCAGGAGGCTTGGTCCCCCTGGCCACGAGAGCACAGCCTTGCAATTCTTTCTGTCTCTAACCTTCAGGGGGGGTTTGGAGCAAGACAAATGGCTCTGGGAGCCAGTGAAAGCCGATGCAACCCAGGCCAGGCACTGATCTGGCAGATCCCTCTGCAAACGTCTACCCAAAAAGATTCCCACACAAACTGTGGCTGCTTGTGACAGGGGTGTTCCCCAGAGAGCCCACGGAGACGCTGGCCGTGTCTTCTGGGACCTGCTGGGAGAGCCGATAACTTACAAATTAAATGCTTAGTGGAGTGATTCATACCCTGCGCAGAGAGAGGAGGCGGACGGATGGCAAAGGGCACAGGGAACAGCATCCGAAAGCCACCAGCCAAACAACCAGCTGAAAGGAGCTAACCAAAAATCCTGTGATTATTTCTGTGGCCCTGAAGGTGAACGCAGAGATTGTACAGCCCGGCTCGCCAGTCTCGGCACACAGCGCAGCTCAGCATCTGCTAAGCCTCTCGGGCTGCGTCCATACGTGACAGCCTTGGGGGGCGGGGGGATGCAGGGAGAACAGCAGCAAGGGTCTCCGAAAAGGGCTCCTTTCTCATGGAATACTTTCTCCACCTAGTCATTTCCTTACCTCGTACAGGCACAGCCACATTCCTGATGTTTAACTGTTTGGACTTTTGCAGAAAAGAAAAAGCTGGCTAGGGCAGTTTATAAGGCCAGACATTCCAAGTGCTGAAAAAACATATTCAAAGGAAATAGTAAAGGGAGAACTTTTTTTAAGTTTTCCTGTCCTATTTTTACAGTTTCCTGTCGAAGCCTTAGCCTGATGAAACCTGAGCTAGAGCTCCACGCACCACCCTCCTGCAAGGGCTCTGCGCTGCAGCAGCATCTGAGGCACAAAACACACACATGGGGCCGGTAGCGCCAGCGGCTGGAGAAATGTCTGGGAGGGCTGGAGCCGGGGGTGGCACTGCCAGGCTGCGTCCTCCAGCCTGGAAAAGGCCACGGGGTCGGAACGCTGCGAGCCATTGCCTCACTGCCTGCTCAGTTAGTGCAGCGGTGCTGGGGGGGCACAGGCTTTTGATAGCTCTGGGGTCTCCCCCACGCACACCTTGCACCTCCGGTGGCTTTGGTGGGATCACGGCTGTGGGCATGCTCCTGGATCCCAGGGGAAAAAACGGCAGCTGGGCTGGGCTGAGCTGTGGCTGAATTTGGGGGTTTCCTCCTTATTGGACTGAGTATGGGAAGGAGAAATCTGTGCCGGCCAGGCAGGCAGCATTTTCGGCCAGAGGGTTTGGTGACTTTGCCTGCCTTCCCTCTGGGACAACGAGCTGGGAGGCAGTGATGGCAAGGATGCTACTGAGCAAGGGCTTCCAAACAATGGGGTTGGTTTTACAGGTCTTGCCTGACTGTAGTAACGTCACTGTGCAGGACCTGCAGTCGCCTTCATCTCTCCGTCGCTGCATTCGGCAAAGGTTCTGTACTTCAAACGCGGTAACGCAATGGTTGTGCCAGGCAGAGCAAGGTGTTCTTTGGAAGAGGCTTATCCATAGCCAAAGTCTCTTGAAGAAGGAAGCAACAGGAATGACCCAGCAGACACAAATAGCACGTTATGAGATTCCTCTCAGACTGAATGAATGGAAATGGAAAGATTACACCCTCCTTAGCACCTTCTTACCCCAGCACACTCTCAGCAGGCTTGGCCTTTGCGTTCAGTGGGAGGCGTTCCAAGTCCCTGCCACGAACGGGGTCTGCGGACCCTGCTCAGCCGGATGAGCTGGAGCTGCTGCACCACGTGAGCTGGGTGCCCGTCCCCAGCGCTGCCCAAGGGCCCTGAGCAGCTGTGGACCAAGCAATGCTGCTCCCGCAGTCTGTGCCCCTCCTCGTCCATCTTCATGGGCTTGCAAGGAACAGGGCGTCAATGCACAGCCTTGGGCTGATATCAGTGCACGGGCACAGCAGCCGGGCATGTGTCTACCTCCACACGTGCCCCACAGAGCTGTGGCTGTGGTGTGACGCTCCACTGCACCCCTCGCAGTCCGCTGGCAGAGAGCCTCCACACGCGGGTGAAATACGAAATCAGGCAGTTATCTCCACGCCGCTTTTCTCCCACAAGGATCAGCAGGTTCAGCACCACCAGGATACTCTTGCTCAGGGACCCCCTTCCCCGCAGCGAGAATGGGAGCCACATGCCACTGCATCCAAGGGCAATGATGGGTCAGGAGAGAAGACGGGCACCATCCTGCCCATCCCGGAGCAGGCGGTGAGGTGCCAGCTGCAGACACGGAGGTCCCAGCCCCTGGCAGCCCAGCCTCCTCGGCTTGCTCAGCTGCAGTTGACTCAAACACTCCTGTGCTGCCCTGTGGCGACACAAATGACTCGCTTTCCGACAAGGTTGCACCTCTTTGCAAAGACCCTCTTTGCTATTACTTGGACCTTTGCCAAATTTTACCTGTTCAGGCTGAAACTGGCTTGTACCCAGGGTAAGCAGTTTTGGAAAACTGCAGTCCAAACCTTCCCGTCAGATTTACAGATAAATCTGGGAGAATGCTGTTCACACAAAGGTCTCTGGAGGAAATTAATTCTGATCCCAGGGGCTGGTTCCCACTGGGCGCAGTGAACTGGCCTCTGAGCCACGTGCTGAACACCAAGCAGCCAAAAAAATATGTTTTAAGTAGCCGTGCTTTGGAGGTGCTGCCCACCCTCTGGCAGGGGAAAATTAGTCTGTGATTGTCTCATTACGGATTGTCCCATAAATCCCATGGGCATGCAGGACACCTGTATGTGCAGGATGCCTCTCCATCCCACCAGTACTCCCAGCACTGTGACTGGCCTTCTGCAGAGATCAGAGGGAAATATGGTTTCTCAGAGCTATAATTATTTTATCAAGTAAGCCTGCCTGCAGGAGGAAAATGGCAACCTGCAATTGAGTACCGTGCTGAATTCCACTCGTGGTGAAGCCTCTGCCAGACCTTTCTGCATAAACGCAGGCAAGTTACAGCAGTAGATGTCAGAGCTCTTCAGCCTACAGTTGATTATCAAAATGCTTTTTGTACCACAGCGTGGAGAAAGGGCAGCCTTTGGAGGCAGGCTGAGGAGAAGGAACTCCATCACTTATCTCAGCGACAAGTTCTGCTTTATGTCTTAACATCTGTATTAGTGGAGCACTAGGAAAAATCAGCTGAACGCCTGGTTTCTAATGAGGATGAGAAATCTCCTTGTAAACAGTCTTTTATTAAAAAGCTCATGGCGGGGGCGGCGGCAGGGGGCGGGGGGGGTGTGCGGAAATCTTAAAATCTTAACCACTGCCAACAGCATGCCTCCGTAACATTTTTGGTTGAAGTAATTTGGCCATTTGGCCTTGGCCAGTGCTTGCCCTGGCCTTTTTCCTACCTCGGAGAACTGAAACCCAAGAAATTAATGAGTTTGTGACACCCTGGAACAGCCTTGCACTTCAGGGGATGCATGTGGAGGCCCAGGCAAATCAAATTTTGGTTTGATCTCAGAAGCCACATCGTGGTCCCTGTTTCTGGGACGTCTCCATTCCACTGGGATTGTTGCTGGGATCTTTCAGAAGAGCAGCTGGAACTGGGACTCGGTTGCACAGCGTGCATGGACCTCGGGCACAGCCAGAGCTTGTATGGAGGAGATCTTTTTGCCAACCTGCCATTTATCCCCAGAACAAAACCTCTACCAGGCAGCTCAGATTAATTAATTTGATATATCTTCATCTAAAACGCAAAGGTTGAGATTAAAAGTCTTTCCGAGTTATCTCAGGTATCACTGAATTTCCATGACTTACTTGTGGCCCCTTCCGTGCTAGCCTAATGTATGTACTCACGTGCCGGGGGGGTTCGGGGGAGTTCTCAGCTAAAGGTATGACATACGTACATCCCTGCCGATTCCTAGGAGCAGCATTTCAGAAGCTCAGGACTGTGACCTGAGTTTAGACAGGAGCAAGCAAAGGGACCAGGTTACTGTTGGCTGCCTCCTGCTGTGGCACACACAGGAACCAGACTCATCCTGTGGGGCTGCTTCCTTTCTCCTAAGCCTCCCGTTAGACTGAACATTTGGGGGGAAAATCGTTATGAAGAGGAAACAGAAAAACTGAGGCAAAGCCACTCCTAACAGCTCTTTTCAGGAGGGGGCTGGGGAGACCTTAGAACAAGAATAACGGGGCGTTCTGCAATATTCCCACCACAGGGAAATCTGAGAGCATGAAGGTGCAGTTTATGCTGAGACACGCACTAGCATCCATGTGCATTACAAGATGCTGGTTTGGATCATGTGTTCTGTTTATATATCGCCTGGGGTGTCTGTCTCTGGAAAAGCTACGGCTGGAGCAAACACTAGAGATCATTCTGGATTTCTCTTTCCCTTAGCCAAGGCTGACTCCCAGAATTAGACCTAACCAGTATTTGTATAACTTGCTCTTAATCACCTACAGCTATGAAAATCCACAGCTTCCTTACACAATTCTAGTGCTGCAATATTTCAGGACAATGGATGAGTCCAACTGCTGTTGGACTGATAGAAATCAAATAAAATTATGAGGATGAGAGGTACAGTCATCCTATACAATAAAGATCTTTGAGAAACTGATACAGCATATAAAAATATGCTAATCTGGGGACTTGCATTAGTCTGACTCACTGTTAATGGAAATTTCTTCCAGGAATGGAATTGTATGAGTTAGAAGGAACCCTGGGTTCACAAGCTCCCCCCGGCTCCCCCAAGAAAAGGCATCAAGATCCTTTTGAAACTTTGGCAAATCTGCAGACACAGACATGTTATGGAGACTCAGAACTCCTCCCTGGGCGCACGTCAAAGGAGATCCTCATGTAACGTACACACTAAAATATAAAAAGCTGTATCTTGATATAAGCAGAATAATGGAGATGCAGGAAGAAAACAGGTGCAGATTAGCAACAGCTTGAAAGTAAAAGGTACTGAGTAGCAATTTAGATGCCACCTGTCCTTTTCTCCATATACTCTCTCTTGTTTATGCCTGGGACCTACTTTTGCCCATTCTGGTTATATCCCAAAGTCCTGATGCTTCATGGTGCTTTTGGAGAAGCACTGGCCATGCAGAACGTGGTCTGCTCTTCACTGACCACTGCTGTGGCTTCATCTGGAGAGCTGCTGGCAAGGGGCTGACCACAGCTCTGCCCGGGAGGGGGGCAGGTCTGCACCCAGGCTCTCCGAATTCCTCTTTGCCAGGTGTTTAACCCCTCAGAGCACGGCAGTTTCTGAAAGCCTGTGTCCTCCTTGCTCCGTGGTTAACAGTCTTTCTTAAGGCATTTGAAAAGGAACGGGAGAAATGAGAATCTCTTGGTAACAGCTGTGAACGGCTGAGACGTGGATTCTGCTGGGGAGAAGCTGCTGTTCGGGAGCATTTTCACTTCAATCCAACCCAGTCCTGGTTACGGTCTTGGAAAGAGCCGTCCTGCTGTGAGGACTATGGAGGAGCAGGAGATACTCACTGCCTTTTCCATGGATGTCTAGGACCTGCCGTACCTCTAATCCTTGCTTTTGTCCACGTGTTTGAAAACACTGTGTTTGGTAACAGGGCTTCATTTTCCTGTACTGGCTAACGAAAAACTCGGGCACTGGGTGCCAGTTTTAAGTCTGCTATTATCTTCACAGGGACACAAGCCCTTCCAAGGCTTTTCATGGGATGTGGGACTTGGGACCAACTGTGCAAGGCTTCAAGAGCACAGACGGCTTTCAGCCCAGCCCAGAAGTGTTTGCACTCCAGAACACGGTCCCGCGAGTTTGTTGGTTAAACTTCTGGAAACCTTGCCCCATTAAGAGGAGAGGACATGCAGACACAGCAAGGACCTCCCCAACCAGACAAACCATAGGGACCACAGACAGGCTCCACAAAGATCAAGAATGTTACTCCAAAAATCTTTTTTTCCAAAGTGAAAGAAAACTTTCTTTCATGAGAGGTAGCAACTGGCACCCACAGTGAAGAGATCAGCATTTGGATAGAAAAAACCCAAATTAAACCTCATCTTTGGAACACATGAGGAGCATCCACACCTTCACCTGAGTCAAGTGCTGTCACTTTTTACAGCCATTTTTTTCCCACTTTAAGGAGGGTGAAATCAGAGACATGACATCAAAATGTTTCATTTTTTTGCTGTAAAACTATTTTAAAAAATTGGCCTCTCTCCCCACAGATTAATTTTTCCTGTACTGCAGCTTTTCCCCCAACACTGATGTAATGTGAGTTCACGTTACCAAAGGCTGCTGGGGTTATACAATATATTCACTAGTCCTTCATCCCTGAAGATGTCAAGGAGAAAGAGGAAATGATGCTAAGATTCGCTGAGTACCTCGCTATTAAGGTATTTACCTCTGAAGTGGAGTATTTCCTGAATTAAGTGTGAAGGCAGTTAGGTTGCTTCCACTACAAAGCTGCCTCTTACTGAAGCCCTGAGCTGTTGAACACGCAGCTTGTTGAGTGTATGGCAGCAGAAGCTGTTGCTTAGCATTCAGGAATTTAGTTTATTCTAGTTTAAAAGTAAAAGTATCTCCTTTTAGGGTTATAGTAAAATAAAGTAGAATTAAATCCCTAAATAAATCTGTAATTGGATAGATTTGTGGGGTTTGAATGCCTTCTTTTCATCAACACGGATGGGCACATTCTTCAGTGCTCGCCAATCTAAATTGGTACCCCGAACGCTGCGGGCAAGCACACCTCCAGAGAGCAAAGGCTCAGATGATGGCCACGCTAGAAACAGCAACTGTGCAGAGCTCACCAGCCTTTCTGGGAATCTTGGCAACTCAGCACAGATACCAGCTGGACTAATGCAACTCTGTGTTCTCTGAAATGAGTTTGTATCTTTGCGTGGCCTTACCCCCTGTACATCTCACGACGGAAGATGACGGCACCACGCTGTGCCTTGCAGCAGGGAGAGCTCAGGCATTTACAGATTTTAGATCTGTAAGTCTGAGTTGCTCTGAAGTCCAACATCAAACAAGCCAGTGCACGACAACCAGAGACAGATGGATGGAGAAGTCCATAGCCCATATGTCTGTGGCAGAACTGATCACTCCGCTGTACACACTCACCCTCCAGTCAATGCCTGCATTTGGTCAGTGAATCCTGCCCCCCCGTGCTGTAATCACACCATCACCTATAAGGTTCCATGGTGCGCTGTGCTCAGCTGGCCACATTTACCCACCGAGGTCTGAAGTAGGCTCTGCAGGGCAGGGAGGTCCAGCACGTTCCTATGGAAGACAGCCAGCCAAAACCAACCTCCTTGTTAAAAACATGATCTGCTTTTTTCCAATTTGTTTTCCTTCAGGCTTCAGTCCCTTCGCCTTGCTTCAGCCGAAGAACCTGGGCCAGCCCCTGCTCCCACAGGTTGTCACATTCTACAAGGAAGAGCTTCTTTTGGGACAGAAGGGCCATCCCACCCCCCTGTGACACCGTCAACCAGCCACTTCTGCTAGCGTGTGCACTGCTGCTGAGGGTACAGCCCCCAGGATATAAAGTGTGTCTGACAAAAGACTCTTCCTGAAGTAACAACACCTTTTTATCCAGGTGTCCTTGGGAAGAAACGTCCCTGAGGAAGACTGGTACTTCAGCATGGACAGACCAACAAGAGATTTCTCCTGGGTGAAGGTGGTCCCTTGGGGCTCTGGGTTATGCCTGTGCTGAGCTCAAGGGGTTTTCCCTACAGAGCTCTTTGGTAGGGGAGCAGATGAGTGGCAGAGGAGCAGACAGATGAGATCCCAGAATATAATAGCAAGCTGCAAGTTCAGGGTCATCTGTGCACTAGGTGTCACCTGGCCTGCTTCTGCTACACTCGGAACGCAGATACTGGTGAATTTTCATAAAGAAGGGCTCTTTAAACCCCACATTTCCTGGCATTTATTTCAGGCTGAAAATAGTCAGTGCCTTTGCTTAGGTTGAGGTAACATCTCCACCTGTAAAAGCACATCATCAAATACCCAGTGTGTCTGTGCCGGCTGAGGCAACCCGGCTCTTGGTGCAGAAGCCAGGCAGCCACAGCAGGATGAGCTGCAGCGAGTCCATCCCTCCTGACAGACCCATCTCGTAACGCAGCTTTTCAGTCTGAGGCACCTTATGGTTTATTTAACACTGTGGCTCCAGCCTGGAGATGGCTTATTTGGGAACAGCAGCAGCAGCAAATGCATAGCTGGCTGTATCTCGGCACACAGTCCTGCCTCACACGGTTAGCAGCCGATTTACCAGCTCTCCTGCAACCCTTTGGTGACTCCTCACAGTCCTCGTACTGCAGCAACACGTCTATTATTTTGCAGAGAAACAAAACAGGGTGATGTAACAAGCTGCCCAAATGGCGCAAGCCGTGGGCCAGACAGGACGGAGCAGCAGAGCTCCTACCGCTTTCTCCTACCCTCAGAACATAAAACCTCCACATTAACCAGCTAGGATTCAACCCAAGTGCCCCATTCCAGTAATGGGGCTGGGAGAGATGGTCAGATGTACCCTACAACACGTCCTGTCTGTTGCAGGCTGAGCGCGGTGTGACCTGCCAGCACAGAGGGTTCCTATCAGTGGACATCTCACAGATCGGTACCCAGGGACTGACTGCATGCATCACCTTATCTCGGCTCTCTTTCCTGAAAGGCGGTGAAAGCAGCTTAACTACCTGTCATTTTCTTTATACTCTGTAGCCAGGACAGTGTCTCGTTTTGTGCTCTGGAAGCAGCAGACCCATGGATGCTAGAGTGCAAGAGTGCAACATTCTCACTGCCTGATGCCAGCATGCTGCGTTTGGTAGCTACGATGGCTCCCCCCTGAAAAACATCACGGTAGCTGCTCTGTGTGGGATGGAGGAAGGTGAATGATGCCTCACTGGACAGTAACTGGCATCAGTGGGAGCTGTCTGCCAGCAGAGATGCAGGCAGGAATCTGAGGAAATTCCAGAGTACTCAGCCCCGCACCCAGCCCTGCTCTGAGAGCATCACCTCAAGCCTTGGGCTGAAACTTGTACTGCCTACATATGAAGCCAGTGGGTTTCGGGTTCTGCTTTGAATGAATCTTTCTTCAGAAAACGTTTTAGGAAGAAGACTCAGCACTAAACTGAGAGCTATAGATGATCCATGTTGCTTCCAAGCCTGCTACTGGGGTCTCCTGTTACTGGAGACTCCCAAGGATGCTTGTGAACATGTCACATACCATGGCTGCTTTACTTGGAGAAACAGAACAGAAATTCAACGGTGGTCATGTCTCCAGTAAGTCTGATGCTTAGGGACTTCATCTTAGCAGGCCTACTGGTGGAGCAGGAACACGTTTTCTCCTTGGAAGGGTTAAGTTCTTTGCTGTCATGCTAATTATTCTGGTAGGTCAGCCCCAACCACCTCACCTGGCTGCAAACTCCCAGGCTGCCGAGCCAGGAGCCTCTTTGAAAAGTGTAATTTTTAACATCTCTTAGCAAAGCAAGCGCTCTGTTTGTCTTGGCAAGGAAGACCTGTGTATACACAGCTGGAGAGCTTGTTTTGTCTCTTAGTACAAGTCTGGGCTAAACCAAATCTCTAAAGGCTTTGTAAAAATGCTCTCTTTATTTAAAGAATTTTATACATTACAAGATGTCTCCAAAGTCTGCCCCTGCTCAGACCCCTTCTTTCCCTGCCTCTTCCACTCTCCCTCCTGTCCCCTCCACTACCAGGCACACAGTCAGGACAGATGGATTTTTCAGTTCCCCCTGGACATTGCTGGATGCAGAAGTTTCTTTAAGAAATTTCTAGCTTTCTTTTCAAATACTGCCAATGTTCGCATCAATTTATGAATCTCAGTATTTCAGAGCACCATGAGCTAGAAAAAAAGAAAGCTCTACGGACACACTTCTGGAGCTTGGGTTTAGGGGTTTAGGGGAAGGAAACTTGCAAAGTAGAGCCTTCAAAAGGGCAAAGTTGTTATCATAATTCCTTTCCCTAAAGAAAGCAATGCATATCTGCATGTGCATTAGAAAAAGGCAAGGAGAGGGCTAAAAAAATAGAGAACTGCAGTGCTCGACTGGTATCTGTGTTTGCAGGAGAGTACAAAGGAGACTGGAACAATGAAAGGTTAGTTCAGTAAACGTGTGTGGAGACTCTTAAAGAGCTTTCCCTTCCCTGCATCCAATAAATGCGAGGCTCAAACCACAGCAGAGGCCTTTTATGGGGCACCTGCACCGTTCTGTCCAGCAGACCCTTTTTCAGCCCAGGGCACGCTGCACAGTGTTTCGTCTGGCCGCTGTTCAGGCAGGGCTGGCTGATGCCTGGGCTACCGGAAACCAACTGTTATTCCTATCTCACCCTCTAAATCTTGTTGCCAAGAATCCCCAACTTGGAAAAAACAACATTAAAGGCAAGAACAGTCCAATCCTTGGACATGGAGTTAAACTGAACTAGCTCAATCTCGGGAAAGTGAGAGGCTAGAAAAACAGAGCATTTCCAGGGTGCTTTGATCTTAATCCTGGGAGTTTGCACATTGGCTTCATGTTTCAGTTTCATTTCTGCTCTGTGCCACTTTGACCCTTGCCAAAAATCATATCAGAGCAGTGTCGTGAGATGTCCATCTAAGCCAACAGGAAACGGAGAAATTCTGTGCCTCAGCCAAAACCTCAGTCGTACCCACGCTGCCCAAATGTAAATCTGATCTAGCCACTCAGCGCACGCTGGCTGGCTGAAGTACAGAAAAGCCACATGTCACTGAGAGCCCTATCCTTAGCTGGTGAAAACTGTGGTTCTTAGTGGAGCTGTTTCAATTCATACTGGATGAGCAGCTGGCATCGAACCGCGTGAGGTTTACAATAAACCAGAGCTGGCTTATGTTTCCCTTCAAAACATTTTTGCTAAAATAAGGTTCTTTCATGGAAAACCTTAAGTTCTGGTTATAATTTTCAAGGTTTTTCAAGTAAATATAGTACCAAACCATAAAAATAGTTTTGCAAAGGTTGGAATATTGACTTTCAGGGTTTCAGGTCCATGTTCATTTGAAAATTATAGGCTGTTAGCACTGGTGACATCATTAGTTTTAATTTTTGATGGTACATGGTATCGACCTCTTCCACCCAAAACTGGCGCCTGAAGCACACAGGACAGGTCACATTCAGGCAATAAACTGAGTTGCTGCAGGAATCTGATTCTTTACAGTGAGAGAGGCAGGAGTCTGAGAAATGGTCGTACTGATAGGGGAGCTGAGTGCTCGCCCGGCGAACTGCCGTCTACCCGCATCTGACGGAGCTCTGCGAGAGCTGGCCAAGTCCTTCAACCAGCACTTTGCATGTGGCCCCTAACTGCGTGTGGTCCGTAACTCCTTAGACATCGCTCCTCGGCAAGCGCTGCCGGGAGTCGTACTCGTGGTGCTGAGCAGGATCAGAGAAGACTGAGAGTCCTGCAAGTGCAGCTCAGGGTCAGTGAAGAGGAGCACCCCAATTAGCTGGCTGTGAGGGGGTGACTGGGACGGAGCCACCTCTCCTCATCGTGGCGCTGGGTTTTGCTTTTGCAGCACAGCTCAAGGCTTGCTGTCCACGCCCAGCCCAGCAGTCTGGCGCTGGGAAGAGGCTGGAGGGGACACAGCTGGGACAAGGGACCCCAACTGCCCAAAGGTATATTCCACGCCATTGACATCATGCTCAGCAATAAAACGTCAGGGAAAGAAGGAGGAAGGGGGGATCTAAGAGGGTTATGATGTTTGTCTTCCCAAGCCACCACTGCAGGTGCTGATGTCCTGTTTCCCAGGATTTGGCTGGACATCTGCCTGCTGGTGGGAATCAGCGAATCAATTCCTTATTTTGCTACTGCACACAGCTTTCACTCTCCTTATTAAACTGACATCATCTCCATCCATGAGTGAGTCTGACTCCCTTCTCTGTTCTACCCATCCCAAGGGAGAGGGGAGTGAGAGATGTAGGATGGGTGTTCGGCTGCTGGCTGGGGTCAGCCCATCACACTGGCACATTTGAAAACGTTGGCTCACGTTTCTTTTCCCTTCTCTTTTAGTGTTTAGGAAGGCACTGATGGTGTCACCTTCCCTTCATGAGGATGCTGTGGTAAGGGGCTTCCTGGCATTTCTAAGCCACTTGCATCTTACCAAGACAAGAAACAGGGAAATGCCCAAGAGAAAAATACCCTTTTTGTACTCAGCACGGGGTGGGGGGGTTACTGACGTTTAACAACCACCTACGAGGGACCACACGTGGAGAGGAGGATCCAGAGACACCGAAGAGCCGTGCAGTCAGTAGGCACTTTGCATCTGCGCATGTAATAACCAGGGATCTCCGGGAGCGCTTTGGGCACGAGGTTGTCGTTACAGGCTGTACCCTCAGGCAGAGGAATTGAGCAGAAATTCACACACAATCGAACCTCCTTAAGACACGCAGTTAAATATACAACTCCTGATCCTATGCTCCATCAGCGATAATATCATAAAAACATGTTCCTTACCTCTCTCACACTGGGGACCGGTGAATCCATAGACGCAAGCACAACGGTTTGGCCCAATGCATCGCCCTCCGTTCTGACAGCCGTTTTCACAGACAGCTATTTTGAAATAGAAAGAGGAATCAGCGATTTCTGCTCTCAGTGAAACCACAGCGTGAGACGTGTGGTGCTGGCAGGACTTGGAGTATCACCCACTTTGTGTTGTCCTCCACGCAGTGAACATACAGAGAAAAGTCTGATATTTTTTCCTGGAAAATGACTTCCTGTCTATGAATGAACCCGTTTATAAAAAGGCTATAAACTCTTATTTCACTTGAGAGGATTTCCTGCGCTCTGGAATCTCAGTTCATTCAGGTCAGCATTGGGATTTAAATGTCAAGGTCAAGATGAACTGATACAAATGAGAAACTGCAAATGCTTAACGTATGACAACAGTGAAATGTGAGGAGAGGAGGCTAGTCAGCCATCTAATCCCACGTACCCGGCACAGAGAACCAGTCTGGGCAGCACACAAGTGCTCCTCAATTTAACACCAGACCTGCTGCCCTCAGTGGCAAAACTGCAGTCAATAGCCTGGGACTGAAGTCGGAGGAGGCTGCTGATGCAGGTCCTGGGCTGAGGCTAAGGATGTCGGAACTGAGCAGGATGTCAGAACACTTCTGCATGCGACATGAGCAATTGCTGGTTGTGACAGATGCCACTGACCTCTTAAAGTCTCAGGAGCTGTAATGACTAACGAGAGGACTGTGACGGCACTTCCTAAAGCTCCACTCTCTGAACTGCTCGGTTGTCCAACACCACCGGCGCATTGAAGATGAGAAGAAGATAATTTTGTGAAAGGGGAGGTCCACAGCAATCTTGTTGGACACCTGAGCGTGGCCCTCACGGGTCTAGTGCCAGGCTCCGAGCTGCAGAGAGGCCAGGTACCGCTGCCTTCACAGCCTTCAAAGGCTACACCCCTCTCAGAGCCGAGGCAGCCGAAATCTGCTCTGCTGGGATGCTGCCAGTGGGACTCTCCATTGTTCCCCACCCTGCCAGTGATGTCTTGCCAATATCTGAACCATTATGAAAACTCTACTGAGGATATTATAGGTGGAGCTGGTAGCAGCACATAATTAAGGTTGCCTAGCACGTTCCATTATAAGCCCTGGGTTGCTGTTACTTATAATTTTCCCAAGCTTTAGCTGTTCAGAATGAAATTTTCCATATGGTGTGTCTGCCTTAAGTTGAACTTTTTGGAAAGTTTCAGCAAAAATGAATCAGTCATAGCTGAGGATAAGTTTAGGGGAAAAATGGTGTTTTGCCCATCTTTTAAAAAAAATCTCATCGAGTTCACAGAGAACTTTAGTGATTCTCATGAAATTTGCCTGGAAAGTTCCATTTGATCAGAAATTCTTTCAAAACTATTGTGCATACTTGCTTGCTAGACATTTATTAAAGATGAGTCCTAAGCTGTTTGGTTAATTCCACAATGTGCACGAGCAATGATTTTGAATTGCTAAATATCTTTCAGGAGAAACTAGGGGGAAAAGTTAAATTTCTCCCTACGAAAGGTATAGGTGCTTTGACAAAACAGAAAGCCAAGTCATAAAATGTTGTAAAATTTCTTTCAAAGACTATACTGAGGTTTTCTGACAGAAAGTCAGTGTTGTCAAATAAACAGAACTAAAAACTGAACCCCCCCAAATGCAACCAGGCATATTTTATAATAAAAAAAATGGTGGTGGGTTTGGGGTTTTATGTTCTTCTAATTGACAGAAGACTTCATTTGAGCTGAAATGAAGGCTTCCCACAAAAAGCCCACTCTCAGAGAATATACTGTTTCTCTAAAGCTATTTACAGAGAAATTATATCTAATATACATATATATTTGTATATATATGTTTATATATTTTTTACAGTGAAAATATATCCAATATATTTATATATAGATATAGATCTATACCTATACCCCCTAAAGGAGAGCAGGCTGACATTCCAGTGGCGAGGGGAATATAACGATGACATCAAAGAGCACGTCAGTGTGTGCAAGGTGACCTCTCCAGTCACTTGCCCCTCGGCTCGCCGTGGGGGCCGCAGGTACTTACGCTGCCCACAGTATGTCCCAGTATAGCCCTTCTGGCAGAGGCAGGACTCCTCGTTGCAGCTCCCACCATTCATGCATCTCACATTGCAGGTTTGGACTGTGGAGAAGAGCAGGGAAATGTTACACGTTGATGCAAGGAATTGGCTGTGACAGGAGGGGACCACCTCGCCTGCTGTGGATGTGGAAAAACTTCCTTGCCTCAGTGCAGAATCTAAGGGTGATGTGAAGGGTCTGGTTCCTTCAAGTTAAATTGAGAGATCACCGACTCCCCCTGGTATGGTTGGAGCCCATGGTATGGTTAAAGGTTTGCATTTTACTGAGGCAGAATTACCCCAAAGCTGCTTAAAAAGTAACTACCAGAGTCAGTTCTTTATTCTCTAGACATAAGGCATTTTTATTGCTCCTGTGCCTGGCAGTATTGAGCCGTTCGGATGGGGGAAAGCCAAGAACACGACGGACAGTGGGCAACCGGGAGCAATTTCGGGGATGTAATCCTTCAAGTCCACCTCATCCAGGGCAAGGAATCATTGTTATCTTAGGGCAAACAGTTTTTAGAGTAACATAAATAGACCTTATCCCGCAGAAAGCAAAGGCACACATCATTTCACTTCGTTAAGGAACCTGCCCTGATTAAACATCTGCAGCTCTGCCCTTCCTCCAGGACGACCTGCCGCAGCTCATGGGACCACGAGCAAGGGCACGTTTCCCAATAGCTCCCTTTCTTTGATAACTGTCATTCTGAAAAACTCTTTCTTTTAGGATACCACCCTTTCCAAATATTTTCATACCCTTTTTATTATTCTATTTTATTTTTATTGTTCTATTATTTTTATTATTGCTCCATTTTAAAAACATGCTTTTCACATTCTGGGCTCTCTAATCTTTAAAATGCCTTCATGTTATAAGACCTATGAGATGTTTGGGGGGATCGAATTTCTTTGGTGGAGGAAAACCATCAGTTTTTAAGGTATTTCTCTTCTTTTTACAATTACTATGTGGCATTATATGATTCATTTAATACAAGAGGGTCTTTTTAAGAAATCTGAAAAGAAAAGCACGTATCATCTATTCTGCGATGTTAGAGTTCAGCTTTCACACTAGATTACGACAGGCTGAATGTGACTAACGCACTGTAGGAAAACAATAGCAATAAACAAGAGTCGGGAAGTTTTATACTGGTGGAGACACAAAGGCAGTACTGGCTTTAACTGTTTCATCACTACTCAGTGTTTAAGGAACGTGGTATTAAAGCAGAAGAGCCCAAAAGGGGAGGTTTACTGCTAAACACAGAGCTCCAAACACAGGTCAAACAGCTTTCATTCTTTACTGAAACACCTGGAACAGTGCATTCTTCCTCTGTAAGATGGGACAACTCAAACTGCAAGTGCCTGAGGTTATAGCAAGTTATGTGAAAACTGTTTTTCAGCATGTACACCGCAGTCCACGTCTGCCAGGGGTAGGAGGGGCCGTGACTTGGCAGCTTGAAGAAGGTGGGTCTGGATAGTGCATGTGTGAGTGGATGCTCAGCTGTGGCTTGTCTCCTCCGTGCATGCAACATCAGTTCCAAGCAGGGAGGAGCTGGGGCCAGCGCAAGTGAAATGTCTGTCCAAAAGGTAGTAGGACTCAGAAGTGTCCAATAGGGATGATTATACGGTTGACGCCTTGTTCCTAGGAAGCCTGAAAGGAAGGAGGAGTGGAAAGAGAAGGCTCAGTGCTTTGCATTCGAAACGCTCGGCACATGTGCTGTACATTTAATCCATGCGTTGCTAGTGTGGTTTGAATTAGTCACGATGTCTACTGTTCTTCCTATTGCTCTACAGCCAGAGATCAGGCCAAATTTAGATGAAAGCTTAATCATTAAAGAAACTAAGTTTGAGGCTTCAAAGCATTGCCCAGATTGTCAGACGTGAGACCAGTTTCTCTGGGAAAAGGCACCATTTCCAGCACACGCTTACCCTACACCCCTCACTACAATTAATCAGCCCTGGGAAAGCAATTACATCCAGCAAATCTGGGAGGGATGCCCAGAGACAGAGGTAGCAAGGAAGTGTCTGTCTGTCAGAGCTGTCCATCTGTCAGATCTCTTCCCTGCGCAGCATCCTGAGCCTCGCACTCAATGCATTCAGCAAGAGGTAAGGTTTAGCGAAGCTAAGAAATTTTGGAAGTTCAAGGTCTGGACGTAAGAAGAGCCCTGATGCTCATCCAGAAACTTTCTAATTAATTGGCAAAGACTATTTCTGGACCCGCACAGAGCTGGTCCTGTTTCTTAATTCTGCCATGATCCCCAAAGCCCTGAGGTCCCATCCCCATCTGACTTATCTCCAAGGCTGGCACTCTTGGGACCCCCTGCAGATTGGGAGCACAGAAGAACATCTTTCAACCAAGACTTTAAAGGCCTGTTACACTTTGTCAGGATCTTCCAGGGTAGCAGAGACCAAAGTTCTAGGAAAAAGAGAATGACAGCTCGCCCTAGTTAGCTTTTCCCATGATCGGATCAGGTTAGTTCTACATTTTATTTTAAAGGATCAGTGGCTGCAGCTGTTCCGCCAGTCATCGGCAGTGGGGTGTGCAGGCAGGTTTGCTGTCTGCTTACTGACCACTACTATCTAAACAGTCACTTGCAAATTACTCCTAAAATATCTTCACTCCCCGAAGTAGGAAACCAAGCTTTTTGTTATGACAAAGAGAGGCAGAGTGGCTTTTATTGCCTCTGGAATGCATAATTTGTCTGCTTTACCTCCCTGAAGCATTCACGATAAATACAGATCCAAACAGCCCCACAATGAATGCCAGATTTGATGAAGCCCCTGCAGAGGAACCCACCCCCCTCCAGCACACGCTGAAATCCACCCCAGGCTCAGGGGAATGCCAGGTCTGTGCCCAAATGTATATACTGCTTACAGCATTCCTTGCATTCCTCCCTGATTGCTAACATATGGATCCTTGCTAGAAACCTTTGTGTCTCCAGCACCTTCCTCTCCGCAAAGCCCGGGGAAGGTCGGCGGAGCAGCACACACAGGCTGCGGTGCTGAGGACTTGCTGGGGACACCGGTGGGGCTGCAGCACAACGTGGCACTTCGGAATCAGATTCTGGGAATTGCCGCCTCCAAGTCACACCCTGAATGTGGTTTTGAGGTTTGGGGGGGCTAGTCCCCTGGCCTTCGATCCGATGCCTGCAAGTCACTGTATTAACAATAGCTTGCCTACAGATGGGCAATTATGGAAAATAAATTTCTGGGTTGTCTCTAGCAGTGGCCATCTGAGACCTTAGAAGACTATAAAATCGCATTAATTTCTGCATTTTACATAGGGGAAAAGCAGCCTTCTTAAAACAATACCGTGCCACAGCTCTCTTTCTTGTCTGGCAGGATTTTTTTCTGCTGGAGTGTTCGAGTAGTGGCATCACGTACGGGTGGACTGCTTATACAGTTTGGTGCAAATGGTCACCCAGTATTGTTGCCCACACCCGGAGCCCCGGAGTGCCGGCCAGCCCCATTTGCACACTGTTCTCACTCCAGAAGTCCTTTCAGGCAGACCCGTGGGCTCGTGTGTAGCCTGCGTTGACCCGGAGGGGTCTCTGTGCTGGCTCCCAGGAGCGGGGGTGGGAGGGCTTGCGGGACACCCCCATCCAGCCTCCCCACACTGCAGGCTGGCTGTGACTGTCTAGCTCAGCCTTCAAACCCCCACAGCTCTGGTTACCTGTCCTGGCACTGCACCACCCGCCAGTGTAAAATCTTCTTCACGCCTGAAGATCCCAAGCTTGAACATCCCCCGCGGCAACTCGTGGCCATCGACCTCTGTGACATGACCACTGACACATATCCAGCCTGGTGTCTACCACAACTCCCAGGTCCGCTCCAGCAACACAGCCCAGTGGAAAAAGAGGCACAGAGGAGCAGTAATTCCCTTCCAGACAGTGCACAAGACCATTAGCTATCAGGATTTAGGCTTGAGCAGGAGTGGTTTCTGTGCAGAGCCACATGCTGCAGGGTAACAGAGTGGTTGCAGGATCTGGTCTTGAATGCATCCTGCAGGGATTAGCAGAGGGGTATGGAAATTGCTTTCTGGATGTGCCTGTCACTGCTGAGTCCTCCACAGTTTGTTTTTCAGAAACCTAAGCCACCCAGTCCTCTTCCCAGAACTTTGCAGATTTTTTTCTCCTGAAGGTCTGAGATGGGAGAACAAAGCAGAAAAAGCAGCAATGCCATTTCTGCATTCCCAGCTCTGCCAGCAGGTAACTTCATCGTGTCAACTGCAGTTTGCTAAAAACATGGGGCAATTCTCCCCGACATCCAAATCACAGCCTAAGAAAAACTTAATGGTTTTTCCATTGGAAAAAAACGTTTATTTGGTTAACAAAACCAGTGACAGATTTAATTCCACTTCAAAGAACAGCCGGGATGGATGGACTCTTTGGCAGCAGTGTTGCTATTTGCTGCTGTGAGACGTGGTTTCTGAGCTGTATCCCATAGGATTTCTCATACCAAAGTAGCAGAAATTACAAGCAGGCAGCCAGTTTTCTCCAGGTATCAGGGGCAGTGAGGACCCTTAGTAAAAGTGCCACAAGAAATGAAAGATTTTGTGACTACTGACCAATTCAGATTAGAACCTGGCTGTCAAAACACACAATATTTCAGAGATGCACAGAGAGACATTTCCTTTCATTGTGACTGTGAAACATTTAAGAGAGCACATAACTCCTCTGGAGGGAGGAGAATCACCAGCAATGTTCTCTTACCTCCAGCTGAGCCACAGTTGGGAGAAAGTTGTCCATTGGAGCACGTACACATGTTTGGCCGTGAACAAAATCCATCACCGCAAGAATTCCTGCAAATTGCTGGAGGAGGAGGAGGACACAGTGATTAGCACAACGTTCTGGTCTGTGATCTTGCTCACAGATGTGTTTTTGGCTGCCAAAAGGGTGTGAATTCATCTCTTGTAAGAAAAATAACCTGGGAAGGAAGCTGGGGCACCTCTTGAAGAGCCTGGTCAGAGCGACAGTGGGAAGGACCCACTTGCTCACTGGGAGTTCCTGGAGACACCTTCCTCTTCCCACAGGCTACGGCTGGTCCTGCTGCCACGCTGCTTTCTCAGCCAGCAGAGGACAGGGAAGACATATTTCACTACATTCGCCTGCTAAAAATGTTTCTCAGCAGAGACAAGTGATGTTCACACTGAGCCAGGTTGTTCTTTTCCTTAAAATTTTTGTGTTTCCCTGAAGCATTTTGCAGTCTATGGTCTGGCACAGAGGTAACTGACTGTTAGGGAGGTGCATCTCCTGTTGAATGAGGGGCTGAGCTGAGTCAGCCCGAGATGCATCAGCAGGATGCCTTCGCATCAGTCCCCATCCTTTCTTGCCCAGGACCCCTGCTAATCTCTTCCCCTTCCTGTGCCATGGGAGCCAAGAGCAGAGCTGGCAGTATTGTTCCACCTGTGTAAGCAGAGATTTTATTAGAGCCCCATGAAAGTATCTCATCTCTGTGTGTTTTATAAATACAATTACAACACACAGTCCCCTGAGGACCTCCCGCCCAGATGGCATGTTTTACAGTTATGAGAAAAGTCAGCAGACAACCCTGAATGTCGCTAACCCCGCATGCCACGGAGCAGCTATTTGGCTGTGAGTTCTTTAACCCTTCGCTGCAGCCAGCATTAAACTCAAGCCTTGCAGCATTAAACTCAAGCCTTGTATCCCCGGTGGGGCATCTGCTGTCCCAGGGATGGTGAGGAGCACTTTGTGAGTTTGCCTTTCTCTTCTCATGAGGAAAGGAGAGGGTGTAAATGTCTTACCATCACCTGGGGTGAAGTCGGATGCATTTAACTCTTGAGACATCAAGCCTCCTCCTTGCCCTTCTCTTCTGAGCGAGTAAAATGCCATGCTTGGGGACTGGTTACTCATCGTGTGCCAGGACCCATCAACTGGCCCCATCACTTGTAATACAACGGAGACCATTTCCTCTGAGAGGAGAGTATTTGCAGCTCTGGGATCAGGTTTGTACCCGACCAAACGCAGGTACAATTACCCCTATTGTCTCCAATAAGAATCTCATTTATTTATTCCTGAGCTGACTTACACTTCCCATAGGAGCGTCCTCCAAAGAGCAGGCTCCTTCATCTCCCTATAGCTCATGCCTCTAGCCTACCAAAATGCAAAATGTCAGCCCCTTAATGGATTTTGTAGGTGTATGTCAGCACTTCAGAGTCCAATAATGCTCTGCTCCAAATAGGAAAGCTACTGGCCAAAAGAGAGGTGTGATTTACCTAAATCACCATCCTGCTTTGGGTAGCCACTTGAAGACAGATGCAAATTCCTGCGGACACTGTCTCATGACATCACGTTTGCGATGTCAGCATCTAGCTGTTGTTCTAGCAACTATTTCATCTATACAAGCAGCTCTAAAATAACTTTCTCAGGAGTCACCAAGAGCTTTCCTGTGAGGGCTAACCTTCTAAAAGCAGGCACACAAACTGTCAGGCAATGGGGAACGCAGTGGCGATTTGGCAAAGGATCAAAGGCCACGCACTAAGGGGACCAGTCGCAGCCACCCTGCTTCCATTGCAGAGAGGAGAACTCCCAGCAATCGCTGCTCCTCTCCCAGTGGATTATGAAATGTTCCGTCATCTGCTGAAGTGTAAGAGACGCATTCCTTCCCACACGGCAGTTAGTTCCCTCGGTGCCCTTAATGGGAAAATGGATACTCACGGACAATGCACTGGTTCCCTCCAGGCAGCGTTTTCCAGCCGGGGCAGCAGTAGGAGTGGAACCTCGAGCCACAGACATTGGGTCTGAAATTTAAAAACAATTTTTTTCCTCTGTTTCTGTGCAGTGCCATTGGATAAATTCAGCATGTATCATCGCTGTAGGAGAGCATTTGAATAGCTTCTTGTGTGACATTTCTCTGCCAGACTCCGTTCCCTCCCTGTGAGCCTGTTTAGTTCCCACCAAAAGGAGCCACCATACGTTATTTTAATTACTGACTTCTGACCTCCCTGTGCAAAATGCTTTGGGGCTTTGGTCTTACAGTGACCATGGGACTAGGTGGAGGAGCGAGGAACTGAGGCACAGGCAGGTCTGCCCTGCCACGAGGCTGTGGCACGGGACTATACCCACGGGGTTAGACACCGTCAGCTGGAGACCTGCATTTCCACGTGGGATGAGAGAGGTACCAGCCAGCAGAAAACCCCAGAGACACAGGCAAGAGAAGGACTTGATAACCTGGATGGGAAGAGGACAGCTGTCCCTCGGGAATACAGCTCAGCAGTGCCATATGCATAAGGTGGACAAAGTCCTTCTCTTCCTTTCTGACTCTTCAATTACGAAATTCCTCCACACTCCAACTCGTCCCTCAGACAGGCTGCCCATGCTTTTGTCTTCATTTGTTGGATGGTTTAATCAAATCACATAGGAAAGACAGCAGGAAACCCAGCCCAAGCACATACCTCAGCATGCCATTCACACCATGCTGTGCTACACATCTGTGCGTGAACCAACAGACTCCCCAAGAGAAATTTTTGAAAGAAAACACGAAAAGCACAAACCTAGATAATGTTCATACTCTTGTGATGTCGTCAAGCGCAGAGTCACACGAGCCCCTTGCAGAGATGCCAGGGCTCTAACACAGGATCAGACAGAGGGGGGAAGGCAGGAGAGGTAAGTGCAGACGCAGAGCTTAGACCTTGCCTGGACCCTGGCCAGCAACCCTCCAGCCTCTTCTTTTTGAAAAGCATGAGAATTTGAACTAAAATCACCAGCAAAAGAGCATACACTTTCGAGGTTTTCTAGCGAGTAATAATCCCCACTGTTAAAACTCTATGCTTTATTATGGGGTCTGAGTCCGTCCAGCTTCTAGTTTCAGCTGTCGGATCTTCTTATATCTTTACTTGCTGAATCAAAGAACCATTAGATATCAAAGACTCTTCACTCAGTAGACCCGTATAGGTTGTTACACAGCCAGTTAATTTTTCCTTTGATAAGAGAAGGAAAATATCAAATTAGTTTGTCAGGATCTATTGTCCAAAATGTCTGTATCCTCATTCTAATTTTAATTAAGTTTTACATCAATCACTTCAGCGGAGTGCCTGGGGCTGGGGATAGGAACTCTCATCACCACTGCACAGACAGGACAGGGTTACGAGAATGAATCAGATTTGGCATTTCCTGCTGTGCAGTTTGGGATGTTCCTGAAACACAGGAGCTTCCCATCTGAACACAAGGAAACTCCATCTCACTGTGAGCGACTGTGTACTGGAACAGCAGGTCGCTCAGAGAGGCTGTGGAGTCTCCATCCTTGGAGGTACTCACAAGCTGTCTGGACGTGCTCCTGGGCAACCAATTCTAGCAGTCCTGCTTGAGTAAGGTGGCTGGACCAGATGAGCTCCAGAGGTCCTTTCCAATCTCAACCACACCGTGATTCTGTGATCCCATGTTCACCGTAACTCATTTCATTGTGAAATACACCTCCACGACTACCTGCGTATCACAGCTACATGTAGAAACAGCTCTAGCTAGATGGTGCATGGGAACAAATTTATGGATTTGGCAGACTGGAGCCTGATTTTTAAAAACTCCAAAAGCATTGGTTGATCTATTTCAGTTTGTTTTAATTCTGAAAATATGTTGATTCATCCCTGATCTTCAATTAGATCAGCAAATTAATTTCATTTTCCAGGGAATGGTCTCTTTTTATTTCCCTGTTATTCTGCCACCAGCAAGGAACGTGCCTAAAGGCAGGTACCGCCTCAGCTTCCCTCCATCCCTGTAAAGCAGCATCCCAACCACTGCCTGTGTACAACTATGGATGTTTCTACTCCCCTCCCACGTCACGAAGTGCCTGCTGCAGGACTTGCTTGTCCCGCCTCACATCCCCAGGTCTCTGTTACAGTAGGTGCGTCATTAATCTGTTTTCCTGAACTTGCCTTTGTTTCTGCCTGGAAAATTTGCCTGAGTGGTGGGGACCTTTTTTTTGAAGATTTTCTTCCTCTCTGTTGCAATTCTCAAGTTCCTGCAAGTTCCTCTCCAGTTCTCAAGTTCCCACCGCGAGCCAGGCGTGGGAAGGCGGAGGGTGCTGGGATGGCTGAGCACCCTGGGCACCACAGCCAACCTCAGCAGCACTCTGTAGGGCCCACCCACCAGATTCCAGGCTGGACTTTGGCAAGAATTTGTAGTGCTTTAGGGCAGCAGATTCCTGTTCTGGCTGGGAGAAGGCAGTGGATCCCAGAACACCCTGCATCAGTAACCCAGGCACACACGAGTCCTCCACCTTCAGCGTGATGGCAGAAGGCGCATGGGGGATACAGCAAGATGAAGCATCCAGACAACGTGCGTGCAGAAAACACAGCCAACAGCAGATACGCAGCAGACAGAGCCAGGATGCACAGCAGACATAGCAGAAACCCAGTGTACGTACAGCAGTCCCACGGAAGGCACATGGAGCACGGCCAGCAAACATGCAGCAGAGGCAAGGCAGGGGCTCAGCAGAAGTGCAGCACGTGTGCAGACATAGGCAGCAGATGTGCAGCAGGCATGCAACAGGCACACAGATGTGCAGCAGATACACCGCAGGTGTACCTTGCCAAAGTGGAAGAAGCAGAATGCTTTCCCTTGGAAAAAGGAACTGGGCAGCGTTTGCGTTAATGACAAAAGCACTGAGCTGGACTGCAAGCAGACTCTGAGGAACTCTCTACTGAGCAACAAAGTTCCCGTGTAAAAGCAACCTGAGCTTCTACTCTTAATGGTGACTAGAAGATCCCTGCACAGCACAGACCACGTTGGATGACTTTCTGTGCAATCAAGGGTGCTGCTCTGCTTCCCCGTTCTAATTTTCCCAGAGCACACAATGACCTGCGTAGGAAACCACCACAGCTGTTTTTCCATATGACCTGCTTTTGCCCGGTGCTAAGTGGAGCCTCCTTCACCAGCCCTGCAAACACAGAATCGAGGGCTCTGCTAAAATCATTTGGTGCTATGGTTGGAGGTGGAGAGTACATCTGTATTTTGATCTCAAAAGCGCCTACATTTTCCAAAAGCCTGGGCATCTGTTGCTTCTGCTGTGCCTCGAAGTTAAAAGGAGACCTTGAATACAGAGCTGTTTCTGCTCATACAAATTAAGGTTCCCTGCAGATGGGGGAACATCTTGGGTTGCAGTTCCTGGTTGCATTAGGATAAAACGCAAAGCTAGCTAGTACTGCCACTGATATTCAAGTATAAATCTCCAGTTAGAGGTAGGCATACGGCTGTGGTTGGCATGAACGGCGAAGAGCAGCCCACCCTGAGCAGATGGAGGTCCTGCAAAGCCTAAGTTTCAGCCCTCAGGTTCCCAGCATGCGGGATGGGTGGATGGATGATCTTTTTTTGACACAAGACTCCGTGCAAGGTGTGGGCAGCCCAGACAACTCATAGCCAGGCACCAAATATTGCAATTTGGCTTCCACCTGAAGCTGTTTGCTGGCCTCTCTTTTTCAACACATGGGTGTGAACAGCTATGCAAGGAAGGTGGCCACTAGTGATCTTCACACCCTGCCCTCGGACTGCTTCAAGCCTTGTTGAAGATGAAAGAACATCATATAAGCATTTTATCAGGCAAAAGATTAAGAGGGGTTTTTTTCTGATCAAAATCCATGAAGGAAGAGGTGTCTGGCATCAATCCCATAGACTAAGACAGAAGGAAGTGGAAGATGAATGAAATTGATAACGAAGTGGGTATTTTTAACTATGGTGGCAAGTACCGTCTCTTTCTGAAAGACGGTTGGCCAAGGATTTCATCAAGCTCTGTGCAGGGGTCCTGGAAGAGGTCCTGGGCACCCTGTTACACAGTAGGCTAAACTACAAAATCACTATTGTTCCTCCAAAACTGAACCTTTATAAGCATATGCTAAAAATTAGCAGAGTTTCAAAACAAAACATGGGGAGAATCCATTTTGAATGGGTTGAAATTAATGGTGTCACACAAATGACCTAGAGGGAGAATGAAATTAGATTCCAAAGCAGTAACTCCATCAGGAGAATGCTGTTTTGCAAGAAAAAAAATAACATCTTCAGCAAAGTAGTGACAAAATGGCTTTTTAAAATTAACAGCAGTTATCTCAGTCCCGGGGAATACAAGCTGGAAACCCACATTCTCATCAGCAAGGTGTGGATAGAAGGCGTCTCATTTAGCTGTTAAACAGAAAACAGCAACCCTAGTTTGTAGTGAATAGCTCTTAAGAATGGGAAGATCAAGGTTAGAGGAAAAATAGTTTAAATTCAATAAACTTGCACACAACATTCCAATTATTGGTGATAATCAAAATCCACAGGCATTTCAGGACTGCCAAGAAACTTCATAACAATCAGCCCTAAATTAAAAATCAAGAAGGTTTTTTTACCCTGCTCACTCTCAGCTTTGCCCCCAGCAGTAGCAAAGGGTTTTATCCCAGCAGTCCTGGGAAGACACAGTTGTACAGCAGAGATGGTGCTAACGCCCACGTGGCTTTTCCTTTGGGTCTCGGGGCCACAGAGATAAGAACTGACACATTCGTGCCAGCTCTTTCTAGCAATGCTTTCTGGCACAGGACTGCACGGCCTGCTCCACCCCCACCATTCAGCTGATGCAAGAAGAGACCTGCCAGCACGAGGCAGATCTTCTCTTGCCACCTCCTGTGCAGCTGAGGAAAAGGCTGGAAGAGCTCAGCTGCTACAGACCTGTTTTAATAAAAATAAATATGGCCAAAAGTGACGCTAAGAAAGGACAGAGGAAAAAGCAATGCTGGCCATGCCTCTTGTTTGTCCACTTTAAATAAACAATAGGATTACAGAGATATGCAGGCACAAAGCATGAATTTCAACTGATGGCACCAAACGCTGCCTGCTGGCAATGGCTCCATCTGCAACCGGGGAGATGCCAAGAAAAAACCACTGGAGCAGAGCAGAGCTGTGGCCATGCGATGGGAACATGCATGGCTGTTAGCAAGAGGAACCTCTCCCAAATCCACAATGGAGCTGGAGGTACCAGCAAGGACTGGGAGACAGTCCATGCCAGAAAGCTGCCCGAGGCTGGGGGTGCCAGCCCGCCTGTGGGGACAGAACACAAGCAGCGTGAGGCTGTTGCAGCAGCCTGGGAAAGAGCCTAAAGCACCCAACTGTCGCCTATGAGCTGAGCAAGCAGCCGCAAAGGTCTCGGTCCTGCCAATTATTGCCAGATGCCTAATGCGACCCCAGCAGAACTGCAGTCATTGCTAAAGGTAGGAGAGGCCAGACAGCACAGCATATGAAGCCCAGGCTGAGAACACGTTGCAGGCTCCGATGTTAGCCAGACCCGAGGTCAAATCACCCAGAGTGTCCTGCTCACCCACAGCTACATCCTCAACACCCACGCCTGCATGCGGGTCTTCGTCCACTCCTCCAGCCACAGGAGAAAGAATACCCAGCTAGAATGAACTCTCCACACCTTCAGAAAGCTCTACACAGTCACTAACGAGCTGATTTGTGTAATAACTGCAGTGTCCTGCAAGGAACACTTCTGCCATCCAGCAAGACCCACAGCTAATGAACCCTTGGCTACGCGTAGCATGTGCTTTCCAGGCAGCAGAAACAGCAGCCTGGGATTTGTCTCCCCTGTCACGAGCAATCAGTGTACCTCCGTTGTCACCGGCCTTCAAAAGTGGTATTTCCATTCCTTAAATTAGAGGAAGACAGAAATGAATGAAAATTGGTGGATTGCCAGGGCTGGGGTAATTCTCAGAGATGCTCTGGTCTGTGCAGGGATTGCTCCCCTGGCTGCTCACATGTTCTCCTTCTCTCTGGCCTCATCCAGGGGGATTCAACATATTAATTCAGGAAGAATTCACTGTAGTTCATTACTTTGGGCCAATTTCCTGCTCTTCTCACCAAGTGCAGACCTTTGTCTGGTGACTGAGATTCCCTGAGCTGTGAACCTGGAACTAGTCTGCTTCACTGCATGCTCAGGGGTCCAGCAAACACTTCTCCCAGCTCATTGCTTTCTTTGTGTCTGCCTGGAAAAGTCTGGACTGGGTATCTTGCTGCCTGAGCACAGGGACCCTTTTCCTTATTTATCACAGTCATTCTTTATTTCCCTCCTTGATACAATCTAAAACTTCTTCCTGCTGGGTGAAAACAGGTCCCCAGCGCTGTGGATGTCTCCTGAGCACTGCTTTCCACAATGTTCTGCGTTCAAGAAAAGGAGTCTGAGCTAGGAGGGTCCGGCTGCGCTGAGCAATGGTTCTCTAGACCAGTTTGAGCCCCCTGGTAAGGGCAGAGATGCCAACACTTTACAACTCTCGCAGGTCTCCCCTGCTCTTTTGCTGAGAAGTCAAGGTTACAGAGTAGGCGCTCCCAGAAATTCATACCACTTCACTTTTGTAAACTAAGACGTTGTTAATAAAAGCATGGCTCGCACTTTTACCAGGCCCCAGATGTAAGTTAGGCAAGTGACCAAGCACAAATTCCTTTTTCTTGAAGTGTTTCAAACAAAACACTCAGTAAAAACCACTCTCCTGTGCTGCCAAAGTACAACCGTGCAGGCTAGTAGTAGGGCTGGAGCCCAGCGCTTTATGAAAGGGTGAGTAGCAACTTTCCCACCAGCACCTGAAGGGACGAGAAGCACCACAGCTTAACCCTGCAGCCACAAACATAACGATCAAGAGATAAGAGATTGCATCCATGATCTGTGTCCTCAAAACAGGGAGGATAGGTTGATCACAGGAGAAACCAGCCCAGCAGCAGCCCACACGCTGGGCTAGCTTAGGAGAAGCGTGGCCAGCAGATCCAGGGGAGCCATTTTTCCCTCTTCCACTTGAGCACAATCACCTCATTTTAGGAGTCCATTAAGCTTGCCCAGTCCTCTCAATTTTTCTTCCGTTCCCTCTTTGGATTCTCTAGGTATCTTGAGAGACATGAAAAATCTCTCTTCTGCTCCACAAACACATCCAGTTTGGGGTGCAGCAATTCTGACAGTTTACACGGGATTAATGGAAAGCCCTCGGCATGCTTTCATAGTCACTACCTTCCCTGTCCCTTACCTTATTTTCAGGGGTTTTTTTCTGTCTTTAAATTTCAGCTTAGAAATATTTATGGGGAAATGGAACCCTCCAGCAGCAGATTTAGCCAATTCTAAATGCACTTCTACTTGTTGAGCTCTTGGAAGGGCCACCAGCCCAAACACTGTTCTAGATTCCCCCAAGCCGTTCAGAGTTATCCTCTGCTGTAAACTCGGCAGCTCAGTGAAAATCTAGCTATTGCCAGGCTAGCGGGGATTTCTGATCTGGTACTGCAAAAAGGAGGGCTGTCTGCTATCCCCATCTGCTTTAGGGAAGAGACAAAGTTTCTTTTAGATTATCTGCCTCCCCCCACCCCTCCTCTTATCATGAAATTCATGCCTATGCAAAGAGCCAAATGAGAAGAACGCGCATGAGTGTTACCACTGCATTCTCGAGTCTTATATAACTTAAGCATGTGGCTTTTCCAGGAACAATGATCCTACCTCTCCATCTGAGCTGGAAATTTTTTCCTATAATTCAAGATGCTTTTTGGTTTTGATCTCAGCCTGGTTCTTTGCTGGGTGCCAAGGTTCATTTCTCACCATAACCGGGGAACACCATCACAGGCTTCAGTCACCCTTGGCCTCAGTGGAGATCACCAGGGGGACAATAATTACTGCCAAATGTGATAGTGGTTTTGGGTAATGCATCTGCCCATCCGGCGGGACTTGGGATTGTGTCACAGCATGAGAACAGATTGGAAACAATGCTGACTTTTAGATCCTTGGCCTAAAGGGCAGCATATTTGTGTCTTCCTTGTTCTTGCCTTACCAGATCTCTCAAATGTACTGCGAGTATTTATTTCAGTGATTTATCAGTCTTACAAGCCTAGGACCATGCTGTCTGTATGCTCGCTGCTTATTTCCCCAGGCCTCTATGTGTCCAAGCACTGTACGCAGTCTGATAAGTAATTCACAGGTGAGAAAGCAGAGCGATGCCACCGGAGAAGGCAGCTGCTTTCACCAGGCAGCCTCCCGCTTCACACAAGGGGACAGATTCAGTCCTGCAGAGAGATGTTAATTGCTCCCACCCAGAACATCGCCCTTCACTCTGCAAAGTGGCCCAGCACTCGTTTAGCTTTTAGGAATGAGCTCAAGTCCCAGTGATTTCAGTTATTTTGGTCCTAAGGATCTGGTTTTGGAGGTGCCAAGACACTGACTTTGTTACCACCAGTCGAAGCCACACACCGTAAGCTGCCGACGGCTGTTTTGCTGGGTAATACTGCAAGCCCCAAGGGATTCAGAATTCAGCACATCCCGAGGCTGCCGAGCCGGGCGATGGATCGCTTCCCTAAGCCTCTCAGCGACACCTGTAATATTGGACTTGACATCCATGGCAACAGAAACATTTTTCTCCGATCTCAACAAAGCCCCAGACTGACAGTGCCTCCCACATTGCTGCTGGAGACCCTTGACTCGCCCTGGCCCCAGGAGCACTCCTGCCTCCATCCCCAGGGATAAAGATGACATGAACTGGTGCACAGGTCCCTCTGGAGCAAACCCCAGCAGCATTACTGAGCATCTCTCCCACCTCTGCTGCCCAGCAATGCTGACCTGATCCCTGCTGGAACCCAGAGTAGCTGGGACTCAGAAGACCTTGACATGAGATGCTCGGAGAAAGTGGAGCCCTTCCAGCATCTGATTCTCCACTGTGGCTCTCCCTGAGGAAATGGGGAGGTCTGGGAAGAGGTGGAAGAGCGCATCACTGACTGCTCCTCCTAGGAGGGGCTCTAGGCAAGAAAGATTAGTTTAAGTGAACAGAGGCTTTTTTTCTTTTGTTATTTCAGTTAACAGAAAGGAAGCCTTAATTTAAGCAGTTATTTTAATCTCTGTTTTTACATTGTAGTTTTTCCCTGAGAATGGATGATCTGAAACTAAAGATAGTCTTGACATCTCATTTAGCACTTTAATTAACCAGGAAAATGCATAGCAAAATATATGCTTTTTAATTGAGCAATTATGCAGTTTCAAACATAGTTGCTCAGGTGTTTACTGTTTTGATTTTTATATTATTAGCAAATGGGGATAGATTATTTTTTTCAGATCGTTTTTACATTTCTCCTTCTAATACATATTAAATTCTCTTTGTATTGAAATTGAAACAGCATTAAGTGGGTCTTTTTAATGTTTGATATTACTTCTGCCTCTGTGCCCAGGGTTGAATTTCCTACCAATTTTCAGAGCAGAAGGCAGCTGTGGGTGCCTGGGGGAAGGCAACCTCAAATCTAGAGATGCAGCCTTGAAAGATCACAGCATGGTACCTCAGCCCCCTGCCCTTCTCCTGCCGAGATGCAGCTCTCAGTGAGGTCATCAGCAAGGTGATGGAGCAAGAGGCTACAATGAAGGGAAGTCCCAACAGGGACCGCAGGATTCCCAGTACAAAACTGCATCCCCAGCTCAAAAACCATCCCTGCACTCACGCAGGGACCCCTTGCACACGGGGGCTCCGGACACACATATGGAGAGAGAAAGCCAAGCTGAGAAGGTTGCCTGGCCCCCACCTTTGGTTAGATCACACCAAAATCAATATGTGCTTACAAGAAACTACTGCCCAAGTTTAGGTGACCTGAGCCATGCAAAGCTGACACCAGGGTAGACACCTGAATTTTAGCTGAAATTTATGAGGAAAAAAGAAGGGGGGGGCGGGGGCTGTGTGTATAATTTTTAAGAGATGCATCATTATTATTCAGTTTTGTAAAAGGAATGAAGCAAAATGCAAGGAAAGTGTTAAAAAGACTGTATAGGTATTGGATTCCATCTGCTTAGGTTAATGCCAAGTTCAAGCCCAATAATGCTTATGATTATTTTTTCTAGCAAAGGGGGTCTATAAAACCTTCTGTTATACACCTTTCCTTTGTGAATAATGGTATTTTTTCCATCCTTTACTCACATTATTTTGTATACATGATGGAAGGGAATATCTTCCCTTATTTGTGCAGATTTAAATTTAAATCCTATATATCAGCAAGGAACCGTAGAGAAGACTTTCTTTTGAAAAAAGGCTAAAAATGCAACCGATTTCCAGGAACTGCTTAACGCTTTCATTTGGAAAGCGGCATTACCAATTCTTCCATCTTTTTTCCCCCTTAATATCTGAAATAAATCAAAACTTCAAATACAGTTCTTAAAACTTCCAAACAAAACCCATATAAGCTGTTAACTTCTCTGCCAGATAATCTTTTGCCATGCCAATACTCGCCTTCACATTTCCTGCCAATAACAAGAGAAACCAGCCTAGGCCAGAAGTCCAAGATCAACCATTTCACAATATAAATCAAGACACAAGGAAAATTTAGGAACAAGAGTCTTCAGTCAGAAGTTTCCAGCTGCTGCCTTAATTTTGCTCCTTCTGTTGCTTGTAGTATTTTATCTCTGGTTTATGAACAAATATGAAGGTTTACACGTGTGGAGTACATGGACCTGCAAGCAGCCAAAATGTGCTCAAGAAGAGGTGACTGAATCACAGGGACAGAAGCTCCAGTTGCACCTTTACTTTGGAGCATGGAGACCCCCATCCTGCCCAAGGAATGGGGGGAGGCAAGAAAGATTTGCTGCAGTTTGACCATGCTCTTCCCTGCCATGTTCCTCCTCCTCATTTCTAAGTGGAGATGCTCCACAGCTGCCTCCTTGCAGATGGAGAGGCCCCTGCGCATGCACAAACTTGCATTTCTCCAGCTTGTAAGAAATTTAGCATGGAATAGATGAGAATATTTCAGTTGGAAGGGACCTACAACGATCATCTAGTCCAACTGCGATGATATGTGGGCAACCACAAGCAGCACAGTCCATTTCAGATGACAATTTTTAATAAATACTGGAACCCCGTTATTCTTTGCTATGCATGCTCGTAGTTTCAGTTGCTGTCATTAGTGACATACTTAGAAAAGCAATTTTGTGGGGTATTTACATCACCATAGCTACCGACACACTTTTCATGAACAGCCCACACAATCAGTACAAGAGAGTCTGGTTACCTAAACTATAGGATTAAGTTAAGAAATGGGACATTTTAGCTTCCACCAGCTCTTAGTAGCACCTTGGTTCTTACTCTAAAGAGAATTTCATTTCCAAGCAAGTTTTCTACAAATTCAAGGTCAAGAAATCAATTTTTTTATTTTTATAAGGAACAAAAGCTGAACTTCTGTATTTAAAGGTCTTCACCCTGGGATGCCCAGGAAATCAATACCTCTCGCCAGATCTACAGCAGCACGGAGATGGTAACACTGCAGAAAAGATTCGCTGACTCCCACTTGGAGCTTACTCCTTTCAAAGTCAACTAAAACGTTATGCTTGAGCTTGGCAGAGGCAGAATCAGGGCCTGGATCACGAAACATCCAACAGTGCTGGTTGTGTTTTGGGCATCGGCTCTTTTTAAAGGCACACGTTTCACAGAAAACCTAAAGCGAGGGTGAAGAAAATTACAAATGCTGCTGGTCAAACAAACCCTCTTATAATTCCTGTACAGAGATGCCTGTGGAACTGCAACGTCAGGGACTGAGTGGGATTAAAACACTGCTGGAAATCACATGCTCACTGCACACACCTTGGAGTAAACTGCAAAATTGGTGAAGCTCATCTCTGCTATGTCCAATGCCCCCCTGACGTCACACATCAGCTCCAGTTTAGGCTGGTGCCACGTGGCCCAGAACCACAGCCCGTGGCTTCCTCCCTGGGTGAGGGTGGTGGATGGAGAGGTCACCCACCTCCCAGCAACTCCTCCTCTGCTGGCATTTTGCAGTTGCAACGTGCCTTTCCCCTCCACGCCCCAGCATCAAGCTGGAAAATAAGAAGGTGTCAAAAAAATCTACAGAAGAGCAGCTTGGAAACTCCTCGTATTCCCCATTCCCAATTAATTCAGACACTTCTCTGTCATTTTGTATAAATGGAAGTGGTATGACAAACGCCTCCCCAAACATCCTCTCTTCAACCATCTTCTCAATTGCAATGGCCATTTCATAATTAAAGGGCTTGACATAATTAGTTGTGTTTAAAGTCAGGCTATAGCTGAGCCTTTATTCTTACTTGAAAAAACAGGCAGCCATGAACTTACAGGAAATCATACTGCCAGCAAACAGCTCAGCTGGCTGCAGACTAATCATCTTTTCTTTCCCCTTTGTTAAACACATTCTTGCTCTTGGAAACTGTTCAATAGTTCATTAAACTAATAATCCTATTCAAATCCTGCCTCATAAATGGATTTGTCAGTGCTATTCCTTTCAGGAGACCGTCATTTTAAATTGTCTCTACTTTAATGAGTTTAAGGACAGATTAAATCATGGCTTTGGCTGTGATTTATTGCTCCACATTGCTTTATTAATTGTTATTTGTAAAAGCATTGATGAATAAAAGGCTTGTTTATTTTGCATTTACTTCATGCTTTGCATTTATTTCATACTTTTCCCTTTATTAAAAGGAGCCTGGGATGGGAACAGAGCTCCAGATAAATATGTTTCCAGCAGAAACTTAAGACAACCTTTCCTGCTGCATTGCTGAAGCCTTTTTTACCAAGACACCTACAACTGTCCCTGTGCACAGCCAGTTCACTCCAGACACCAGCAAGGAGAGCTGGTGCTGGCTGCACTGGGGTTACTGGAGAGCAGTTTCTCACTACAGGATTTATGATATTAAATGATTCTGTGTGTTCCTGTTAGTACTAAGACTGCACAAAAAGTAACTTGCAAAGAGAGCAGATATCCTGTGCTGCTTGGGCTTACTCAAGCCTTTCCTGAGAAACCCACAGGAAGTTATTTGTGCTGTGTGTAGGAGTAGAACACATTTAAGAGAAAATGAAGGAAGAAGCACCAAATATATTTGGGTATTTGATTCTTCCAGACTTGGTAAAAATTCTCCTATAGACATCTGGGTCGCACTTCTCCCTGCAGTTCCAGCACGATTCTATTTTCTTGTCCCAGTTGTGATATAACACAATCTAGAGATGGAGGGAATCCATGGTTCCACCCACCCAAGAGAAAAGAAGGCACATACCAAGAGCCAGATCTAGCTCGTCAAGATACGTGACTGTCCTTTGAGTCCTTTAATGTATCCATCTGTCTGTCATAATCCGTTTTGGGAGCAAAAACATTTCTGCCATGAACAAAGCAATCTGTGAATGGCATGTTAACATTGTCAAAGGCTTCGAGATCTGGCAGGATAGCAGGTCTTAAGCATAGTGTATGAAAGGAAAACACTAACTTGGGTTAGGAAATCAAATTATTTCAAGAAGCAAATAAGACAGGGCTATGGACAGCCCAGAAGCCCTGAGCAGAAGGTCTTCACAAAGGAAAAGAGGAAGCATAAGTTAGGACCCTGCACTGCTTCATCATTAGCCTTAACCAGCAAATCCTCAAAAATCCTTTTGTCTGTTCTTCCTTCCATTCTGAACTGATACACAAAATTTTGAACATGCTCACAGAAACCAGAGTGTTCAGGATGGTGGCCCAGGGCACACCAGGGAAACTGCCACTTCAGGCCCATGTGATGCAGCTAGAAGCTTGGCTGTATTTTAATTCCATTTCCATTTAAATTCCTTGCATGCAAGCCTCAGAATCAAAGAAAATCTCAAAATTGAAGATATTTCAGATGAAATTAGTCTATCTCTCTGAAAAAGAACGTTGTGGGCCTTTGAAAGCAAGTGCCAAAGTAAATATATTTGAAATAGCGTCATAAACTTTTAAAATAGATACCACAAATAAAGGTGTTTAGAGGTTCAGATGTGTGTTTAGAGGTGTGGCGTTGCAGATTATTCCACAAATCATGACAATAGTCAAGATACGCCACCTGCATTGTAAAATAACACCAAGTTTAAAAAGACAACCCTACCTTCCTTTACCGCTGCACCAAGAAAACTCACTGTTCATTCATTTCTTTTGCTACTGCAGGGCTAGTCTGAGTGACTCAAACCTCTCAAACCTTCAACTACGACCCATCTGATTTTCCCAAAGAAGTGTATCAAACTCCATTACATTTCACAGCAGCAAAGAATCGCGATACCTTAAGGCAGCAAAACCCAGGTCAGGGAAGAAGATGTTGATCCACAAGCTGCAACTCTCCAGAACTGTTTCGAGCCACAGTACAAAGATGAGGGACTAGTGCTGTTGGGGGAATCTACAGCTAAAATTACCGTGTCTGTGGCTCTGCAGGAGATTGCTTTCACCAGCTGCCAGGCCCCTCTACAGCATCGTAGCTGGCGACATCTGTAGCTGCTTTCTAAGCCCAGTAGAACATTATTTACAACATCACTCTTCAATAGATTTCTCATCTCAAGTGGTGTTCTCTGCTTGTAAAAAGGGAGATTTTAAAAGAGAGAGATTGCTGAAGGGCTGGAAATCCTGAAGGAGAGATTTGGACACCAAACCTAGGAGACTGTCAGGGTCATTTGACATGGAGCATGGGAAGCGCCTGGGGCAGAAGCTCCAGCTACTCTGAGTTTTGCCAGCTTCCCCTGTTGCCCACCATGATTCCCTCCCTTGGAGCAAGGCTGCTCTCCCAAGGGCCATGAAACAATGATTCTTCAGTTGTCTTAAATTATCGTTGCACAGGCTTCCTTAAACAGACCTTGCACTTATCCCAGTGGGTTTTTTCTCTTTTCCTACAGCAATTGCTCCAGAGGGCATGAGGAAAGCAGAAATGTGGTCCTCTGCTCTCCGCAGGATACTGGGAGCCGGACACTTCAGGCCTGATTCTTATCCTGCCCCGAACTTACTGTGTGGCCACTAAGAACTTACACAACCAATAATTTGGTATTAATTAAATGTCGGTCCATGTCTGAGGCTTTAAAGTACAGAAGGGTTTCCAGAAGCCATTTCTAACTTGGGAATCTGGGCTTCATTTTTAAAATGCACTTGGGATTTGGACCCTTCAGGCTCGCCAAAAGTCACAAGGATTTAAGCTGTAAATCCTTTTTGAAAGCAGAAACTGATCATCTAAGTCTCTGAGGACCATAAGACCAGCAGACACCAGTGACCTCCTCCCAGGTCCAGTGGGGAATGGAAACACTCATCAGTTCCTTGCTCTGCCCTTCCCTTCTCTTCACAAGGCTACATGAGACAGCAATATCCATGCACACACCAACTCCTTCCAATCCTTTCTATCCCCATTACGAGCACAGTAATGAATCACACACAGCCCTGGGCAGCCAGGCTGAACAGGAGTCTCTGGATCTGGTAAAATTCCAACCCATCCTTTTCAAGAAATGGCCTTCATCCCCACGAGTCAAAGATTTGGGATGTTTCATCTGAGGAATGATGGACAGAGAGGAGCACGGTGAAAGTACTTACAGGTCACACTGGGGGAGACAAAGGCTGTCCCTAACCCTGCAAGTGAGCTGATGGCTGCTTTTGGTAGCTACTTTTGAGAAGACCAAGCCCCCAGGCCAGCTGCTGCCCATCTTTTCCGAATCCACCGCAGCAGGCGGGAGCGACCGCGCACATTTGAATTCCAAGAGCAGATGCCGCCAGCCCCACGGCGCTGCCCCTGCCAACTCGACGGCCAGGCTCTGTGTTCCAGCTCCAGCCCAAACACGGCACATTTGCCTGTCTGGGCTGCAAGCACGGCACTCCATCCCATTCAAGCAGCATTCCCCAGCAAGTGCCGGAGGACTCTGGCGCAGCCCAGGCTTCGCGCGTGTATCACGTTCTGCTCTGATTCTGCCCACTGACACGGGAACACTTTCCAAGAACCACAGCCAGGCAAACTTAAAATAACCCAGAATCAACGCCGGGGCCAGGAACCATCTTGAGAGCATGCGAACACAGCTGAGCTCCAGCACAAGCTTCAGGATTTTCTAGCTGAGCCCTGTCTCCCTCCTCAGGTGGAAAATGCTCACAGGTCCAGCTCTGACACCGATCTCTCTATAGGTGAGACCACAAGCCACAACTATGCTGCACAACAAGGGATGTTGCGCGACATCTTCCCGTTAGCAACAACCATCCTGTAAAAGCAGCTA
The DNA here is from genome assembly GCF_023634085.1 of Falco cherrug. Classification (NCBI taxonomy): domain Eukaryota; kingdom Metazoa; phylum Chordata; class Aves; order Falconiformes; family Falconidae; genus Falco; species Falco cherrug. The sequence continues at coordinate 48,915,246 of NC_073700.1, read as the reverse complement.
TCGGAGGCAATAACCTCTGATAAAATACAGCCCTGAGCACTGACAGGTAGCAGCAAACCCAAGGCGATCAGACCCTGTGCTGGCAGCATCCCCAGTACTGACAGTGGAAAGCCCAGCCACAGCCATCACCCCAGCTGAATGCCCCACACCCCTCCCGCAGACAGGCAGAGCACCGCCGGGCTGTGGTCTCCCGAGCACAGCAGCAGAGCTGGGTGCACAGCCCCCTGCTCAGCTGCCCCTGGGGCATGGGCTTTCCTCCTACCGCAGGTCTGCAGAGCGGGCTCCTTCCCAGGCTCAAGGAAAGGCGATTCTGTATGTTAACAACGCAAGTTCTGCTTTGTCAAATAGAAAAGAACATTAAACGTACCCTCGTAAAGTGTCTTGGCCTCTTCTTCTCACTCTGTTTGCTGGCTGTCTTTCCTCGTAGCCTGCAAATCTGTCTGTCTGCAAGTCCCCTTCATATTGACCCTGGGCTTGTTCCACATACATAACTGCTGTACATCCCAGCATGAACCTGGCCAGCCATAATACCCCCATGACGGCACGTATTCCTCGATCCCCCCAGCTGCCCCGAAAGCTTCTTCCAGCTGGAGGGTCCCTGCTGCCTCTGTGGAGGATGTGTTTTGGCAGCAGCCTCTAAGCGCCAAGGTGCCGTCCTGCTGTTCCCTTTCTAGAAGCAAAAAGAGAGAAGAGAGAGAGACACACAAGTGTTCTTAAAGGCTTTCACATTTTTTAAATTATTAATCATGCCAGGCAGCCCCTCCCTGCCTGGGCTTAGTTACAGGTTACTTAGAACCCGGAGTTAGTACAGCAGGGTCATACCATCACACCGAGGTTGGCTCCTCATACATACAGCCAACCTGTTCACGCTGTCATTCCCTACCACAGTGCTGCCAAACCTTTCTTTCCCAAGGGAAGATCCCTGCCAGGCACGGTTCTGCCCTTGCATCGATTCTCCTGCCCTCCTGATGGATGGACCTCAGCACGGTGCCTTGGCTCAGAGGCACAGCAGGAGATGCAGGGCTATGAAGCAAGAGCAGAACTTCAAGACTGATCAGATCCTATTTCTGGACCATCCTCCCAGGTCCTACCGCCCTTTTACTGCGGGCAGTCCATGGCATGGAGATCATTTGCTGGAAAACCACTTCCCAGATACCTGGTGATTCTAGTTAGCTGTGGGGAGTGCGCTGCTGGCAAACCCGTCAGAGGAACATGTGCACCAGTGCTGAGCTGGGCAAAAAGGTCATCATGGGATGGAGTGAGATGGCAGACTAAGGCAGGGCTAGAGCACGGGGCATTAAGCTAAGCCTGGTTCCATAGAGGGTGACGGGACAGAGGAGAAGGCGGAGCGCTGGGCACGCTGGAGGGACACAGGAGAGTTCCCAAGTGGGGACAGGCAGCTGAACACAAGAGGCCACAGGGAGGAGGAGGATGGTGGTGATGATGCAGGGTCCACAGCCTCTGTGGAGGGGGGCAGAGGGCTAATGGAGGCAGCAAGGGCAGCCCTCACACCTCCAGCTGTGGACACCTTGGGGCAAGCACAGCATGGCCAGCTCTCCGGGGCTGGGGCCAGCAGCTGAGCCGACAAGGTGGCCCCAGCTGGGCTAGGGCCAGACCCTGGCATGCCAGGGCACATCCTCAGCCCCCGGGGACCTGAGCCCAGCCTGAGGAGCAAAGCCCCTTCCTGGGGGCGGGGTGGCATGGGGGGTCCCTGGGCAGGCGGTGGGGCAGAGCCTGGAGGGCAGCCGGGGCTCAGCCCGTCCTGCAGTGGTCTGTGCAGCAGCTTGGAGCCCCTGCAGGGGCAAAGGCAAGTGGCCCTGGGCAAGGGGCCAGGACCCCAGCACACCGTGGGTGGCCTGAGCCTGAGGGTGCCAACATGGGTGCCAGGAGCCCGCGGGCTCGGGGTGGGAGAGCGGGCAGGCTGCAAGAAAGCCCGGTGGAAAGGCTCTATGAAATGGATCATGGGGGAACGTGCTCCACAGACCAGACCCCCTTCTCCTGCTCCCATTCCTTCCTCACCACCATCACCGCCGCCGCTGCCCCCCCCAACTCCCATTCCCCACCTCTGCCTGGAGTAAACGGGGACCCCCTCCTTCCTCCTGCTGGCCAGGGTCAGAAAGCATCTCTCACCTCGAGACCCCAAAAGTTAGTTCCTTCAGGGAGGAATCTCCACCCCAGAGTGGAAATAATCTGCCGCTTCTGCGAGCGGGGAGGGACAGGGCCCCCGAGCCTCCCCTGACTGTCCCCCTTGCTCTCCCACAGCAGCACTTTCCCATTCCAGCCCAGCCCCAAAACAGGCAAAAAAAAAAAAATCAGACAAGACAGAAAACGTGTCTGACCGAAAAAAAAAAAATAATTAAAAAAAACCCAAAACCTCACTGCTCCCAGTGTCCCAGCTGGGAATCTCTGATCTCTCCAGGGCATGCATTTTTCAGGCTGTAATATTTCAAATGCAGTGAATGAGAAAGACAGAGTGGGAAGGGAAAAGGCAGGGCTGGAGCGGAGGCAGAGACAAAGAAACTGCCCTTCCTGCAGCCCTGGGAGCTCTGCTGCTCCGCTACATGCCTGCCTGTGAGGGCTGCGGTGGGATTCTCTCCAGAGACAAAAGGGAGAGCTGCCTCTGCTCCCACAGCTCCCAACACAGAGAACAGATGGAAAAAGAAGTCGTAAAAAGCACAAAAGTTTTGCACTTCGGGGGGTTAACACCCTTCGTGCAGAAATTTAAACTGAAGAAAGTCCAGATGCATCCGTTTCCTCACAGAGAAGTTAGAAGCGTGACAAATGATCGATGCACAGGCACATACTCTGAGAGCGTTCACACAAGTCTTACTAAGAGAGTATGGAAAAGTCATTTACACCACCAAAAGAGAGGGGTAAAAAAAAAAAAAGGAGGCTCAAAAATTATTTTCAGCTCTGAGAAATTCCATCAAACACCACTTGTAAGAAATACACTGACAAAGCAAAGAGAGAATCAACCACTAAATCCAATTTTAAACTGATTTGCAAGTTTGGAGGGAATCAGGAAAGACAAACCATGCCTTTGAGTGTGCAAATTAAGTCATTCAATAAAAAATTGTGCAAAAAGCAATAAAATACAATTAGGCAGAGAAACAATTAGGCAGATAAAGAGAAAGAAATCAGCTCTTAGCTATGCAGCTCTGGATTTAGTCTGAAACTGTTTAAATACCTTTACGTCCTGGAACTGGTGATGTGCCCAGAGCTCCTTTGTTTAGTGGAGATCTGGGCAGAAAAGAAGGGAATAAAACCCTCACTCTTGAAGGAGAGAAGAAAAGGTACAGCCTCATCCGAAGCGGCCAGGGGGAGGGCCCTGCGCCGGAGAGGGGTGCAGGAGGAGTGGGAGCAGCCAGGACAACCCTACCACATTCTTCAGCCAAAAGTTTTTAACTTCAAGGAGGGGCTGGGGGAGAGGTTGGGTTTAGCAAGAGACGTCTGAATGCAGACATGATTATCACCTAAACCATTCCTCCTGAGCCGAGGGCTCGTTTGGTTCAGTTAATTAGGGAATGCTTTCAGTTCAGCTGGATGCGGTGACTGCTTGTCCCAAATTTAGGCTGGAGCTGCAGGAGGGCATTAGTAACAGCGACTTCACATCAAAAGAGTTAGAGAAAAATAATTCATTTTCAATTTGGGACTTAATTTCTTTCTTGGAAAAATTATGCTTTGTTAAGAGGAGGAAGAAAAAAAAGATTTTAAGTAAAAGGCACTTTTCTTGCTGACCATTTTCCTGTACTTAGTACAGCTAATGTGAAACAATTAAGGAAAAAGATGGCCTGAAGGATAGGTGAGCCAGCCCAGGACCTTCACCTGGGCTCCAGAGGAGAAAATCTTTGAAGTTAAAAGCATTTTCTCAAAATAAATATAAAGTAGTATTTGGTAATATTAAGTCTTTCCTCTAAGGAAGGGCTTTGAATGTCAGCTCCGCGTCTAATGCCACTCTCTTACTCGGTGCAAGAAATCCTTCCTCTGCCTCTTGTTTCAGGAATCATTACTGATGGCTTTTCTTTAAATAATACATAATAAAATGCACATGACCCCCCCCCACCCCGCTCTGAGCTCCCCCTGCTCTCTGCCACTGCACACCCTCAGCTTCACCAGGAGGTGGGAGCCCCCCAGCATGGGCAGACCAGGTGCCACCAGCCTCCTCAGAAAGCCCAAACCAAGTCACTTCGCAGGTGAAAGAAGAGGTTCAGAGAAGCTTCTGCACCAAATGGCTGTGCCCCACGCACCTGGAGGTAGGAGGGTGCCTCCTCATTATCCCACCATCTGGCCTGGAGCTCAGTTCCCTCTTTACACCCAGCAGATGAGGGCTCAAACGCAGCGCTGGGATCAATTCACAGAGGCGCAGAAATTCCAGGGCAAGCCCTAAGCTGACAGGGAGACTGTCATCCCTTCTCCTCCTGCCTCTCTTTGAAATGTCCTCGCTGCTGCCTTTGTTCTTTTGGCTCTTCCTAATCAACCCCCTACTAGCTTTATAGAAGTCAGAATGATGCTCAGCCTAATTACCAGCAAACTTGGGGAGGCCGACGGGGAAAAGGCAGAGCTGGCTTTCCCAGGCAGCCAATAACTGAGCATTACGAGGAATGCGGCTCTGTCAGCACGTCTGCAGTGCTCTACAGAGCTCAACAAGATACAAAAACTATTTCCTGGGCCTGACCCTACGATACCCATTTCAGTTCAAACAAACATGGACTTTACCTGGTGGAGAATGGCGGAACGGGGACGTTGTATAGGGCAGAACAGCAACAAAAGCACAAGGAACTGCATCGTCCCCCCTCGCAGCTGGTGACAACTGGTGAGGCAGGAGATCAGCTTTCCCATCCAGCCTAGTTTAATCCTCTCTAACCTCTACATGGCAATCATCGTGTTGCTTATACGGGCACTGGATAGTTAAAGGTGTCCCGACACCTACAAATGCACACAGGGTCTTTGTTATGTTTGCAGAACTGCCCAGAAATCTGTCTGCAACTTCTGATGACCATGTACTTAAAAAAAAACACAAAAAAACACCAAAACCCCCACACACACTTTCAAGCATCCAAAGCAGGTGGTATCACATAAATGGAAAATTTTTCTTGTTTCTTTTCCAGGTGTTAAATCAACCACAGATCTTTACTGTTGGAAAGCATTTGTAACACCAGTTAAGACTTTATTTGGGTCTGCAGCCTAGGGTATCTGCGCTAGTGGAGATGGTTCTTTGTGCTTAGAACAGATGCTGTCCCATGCGTCACCTCTGGCATGATCCTGCTCAGTCCACTTCCTCTGTTAATTCACGTGTAAGCGATCTCAGAGAACACATTTAATTAGCATTTCCTGGACACATTTGCCCTCCCCTCTCTGTTTGTGGGATACAGCCCCACAAACAACTGGCACACAAGGGAAATACACTCTTTCCTTTTTCTGCATTCCACTTTGGAGGGTTAAGCAGCATTTTCATCCCTCCAGCATATGCAAACCTCTATGAACACGATGCTTTTAGCTCCCTCCCTGATTTTCTAGAGCAGGGCTTTTCAGCACAGCTGCATGTGATTAGGGCATAGCAAGCCCCAGGATTCAGGCATCCCAGCAAGATCTCCTTCAGAGTCTTATTCAAGCCTCCAACCAGTTCTTTATTTCCCTGCCATCAAACGCTTGTTGCTGGCCACAGGGAGACACAGACACAGGTATTTATTTGTCTGGTTCCCTGTCCATTTTCCCCGGGGTGGCTGGGTGCTTTGGTATTGCTTTTGCGCACAGTAACATCTTCACCCCAAGCATTCCTGGATCTACCTGGTCCCAGGCAGCATGGAGAAGGCTACAGGTAACCTAAAGTGTACAACCTACCTCTGCTGTTTGCATCCAGCGTAACTTCATTGCAGACCTCAGGTTGGGGATGGGAGAGGGAGCTAGAGGAAGGTCGTCTTTCTTTCAGGCAATACCGGGGTGCACAGCAGCCCCTGGGAGCCAAGAAGTGCTGGAACAGCTGATGTTTCTCAGCTGGATTGCTTCACAGTCCACAAAACTCTACAGAGGAAAAGCTCTGAAGTGTGAGGAGCAGCAGGATGGCTAAATACACTCCCAACCAGCCCACGTAAAATTACCCTAAATAAAAAGCAGCTGCTCTTCTGCAGTTAAGAGGCAAATGGAGAGTCCCTGTTTGCAGGACTAAAGGCACAAGTGTATCAATCATACAGCAGATTTATCTGGAGTGAAGTTTGCTGTAGGACAGGAACAGTAACCACTGTTTTAATTAAGGCTGCCTAACTGACAAACATAATTAAGTCTGAGAAATTTTCTTAGCTTGGCCATTGTGGCTTACGGGTTATACCTAAATAAGACTGAGGGCCCAAACCTTTTTGAAAGTGCATGAACTGCTGTAAAATTGGTATCATAAGAAAAAAAAATCCATCTCCAGCCCCTCAAAATTAGCAAATATTCTCTCATGCCAACTACACTGTGTTTAAGCTCCCTGCCTGTAAAACAGGATAACGCTGTGCCTTAGTTCACAGGGCTGTCACGAAGATAAAGTACTTTTGAAGTGTTTCAGTTTTAATATGTGAAGCACAGTGGAAAAATGCTTGTAATTAATTATTATCATTAATGATGTGCTTCAAACAGAGCTGTACAAGTGACTTTTTTGCTGCACTGGACAAACTGAAAAATAAAAGAAGGGAAAGGAAGAGACATTTGGTGGTGATTTGATGAACATTTTAGCTTGACATGAACATATAATTTGACATTGAAAAATGCACTTTTGGTTTTGGAGGGATTTTTAATTAATGTTATGTTATTATATTTATTCAAGCTCCTAAAATGATGTCTTGAAAGGCAAAAGTACAGCATATAATTTTACGATTAGTGAAATGAAAGATTTGCAAATTATCTGTCAAAATTATTTGACAAACTCGGTAGAGATTTTCAAGTTTTTCATGGTATCGGACCAGGAATTTTTGCCACATCTCTTGTGCACCTAGACTGAACTGTGGGCGATAAATAATGCATACAGCTATCTGACAGGGTAGAAAAAAAGATCTCACCTCTTCATTTTGCTGAGCTCCAGGTAGCATGTGTGCTGCATGTACCAATCCTATGGAAAGAAAGCATGAGGTCCACATTAATTAATCCCATTATAATCATGAAAATGCACAGGAGAGGATGTTTAAAGTTACTTAGAAAGCTGTTAACGTCAATATTTTCTTTTTAATGCTTGGTTGCCTCACGGCTCTTTCTCTGGGCAGTACATATCAGGATCTTATGAACATAAGTATAATGAGAGATGGGAATCTGGCAAGTCAGTTCTGATGTTACACATTATTACAACTCTTGCCTACATTTCTGTATAAAAGTGTAGGAGATGATGTCTTCAGTCAAATCAGTGACTGTCAAAAACATAGCAAAGCTGAGTTAAAGTGGCTTTAACTTTTCCATTTCTGACTTCATTCAGTGTAATCTGAAAAATGCATTTGCTAAAATTAGTACATGTTGCTTCTTGCAAGATGACACAATTGCTGTCAGGACAGCAACAGTTCTTAATCGTGATGTCATTTAACAAGAAAAAATAAATCAAGATCAGGCTCTTGTGTTCAGTTTCTTGCTGAGAGCTGAGGTCAGGGAATGTGGGATTTACACTGCTGCTCCAAGCTCCCTGCAAGGCTGTGTCCCGGCAAGCCCACAGCTGCTCTCTTTAACTTTGGACCTAAGAAATTAAGAGGGTTTATTTAAAGGGAATGGTGTAAAATGGTCTGAGGCGGCTAAAGTGAGGTAGTCATGGCTGATAAACCTGTACTACCTGAGAGCTTTGTGGTTCCAGGGCGTGGGACGCTGCCAGCAGGCAGAGCTGGGATCACTAGGACCAGCTACTGGGATGATGGTGATGGAGAAGGCCAGGAAAAAGAGCCTAAGAAGCCAGAGAGCCGTGCCTCTGCAAAGGTGACCATGGGCTCCAAACCTCCTTGGTAGGGAGCCAGAAATGTTCTGTCCTGGGTGGAGCTGTGAGCCCTGGACTCCTCCCAAAAGATGGGTGGATGTCCCTTGGGCCCAGCGCAACCTGCAGAGCATCCCTTCCTCCTCCAGCTGCTCCAGAGATGCAGAGTGTGGGCAGAGCCCTGTCCCTATAAATGAGCCAATATGCTTGTCACAGAATCACAGCACAGTCGGGGTGGGAAGGGACCGGCGGAGCCCACCCAGCCCAACCCCTGCTCCAGCAGGGTCCCCCAGCGCAGGCTGCACAGAGCCGCGTCCAGGCGGGTTGTGAATGTCCCCAGAGAAGGAGACGCCACAGCCTCTCCCGGCAGCCTGTCACGGTGCTCCATCACCCTCAGGGTAAAGAGGTTCTTCCTCATATTCAGGTGGAACTTCTTGTGCTGCACTTTGTGCCCGTTGCCCCTTGTCCTGCCACTGGGCACCACCAAGAAGAGCCTGGCCCCGGCCTCTTGGCACCTGCAGGCACTGGTAAGTTGAACACATCGATGCTGTTCCCAGGTGCTCTACGATGTAAGTGGGTTTTGTCAGATGAAGACAGAGCCCAAGAGACAAGTTCCATCTTTCTCCAGGTCTGCTGAGGGGTGATCATGACATCCCTCCCTGCTTCGGCTTCCGCGCTCCCAACTGGGGGCATGACGCCGTCTGCCTTTGAAACACGCTTCTGCAGTGAACCGGAGTCAAAAACAGATGCAGGGAATTTCCAGAAACTTCTCATCAAATTTCAGAACGTATTTGAGATCAAAAGTGGAAGCTATCAGCACCACATGAAGCATTTAAAGACAGTCACGAACAAATTCAGACAAAGGTTTCCTCAGGGAAATTGTTCAACAACATTAACTGTTCCACTTGCTTTCCAGCTTAGCACGCAGTCTAGCGCGATCAACAGATTTTTAACATCAAATCGGACTGGTTTATCATCTTACCTGCCATTCTAAATAGTGCAGCCCAGATCATTTTGCTGTCCCACCTTTTGCTGAGTCCAGTAATATTTGTTTGCCTAAAATGTGCGTTCAAAAAAGGCCCCGAGGGACACCAAGGCACTAGGATTCATGACCTGAACTTCCTACTCACACAGCCAGAGGACGGAAGGGATGAGCCCGGGTGATCCCTGTCTACGGTTTAAAACAGCTGGACCAGCTGTGCTGTGCACTGCTGCCCAGGGCCAGTGCCAAAGCAGGGCAGCCTGTGCAGCGAAGGGTTAAACGACATTCCAGTACCTTGTCTTTGTCACAAAAATGTGACTCTAATCTCCACAGCAGAGAACCTACTACCACCCCCAGACATTTTCTCCCTCATTAATCATCCTGTGATCTAGCAGGGGAGGGGGGCTGGCAGGGGGCAGCCAGCTCTGAGGTCAGTGAAAGCCCATGCCCCAGAAAGGACCTGAGAGCCCATCGGCTGATGGTGGGATGTAGGGGTGGTGGGATGCAGGGGTGGCTTTGCCTCCTGGAAAACCGCACTGTCTGCTCCTGCACATTGTCTAGATGCCCTTTAAAATTCACCAACAGGCAGATGCGCTTGCTGGCTCCTTCCTTCCCAGGGCTTTCCTGGCTTGCTGCAGCAGAAGCTTGTGTCACCTGGAGGCACAGTGGCCATGCCGACACTGCTAAGAGTGGTGTTACCTCTTTGGTGGGAAGGAGGTCTCGTTAGCAGTCCACCCCCTGCACCCAGCGCCCCTGGAGCAGCCTCCTGGGGCAGATGGAGGAAAGCTGGGTCCAGCTGGGCTGTGAGCCACTGCCCCAGCACCAGCGAGACGCATTCCTGGCTCCGTCGGCTTTGCCCGAGTTCAGCAGGGATTAACGTGGATGAATCGGTACCCACCCCGAGACTTCGGTCAGTCAGGGGCCTTTCATCAATTCACGGAATGGTTTGGATCTATGAATTTATGAGACACCCCTGACTGTTTAGACAGGACTGGGTCAGATTCAGATCCTAATGGGTTTGCCTCTGGAAGTCACGGGAAGATCTGAGTCGACCTCAGGGACGGGGGCAAGGGGCCAGCAGAGACAATCAGATCCTCACTGCTTTCTGCCTTTCCCAGGGCTGTAGAAATATTCCCTCATTTTGCACACACGTGTGAAGCATTACATTCCCGTGGGAACTGAGATGCGTACAGAACCAGACAGACCTGTCTGCTTCCCTGGAGCCAAGGGCAAGGATCGAGCCCACGGCACCCACTCACGCTAAGCTGCTATCAGTGTCCTGCTCGAGCCACGGCTCCCGTCTGTGAGATTTGCAGTCTTAGAGCTTGTGACCACAGTTGCAACATTCCTTTTGTTTTCTAGGAATTCGACTCCACCAAGGAGGGAAACCACAGGGAAATTGTTTCAGTGTGCGCTCTGGATTGGGAGAGAAGGGATGGGGCCGAGGCATGATGTATAACACACAACTCAACAGCCAAGATGTTTAAAAAAACACACTTTTCTTTAAACCTAAGGAAAGTAACTTTTTTTCTCTTTAGCTTGGCAGGCAGCAGCAGCCGTGCTGAGCCCAGGCAAGTGTAGTTCAAAGCCAGGCAAGTCTGCTGCAAAAAATCAAGCACTGGACATTTATTAAGATTTTATTCATAAAAAGCCACGCAGTGAGTGCAGTGGGATTTCACTGTGGAACTTCTGACATGGGAGCTGCCTTATTTAGAATGAAAATTGCCTCTTTCTCCTGCCAGGAGTAAGGCGATCCCTCCATTTCCTGTGAAATTCAAATCAGGGACACAAACACCTTTCTTGTTGCCCTCAGGTGGGCTGGAGTCTGCATCCAGCCCTTGCTCGTGGGGGTGGGGAGCCTCAGAGCCACGCAGTGGTCATCTCCAGGCAGATGTGAAGTCTCCCCACCACAGCTGTCTGCTCGAGCCCCAGAGAGGCCCACGCTATTCTCTTTTCCCTTGGTTGAATTCAAAGTCCCCCGTTCTCAAACCTTTTTTTCATTTGTAGCTCTTTTCTCCCCTTTGTGCAATCTGTAGGACAGAAGTTTAACTTGGCAACGGTGCTGGAACAGATGGAGAGCACTGGACCAACTCCCCAGATCCCAGGAACTTCTGCTCAATGCCGTATGCAGGATTTCCAGCCACTTACTGCTTGGATCTGCCAAGGCAAAGCCTAAAAACAATTTTCAGATAGAGAAGCTGGAATCTTCTTTAGGACATCAGCAATCCACAAGTCACCACATGAGCGTACTTCCCCACTGGAAGGTTCAAAGTCTGCAAATTCCATGTGAACTAATTTCAAGTGAAAACAAGGGGATAATTTTAGGGAAAGCTGTAATATTCCTTCCTACCACTCGCTTTGTGGAAGTATCAGGGTGGTGAAATCCAGCTCACTGGCTTATCTTGAAGACAAAGATCAGGCAGAGCTCTGCGCCTGCCTTTCAAACACATCCACACACTTCCAAGCCCAGCCATGAGCAAGGCACAGGTTGGAGCCATTCCTCAGGGGAAAGAACGTCCTTTTTTCTTTTAGTGCAAACAAGTGAGTAAAAAACTTGTTCATGCTCATGAGCAATGTGCACAATCCAAGCCCACCGCAGTCAGTTGGCGCAAGGAGACGGAGCAAAGGAAGGAACCCACAGGGGCTGGAGAGGCTCAGGAGGGGAGCAGGGGGCATGAGCTCCCTTTTTTCCATTGAAAAGTGGTTACTGGTCATTTTACATCATGCAACAAAGGACAGGTGAGTTAAAATTACAATAAGCACAACTTCATAAAGTCTACAAACAAATCTGAAATAGTGATGGGTAGAATTTTCCTGTGGAAAGCAAATTTTCTAGAAGAAATGTTGTTTGAAGTTCTGGAATCATCTGCAAATTCTTTACATTAAAACAAAGAAGGATGTATATATTTTGGAAAGTGAGAACTTCAAGTTTTGATATTTCTTAGACCTTTTCTTTTTCCCCAAAAAACAAAAATATGCAGGGGACCAGATGGGATGCGTCTGAAGGTGCTGATGGTGCTGGCCAAAGTCATTGTGAGGCTGCTCTCCATCATCTTCGAAAGACCAACTGCATCCTAGGCTGTATCAGCACGAGTGCAGCCAGCAGGTCTTGGGCAGTGATTATTTGCCCCTATTCATCACTTGTGAGACCACATCTGGACACTGGCTCCCATTTCTGGCTCCCCAGTATAAGGAAGACCCTGCTGTACTGGCGTATGTCCAGCACAGGCCACCGAGATGGTCAGGGTGTTGGGGTACATGATGTATGAGAAGAGGCTGTGGGAAATTAGTTTGTTCAGTGAGGAGAAGGGAAAGGGAGGAGGATCTTGTTACTTCCCACAGCAACCTAACCACAGGGTGCAGAGAGGACAGAGACAGATTTTCTCAGAGGTGCCCAATGAAAGGCCAAGATGCAATGGACACAAGCTGGAGCAAGGGAAATTCTGCTGAGATATAAAGCTTTGTACAAATATTGGTCAAACACTGTGGGCCAAGCCCAGGCAGATGATGGAATCTCCATTCATGGAGATAATTACCACTCAACATGGACTGACAAGGTGCTCAAACCAGACTTGCTTTGGGCAGGTGCTTGACTAGACATCTCTGGAGGCGCCTTCCAAACTACACAAGCCTATGGGTTTAAGATTAAAATGACAGCTCCATCTCAAATGTTGCCTGTCTTGTTTAGGGTTGGTAAAATACCATGCAAAACCAAATGCGTTATTTCATTTTAGGTCACAGGGCAAATTTCAGGTTGACCTAAGGATCAATAAAGAAGTAATCAAAAAGGGATGTGCAGTGAATCAAAATGAATGTTCCATTTTTCACAACTCCCTGGTGTGGGTGGGCTCTGAAGTACTGAAGGGCCTGAAAGATCACACAGCAAAACCTGGCTAAAAGTGTGGGATGAAGAACCACATAATGGCCAAGAACAATATTCTAGGACATGAGAGAGGATACCTGACATCTTCCCATAGCCCTCAGGTGCGCAGGGCTCAGTGATAAAGTAAAAATGAGAAAAGTAAGCAAAAATGTTGGAGAAAACCTTGTTTCTTGCGTGCAAGAGTCCTTGCTCTCAGACGCAGATGAGCTGGGTTTGTATCTCATTAATTCAAGCAGGAATGCAAACATGGGGATGTCACAGAAGGACAAGACATACTGGACCCTCCATGTGAAAAAGCTGCTGGGTTTTTAAGCAGGACGGGTAGCCTGGGTGGTCAACTGGTGACCAAATGCTGAAGAGCCGCTGGCAGTTTTGGGAATGGATCGAGTGAGAAGACCAAACTATTTGTCCTGTCAGGGCTCTTGGGGTCTGGACAAAACTGCTCTGTGAGCTGGGCTCGGTTCTAGTCCACCACTGTGTTTTGGTGACCTGTGCTACAGAGTGGAGGCTATTCTGACATCCCTGTCATGACATGCCCATGTGGGAGAGGCAGGATTTTAAATACTTCAGGACCTTTGTGGTATGGGGAAGTTCTGACCAGCCCATAGTCCTGAAGGCACCTGCTGGAGGGTGGCTCCCAGACATCTCAGTACTGAGCATGAGTGGAGATAACCACAGATTCAGAAAGTGCCCTGTGCATGTCCTGAGCCAGGTACTCCTCTCCCCACTGGCTTCCCATGCACCATCAGTTTGTGTGCCTAATGAGTATTTTCCAAACGAGGTGCCTCCTCACACATTGTCCGATCCCACTTTCAGACTGAACTCACCTCCTCATGGATCGCAGAGAGGCAAATAACGAGCATCCCATTACATAAAGGTGAAAGCAGCTGGGTTAATCAGCTATATATTTGGAGAATAAAAGCCGTTCTGTGTATGATTTTTATTTTTTTGAGATGGAAAAGACCTGTGAGGTCATCTCTCCTGTTCTCTGCCAATGCACCATGTTGTATTTTGTTTTCCTTTCTTACCAGACAAAACAATTCAGGGTGGTTGAGACCATTGAGCTGCAGTTTAGCTCTTCAAAACCTGTCTGTGTTTGGTACAGCACCGTTCAAAGGAGATATTCCTCGGGACTCCCAAAAGCAGAGGCAGAGTATGAACCGTGCAATGTGACTGACGAGCCATGGGGGATGTTCCCACTACCCTCCTTCGGGCTGACAATGGGTGTTTCAAGGGCAGGCATCTTCAACCCATCGCAACCCAGTAAATTCTGGAAATGTCACTGAAAAGAAGGTGTCCTGACACTCTGACCGAGCACTAGAGCTTTCAGCTGACTAGCAAGCCAAGGTCTATAAAGGGCTTTAAAAGTAAACAGGAAGCACGGTATGTTTATGTTTATTAATTGTTGCAGTTCTCCAGAACACTGTATCAAATCAGCATTGTTCTTCCTCAGACAGATCCCACCCCGTAACACCCACTCTTTCCTGGGACCTCTACTCACTAGCAAGCAAAGGCAGGATGCCTTTTAATAATTTTCTTTCACAGGATGCCATCTCAAACTCTGTACAAGCTCTACTCAAAGCAGAGAGTTTTAAAGAAGGCATTTTGGGGAGCTGTATGTGTGCTCAGGGATGAACACTGGATGAATCCCTCGGGAGAGGCGTGGATGTGCAGGTTTTACACAGTGCATGCTCACACGTGAAGGAATCCCTCCTATGTTCTCTCTCGGCTTGTCATCAGTCCTGCCCAGTTCTAACACAAAAGATGGGAAATTCTGTGAGTTTTCATTCAAATCTTCCCATCTCTGAACAAATCATTTATACCAGAGGTTTCAGCTCCCTGACTGTGGCAAGCGCAATACAATTACAATACAATTGTAAATGTCTACTGCACATATGGCCACCACGCTCCCACATACCATCAAGACTGTCAAAACATGTTAAGAGTCATCCCCCTGCACCCAACAAGCAGTCGGTTTTCAGCAGCATAAGTAACGGTGACCAACCCTACTAAGGGTGGCCTAACCACAACCCAGCATCACTATGAGCACCTGCTTTTTTCCCCAAGCACTTCTTTCTGCATCTGCTTCTAAAACTAAGGCAATGACCTACGCTGTCAAACAACTGCCGTCTTCTGCTTCAGAGCTGGGTGTATTTTAAGGTCAAGTAAGTATTTTTACACACGGCATGGGGCAGTGAAAATCTCTGCAGACAAGTGCTAAATGTGTGAGCCCGTTCGTTGAAAAAGCACAAGGAAAGACTCATCCTGAACTATCAAGTATTTAATCCAAAAACTTCACCTAACAATGCACAGATGGAATGGGACCATCTCTGGTTTTCCTCAGTAGCCTTTTGTTTTCACCAGCAGAACTATCACAGCATCTCAGCAGCTTACAGCTACAAAATAGAAGAGGCGGGCCCTTCCACAACCTTCCTAGATAATTAGAAAATCAAGAGATACATCAAAGTGGAAGTATGGCTGGGTTACCCTCCTCCCGACAGGAGCAGGTTTAAACATCTAGTGAGGAAATGTAGGAGAGCAGGTGGCCAGTGGCAGAATTTTGCATGGCATTGCAGTGACTGAATGTAGCTGCAGTGCATTTCACTTTATGAGGAGAAGGACTAGTCCACAACTTTCCAGGTGAAATTTATGTCAGTTTTTTCTTGCAGCTGGAATCCATAAGTTCTCAGAGGCTATGTCTGTATTAGCAACTAAGTAGACTAGGGACTACTCTTTGGCCCCAAGGCTAAGTGGTGTGGCATGACTTGTGCCGAGTACTCTATTTGCAAAAACTGTGTGGCTGCATCCAAAGAGCCTGTTGGAATGGTTGCTGGACAAAGCCCTGCTGAGAAGCACGGTATGCTCGCTCAGGTGGAGCCCTGTGCTGGAGTGCTTATTGGGCTCCCGTATCTAGTAGCACCTGTAGCAACAGAACAAGGTGTAATGGTTTTAAACTGAAAGAGGGGAGATTCAAACTAGATACCAGGAAATTTTTTTTTACCGTGAGGGTGCTGAAGCACAGGCACAGGTTGGCCAGAGAGGTGGTGGATGCCCCATCCCTGGAAACATCCAAGGCCAGGTTGAACGGGGCTCAGAGCAACATGACCTAGTTGAAGATGTCCTTGCTCATGGCAGGGGGCTGGAGTAGGTGGCCTTTAAAGGTCCCTTCCCACCCACACCATTCCATGATTCTATGATATACCAGCCCGATCGCCCATCACTGACTGAGGCAGCATGCATCACTTCATGTGGCTGCACTGTCCTGGATGGATTCTTTTTAATTCTTGTTGCCTGCAATACAGCGGTTGGTTTGTTCTGTTCAAAGGAGGTCCACAGCTTTTGATTTATTTGCATGTGCAGAATCAGTGGGTAAATGGAAACTTATCCCAGGTTTCTACTGCCTGGGCATTCTTTTCTTCACTTCTTGTCCCAGGATTTGCCTCCCCAGAAGGGGCTGCACAAAACTGCATCTGTATTGCGAACATTGCCAGACCACACAGGCAACACTGGAGCTGGAACAGTACAGCATGTGCTGGAACACTCTTACCATCGCATAACTGCAGTCCAGTGCCACAGACAACAAACCATCCCGAGCAGCACCGTCAGCCCTGTACTCTCCCTGCAGTAAAGTGCAACAATTGAAACGCCTGAGCAAAGCCCAATTCTGCCGTCCATAAATCATGTTACACTAAAAGAGGGGGGAAGCAGCTCCATTCAAATTGGTGTAACAAGGACTGTTCTCCTGCCCTGAAAACAACTACCACACCATAGATCACGTCCAGATCCTCAAACTCTCTTCCTGCCCCAGGACGAAGCAGTGACATCTAAACTGGACCATGATCTCACTCATCCCCTGAGCAGCGCATGGTAACGAGCTGGAAGACTCTTCACTGGCTTCCTCCAGACCTGGGCACTAGCGGTTTATCAGCTTGTACTATCACAGAGCAATGGCCAGCCCCACGCAAGGGTCTGTTTTGTTACTGGTCTGCCCCTGTTGTCTAAGAAGAATCCAAAATCTCCAGGATACATTTGAAATTAATTACTGAAAAACACAGAAGGACCAAAAGTGATGAGAAGAAATTTGTGCCAACCATTCACTCAGTTGCAGTGGCCATTTACAAATGGCTAGCAGCACAAGGATGCAGGATTTCTCTCTTAAATCATGAGATCAGTGCAGCCTTCAGCATCCTTGTAAGAAACACACAGAGCAGACGTCTTTGTGTCTTGGCCTGTCTGGCAGAAGATCTTTCTGTGTCTCTTGGGAGTTGCATCATTATTTTGTCCTCTTGCAAATATTATTAATATTTCAAGGTCTGGGGAAATAGATTTTCCTTTTTCTTCTTTTGGCTCATTAACAGACTCTGCTTGTCAGGGTCGTGTGCGAGTCACCATCACCCTCTGTTATGAGTTAGTCTATCAGCTGATGTCATTGTTTGGCCATAGTAACCTGAATGTCTTTAGTCCGTCGCCTGCAGGGTCTCTTTTCCAGTTCAGTGTAATGAGAGAGTAAGCCAAGAGCCAGCAGCAAATCTGTTTCCTTTTAACATATATAGATTCGAGCTAATAGTTTAGCTCTTACTTCTTTGCCTTCCCTGGGAGGTGCAAAACACCCTCTTTCTTCTCAGCTCACTCTGCCTGGTGCCAGCTGTGAACTAACAGCAGAAGCAAATTTTCCTCAGTGCCAACACCTACATGACTTATTTGAAAAAGGCAGCCCATGGCTGACGTCTGACACAGCGCAGGTGGTGGACCTCGGCCTCAGAGGGCTGGGGCGGCTGGTGGAGGGAGCAGGAACTCTGCCAGGAAAGGTGCTGGTGTGCGCTGACACCACTCCCATGAGTCTTTATTTTTGGTACCTGTTCAAGACTTTCACCGAAATGGGGAATTAAAAGCCTGAAGGAACAGAATGACAATCAGATTTGACTTCCTGAATAACACAGGCTTAACCATATGGCCTGTGTTGCTCCCCATACTGTCTATAATAAAAATCCCTGGGAGTAATTTAATGACAAGTTAAAGGGTAGAAGTTCAGCTAATATCAATACAGTTGAAATCTGCTGGACTAGTAAGGTTTCATACAAAAGTTTGGTTCAAGGACAGTGTGGATGTAACAGGCCAGCAGAGCAGGTACAGCATGAACGACATCAGTAGGGTGCCTACTCAACAGGTTGAGAGTTAAGACAGTTGTCGATAGGATCATGAGCATGCAATAATATCGATGGCTCTGTGACCTTTCATGCCTTCAGCAGAGGCACAGAAAAAAATGCAGAAGTACTGCTAGGAACATTTGCAGACCCCAAGCCAGACAAGTTTTCAACGAGGATAAGGACAGGGCCATTAAAGGGAGTGAGCTGAGCTGCAGTGGCTGTAAAACAGCTAAAAAACTCATCAAAGGTCTGAAGAAAGTTCCTGGTCACAGGGCTGGCAAGGCTGATCTACAGGATTTATCAAAACAAAAGGAAGTCTGAGGGATAAACTGATTGCCATGTATGAATATCACTGGGGGAAGGGGGGAATGCAGGATAGAAAAGAGATCTTTACCACTGGGGGAAAACCCCATAATCAGCTGGATGCCAAAGCCAGATGATTACAAATTAGAAATAAAGAAAGCATTTTTAATAGCAACAGTGATTTGCCCTTGCAACAAGCTGCCAAGGAAGCCATGGATTCCCTGGTCCTTGATGCCTCTGAGCAAGTCTGGATCTCTTGCAGGAGGAAACGCGCTAGTCAAATTGGGTGACTAGGCTCAGTACCAGGATAAATGGGTGAAATTCAGTAATCTCTGATCTATATGAGGTCACTCTAGATGATCTAATGTCCCTTCTGGCCTCTGGCTCTGTGAAGCTATATCACCACGTAAATGTCATCACACCTGCTCACTATGTGTGTGATGACTTCCTGGTCCTTCCCCAGGCTGTTCATCCACATAAAACCGACAACTATGGCATTGACAATTTCAACTAAAAATATCTGAATACCCATTTCCCCTGGGTTTCCTCCCCTGAACCTGTTTCCCCGGGCATTCCTGTCCAAATCTGTCCTCCAAACTTTCTTGGTACATCTGTATCTTTAATAAAAGACCAAGAGCCCTCACCAAAGCCTGCGCTGCACCTGCGATAGCACAGCTGTGCTCAGTAAGCGTGCCGCACAGGCAGTGGAGCCTCCCAGGGCTCCTGAGCATCCCCCTACGGCGGCACCGAGCAGGGAGCTAACAGGCAGAATACCAGCAAGTTCCCCACAAACGCTGGTGGCCACATCTTGTGCTCATGCCCCAGTGGCTTCAGACGGATTGAAGACCGCTGTTAAAGACCAGAACTGGCTATTCCTTGCTTGTGCTACTGAAGAGTTTACAGTGAGCTCCGCTGGCTTTTCAAGGGTCAGCCTCCTCATTTAAGAAACAATGTCCCATGTGTGTGCCTTTCAGCAGAGGTTCCAAAGCTACCACCTACATGGTCCATCACACCTGGCCTCAACAATTGTCTGAACCTCCCTGGCGCAGCTTTGAGCCATTCCCAGGTGTCCCTGGATCACAGGGAGAAGAGCTCAGCACCTCCCTCTCCATGTCCCTTCCTTGAGAAGCTGCAGAGGTTGGCCCTCAGCCTCCTTTTCTCCAAATGAGACCAACCCAGCGTGCTCAGCCACTCCTCACAGGACATCCCTTCCAGCTCTGTCACCAGCTTTGTTGCCCTCCTCTGGTCACCTAATGGGTGGTGGAGACCCCGGAGAACTGCTGATGTTCCTGTGGGTCCCAGCAGAAGGTGAGAGTGATGTGTTTAAGCCATAAGTATACATAGCCAGCAGTCCAAGCCATCTCTATGCTTTACCTGGACGAGCCCATCCTGGACAGGATTGCTCCAGATTCACATGAGCCTTAGGGGACATGTCCAGGGAAGATTCTCAATCCAGAGCTTGAATTCACACTTTCTGCGATGAGCCAGAGGACAATTTTCTGCTTTTTTTTCACCCTGGAATCTTCTCTTTCCCCATTCCCTTTCAGTCTAGTCTCTTGTGTTTCCTTGGCTGCTTCTGTAGGGACACAAGCGAGGCCATTCCGCAGGAAGTTTGTGTCTTTCCTGCAGCTGCATATCACCCAGTGTGTGCCGGGTTTCCTGGTCCTACTCACCGGAGACATGAGTTCATTCAGGCTCCCTCCAGTTAATCACTAACAGGCATGGAAAAAAAACCTCACACACCAGAGGAGAACATAAACATCAATGTGATGTGCACAAGCTTATGAAGACAGGACTATGTGAAACACATGGTTCCATTTTAATAAATACTCTTACATTTCCAGTGACTTTTTTTTTTTTTAATGGCTTGTTACTGAGCTGTGAATAGCAGCACTTGTATTGTTGTTATTGTTGTGTTTTATGAGGACAATACCATGTCCATAGCTGCAGACATCAGATATTTTGGTGGGGAAGATAAGCTTCCAGCAAGAGCCCTTGGCTCCTGCCCAGGTGTCTATTAACTCCTTCTGGGATTGCTCAGGGTCTGACAGCCAGGGGCGGACAACAATGGAGTGGTCAAGAAGCCCCATATGCTCTGAAATATTTTATCTCATCTTCCTTCTTAAACAATTTCAGCCCCTACAGTTGGATGCTTCAAAGTCCTTCATGCTTTCTTTGTGCTCACAAGCAATTTCCTGACAGCCTTGAGCGTGCAGGGAAGAGGCTTGTCTGCCCGTCGGAGACAAAAGAAGGTGAACGTGTGTAGCATAAAGGCCCATATAGCTCATAAATCTCTGTGAGCCTCAATGAACTAGCGTTTGATAAAACTTGAGTGAGAATGGGGAAAAGTAACAGGGAAAAGATAAATTTTCTCCTTATACAGACACATGTAGCTTCATTAACAGCCTCTGTAGCTACAGGGGTGAAGTTTGGAAGGGCAAACTGACACAAGGCAAGACCAGATGTGGGGGCCGGACTCAACTTGCCTGAGCTTCAGCACAGGGGATTTGGTGTCTCCAGGTGTGAGAGGGGTTCTGCTCTCTTGTCCAACACCGCACCCGACACCTTCCTCCTCTGCGGGTGTCCCAGAGTTTACTGGAGGCATGGGCTAGGACCAGGTTCCTCTGAGGTGACACCCAGATACCTGCAGACCGTGCTGGGAAAGGGAAAGTGCAGAGGCAGGTTCAGTGAGCTGGGTCAGCCACATGCCAGAGCCCCTGGAAGGCAGCTGGACACAGTCCTGCCTGGCTTCTCCCCGTGAACCTTGATCACAAGGCTCAGGGTGATGTCTGGAGAAGAAGAGACACCCCTTGTAGCTGCCTCTGTCAGGGAGCCCGGGCAGTCTATTTTCAGGTCATTTGCTTTCTCAGGATGTGATCTCTAGCTGAAATAAATGTATGGACTGGTATTTTGGGGGGAAAGGAGCTCAGCACGCTGAAGTTCAGGATGGCTCGTTGGGTACAAAGTCGTGGGTCTGGGCTGTTGTTGTTCCTCCTCCTCCCACGTGTCTGGCCATTCTGTGTTTGCCAACCTCCTCCATCACAGCAGCATTGTTTCCACTTCAAAAGCCCCACCAAATACAATCCAGCCTGCATGGACCCTGGTCTACAGCAGAGTGTAAACAGGCAGACCTCCTTCCAGGCAGGGCCACGAGGCCAATTTGTGAAGACATCCCAGGAATCCTGCCTGAGGGCTAAAGCATCCATGTTGCTTTTAACACTGGACCACAAAATACTGTCTTTCTGGGTTGAGATTAGACAAGAATTTTCAGGTAAAGACCAAAAGAAGGAAACAGTTATACTGCGTGGAGCAGGACTGTGGGACAGAGGCCCAGCAGCTTTACAAAGGTGAAAAGGCAATTTTCACACCAGCACAGCAGAAGAGGGCACATGCAGGGTGCGGAGAGCCTGGCATGTGCCTGGTTACAGATCCCCCAGCGCCCCTCCTTGCCATTTCTGATTTAACAGCAGCCTCTTACCATGTGCCTGGGATTCCAGCTGCCTGGTGAAGTAATGAGCATGGGCGACCAACAGAAAGAAAGAAGGAAAATTGAAGTTAGATCTAATCCCAGTGCTTCGGGACTGTCTGAACCAGCTCTGCCAGGAGCCTGGAGAGGATCATGGGTTACTTGTTCATAGTAAAGGCTGAATGCACTTTTCAAACCATTTGTTTATGTATATATATTGCTTGGGGAAAGGAATCAAATTAAGCAAAAAGTAAATATAACAGCAGGATTTTAATCTTTCCCAGTGGGTGGATGAAACCTGGACTAACGCAGAGAGAATATTCAGACGCCTAGAATATTCTTGGAGATTTCTGCATGCTGCCATTCCACTGCATGCATCCTCTGCAAGACCCTTCAATCCCACCAGCCTCTTTTTCTGTTTCCTGTTTTATTCCTGTTACATTGTCTTGTTCGTAAGCAGGGAAATTAATCTGCTGTAATTGCTTATGTTTTCCCCATCACTAAAAAGAAGTGTCCTGGAACAAACCCCACATGCTCAGCACCGATCATATAGTGTGTCTGCCCAAGTAAAAAGGGAGAGAAATCCCTCAATAAACACTCCTCAGGCTGTAGGAGCTAGGAAAGGACTCAGGTCCCATCCCAGCGCTGCTGACTCCTTTGCTATTTTGCTCTGCCGCATCACCTCCAGCACTCGCTAGGCTGGGATACGCAGCCTGCTCCTACTGTGCTCCTTTTACTGCTGAGCCCCATGCTCTCCCCCTTCCCTCTTCCCTCCCATGTTGGACAGTACTATGTTTATTTTGGTATTAACTAGAAAAGCCTGTTTTCTGCCCGCTGCAGGGAAAGAGGCTTGGCTGAATGAAAGGGAAGGGGACAGAGGAAAGCACACAGGTTAAATGAGGAGCGGTGTGTCTCCTAGCCCTAAACATCATCCAGACATCATGGGTGCCATGCCACACTGGCATTCTGAGAGACCACAGGCAATCTCAAGGGGAAATCAGGCTTTTCCAGCTTTCACCAAAATCAGTAGGATTCTGCCCACTTCCTAGAACATTCCTGGAACTGAGGATCGCAGAGGTGCAGTTCTCTAAAGCCATCACGTTCCATGTGGAGAGCTGCCATGGCGCTGAGCTCAGGGCTGCGCTCCACTCAGAGCCCAGGACTGCGTCCAAGCTCTTGGCCACTTCCCCACTCCACTCGTTTGGATCTGCTGGAGTTAGTCTAAGCACTTCTCCCTCCGTGCTGGGGAGAAAACACAGAAGTCCTGCTTTTTTTCCAGCGGGCCACTGCAACATGGCAAACCAGCTTGGAAGCGATGCACAGGCAGTGCCTTCACAGCTCAGGAGGAGAACAGCCTGCCATGGCTCAAGGAGCAGCAGCTGCAGGTATCACCACCTTGCAATTACACTACACAAATGCTGCGGTGGTGCACGCACACGATCGAGATGGGCTGTTCCTCATCCACCTTGACTTCAGTTTAAAATAACCCTGCCTTTAATAATTCACACAAGGAGAACACATCCTGTTGCATATATCGGGAATTCGAGAAGCATGACAAATATAAATCACAACCTGGCACATGGAGGTGAGTTCTGCACTTCAGTTGCTCCGTCAACACACTGGTAGATGGTGCTGCAGTAGTAGAAAACCGGCAGGTAGGAAACGTGTTCTGTGCCAGGCTGGAGTGCAGAAGGACTTGTTGCATCTATCCAAAGTGCTACGAGATGGTGAAAAACTATTATAGGGTCAATCTCTCACTTCCTTTGCCGCTTCCACACCTCTGTATTACTGCATCAGATTTCAGCTTCCACTAGAGCAGGCCCTGGCAGGCAGTTTACCCTCAGACACTGCACTGTCTCCTGCGCTTTCCTTAAGTCAGCGGATGGGAAATTTCCAGTATTAGCTCTAGGCACCTCTGCCAACCCTGCCTATAAGGCAATGAGAAGATTTACCAGCTGGTGATAACCATGGCCCTGGGCAGAAGCAGAGTGTATTAGATAACCTGATAACTGCAGCTACCCTTAACAAAGCAACGGAGACTTTAAAAGAACATGAGGGAATATGGGGCCCACAAAAACCACCCTGACAAAGCAGTTTAATTCCCTCCATTCACAGAGTAAAAGCTTAGAAGAGACAAAATGCACTGGGAGTCATCTCTCTCCACTTTATTATAATGTTTGATATGGTTCATAGCCTCAGAGAGAAACCAAAGAAATACCTAGCTACTGGGAGATGGATATGAAAGACATTAAAGGCGTGAACACAGAGCAATTGTGAATGGGTCTGTGTGATGCCAGGAGAGGGAGCTGGGACGATCACACTGCTGGAGGGATCAGAGGATCTCGAGAATTTCAGGTTCATATGCAATAGAGCAACCAAAATCCAGTCGGGTTTAGCAACTGGCTTGGAAATCTCCCAGGAATCTCTGGTTTCCAGCAAGTTGGAATAAAACAAACCATTCTCATGGTATTTAGCCTTTGTGTTCAGACAAAACTAAGCAGCAAGGGAGCCTGAATTTGCTATTTGCACAGCGAGCGAGCAGAAGTTTTTCACAGCCCAAGAACGCTGCCATTTCTGGTCAAAGCTTATGCCAGCTTTTGGGCTATTTATTCTGATGCAAATTATCGTTTCCAGCTACTGTGCTGACAGACTCAGTTATTCCTTAGAAGGAAGGGCTGGAATCAAACTCAGGCTGACCCATGGAGGCGGTACTAAGAACACATGAGAAACACAAAACCCCCACTGCATTCAGAACAGCTAAGGCACGCCAGAGAAATGGGAGAAGCTGGAGTCCAGGAAAACTGGGTAAGTCATGCCCACTGACCAAGAATATCCCTATGAAAATAAACCTGAAAGTAGCTACTAGCTGTGTGGCCATGACTGCCAGAAACCACCAGTTGGCCACCACTGACAAAGTAGCTGTCAGAACTGGAAGAAGTGATGACATGAGCAACGTCTCTCTTCTGCCTGAAGTATTGCCTGGCTTCTGCCTCAGCTCAAGGTCATCTTTTGACTTGACTACTCGTACTGGTTCTGTCTGGGATAAAGTTAATTTTCTTCATAATAGCTCATATGATGTTGGTTTGGATTTGTGACTAAAACAGCGTCGATAACACATCAATGTTTTAGTTATTGCTGAGCACTGCTTACCCAGCACCAAGGTGTATGCAATAACCAGCCATGAGCCCTGCTTGGTTCTTCGCTTACGCTGGAATTTCTAAAACACTGAGTGCCCAGCTGCACTTCTAATCTCTTAACAGGTCAAATTTTTAAAGTGGCCTGATTTGGGGGATGGGGATAAGGTCATCTCTGTAAGGCTGGATTTCACTGTGACTGTGGCCTTTCTTTTACTTCTAACATCACTGGTTCTGGTATCAACACAACCTAAGGTTAACAAGTGTTGGGTTTGCTCTCAAGCTGATGGTCCATGCAGTTTCCACCGTTACATTTTCCTTACAAAAAGTCACTCTGCTAATCCCCCTGCCCGTGAGCCATGCGGCGCACACCTGCATACCCCAAAGTCAACAAACCATTACAGTTCTCATCCATTTGCAAATGCTGTACTTTGGCACTGTCAGCCACAGCATGACCCATCTGCTATTGACTTTGAGTCACTAATACTTTTGGTGTCATACGCTACTATACTGGGTTTACCGATCATGTAAACCAGAGTGCTGCCCCCCCTTTCAAACCCTTCACGTCCACTGAGGAGTCTCCTTTGTATTGATCTTATTGACTTTGTTAGATGACCTCCAGCAGTCACTGTGTCTGAGGCTCAAGCCATCGCTTAAATTCCCTGCCATCATCCTTCGCAGTCCCTAGACTGCAGCTCTGGCAACGCTTCTATCCATTGCCTTTCCTGACCTAGAGCACTGCTCTAAGTTGCTTCTAATTAAACAGAGTTGTGTTTAATTCAGCAATTGCTCAGCACCTGACAGGGCTGCTCCATTCAATATCTAGGCTCCAGCTCATCTTCATCATGTTACATGGGTCACTTCACCCCCTAACGACCTGTTTCCAGCTGCTTCCAGCCCTCCTCGAAGGCCAGCTGCAGGGTGGGAGGCTGCAGGGTAACGTGTCCAGCCAGTCCTACAAGATGAGGAAATGGTGCTCCCAAGAGGCTCGGATGAGACACACCTTCAGAAATATGTATGAGCAAGGCTAAGGTCATGATATATTGTACACCTTAGCAGAAGGCTGCTGAAGGAAATTCTTGGCTCACACTTAAGGCACTTTTTCCAAAGTGTTTGTCACTGGCACTCCCATCAACACATATTCAGGGTGGAAAAATCTGTCCAACATATAAAACAACGCTGCATCCCCTCTCTGTGTTTGTTGTTAGGTTGTTCTGCTTTGGTCTAACCCTTAAATAATCTCCTCCAGTGACAGAAGCTTTTATTCAGCCTCTCTTGTATAGGGAGACCTCTGTTTCAAGTGGAGTACAGATCTTTCAGGAGGGAGAACTCATATTTGACTAACTTGCTTGGAAAAAAAGTAAAAGCTATAACAGTCTTGGAAATTCTGAAATGCAGCCACCATCCACACATACACACAGACGAACACACACTCTGAACCTCCAATCTGGAGGAAAATAAAGGCATTTTGGAAATAGCACTGGCACTAAAGACTTGGTGTCTTTAGTGAAAACACAATTTTGTTTGAACCTCGTAAAAAAAAGGGGGTGGGGGGTGGGGTGGGAAACACCCAAAAAACAGAGATCTGAAAACCCAAGAGTTACAGGTACACAAAAATGGCCACACTGAAATCCACCAAGGTCCTCCTACTGACAGTGAACAGATGCCACAGAAGAAGTGCAATCAGAGGGATGAAATACAGTGTCTCCTCAGTGCCTCACCCACTACAGCTCTAGAAACAGTTACATCCATTCATGGACTCTCTGAATCTGTAGGTTACACTATTTCCTTACTATAGGAAATACAGTAGCTTCGTCCAATGCCCCAGTCATGTTTTTAGAGCATTCACCTCTACGTTGACTAACAGATGCAACTGCTCAGAAATTGTCTTCCAAAGTCTTGGCTAAGGGCTGGTTACTAATGGCAAAAAGAAACTCAACAGAAATTAATTACCGGCACCACTCTAAATTCAACCAGATCCTAGCTCACATACAGAAGGTTGCAGCAATTTGTGATCTCAAAGAACGATCACATCTCCAAGACACTCTAAACTAAACAAATGTAATGATGCCTCTTGCAAGTCCCCTCTGAAAGAAGAACATCTGTTTCCTATGCAGTGGGGAGATATCCTACAATCTAATAGATTTTGGGAGATTAGAAGGATAATAGAAGACATTTGCAATTTTTTAGTATCCTAAAACTTTACTTTTTACATTCAGGAAGCCTGAAATGAAGAAGTTGGATCTAAGTATGAATGTGTGTCTCATGTAATAAAATTGGGATGAATAAAGAACACCAGGAAACACAAAAAAGCTGGAATAATTTACATATCCCTTATCAGCCGGAAAACACTGCATAATACAGACCTTTCTGTCACCATCATTAGCTTTGATCCAGAGTTTCTGCACAAAGAGAAGTGAGCTCAAATGTCACTCCATGTCTTGGAGATCACAACAGTTCACGGAACGGTTCACGAAAAGTGAAGCACCAGAGGCTGGGAGACTTGCCCCCAGTTTGTGCAGGTATCAGTCCCTAACCACAACCTCCAGCAGGAAATTCAGCCTAAATTTGGAGACGTCCTGGCACGATCCACTCCACTCACTCCTTAGCTGACCCTTAAGCACCCACATCCCCACATTGCCTGTCCTCCCAGCTGCGATCACAGAACCCAAACCTAAGAAAATACGGCCCCTTGAGAACTCTAGAAAGGGCTCTGTGAGGAACAGCTGACTCTAACTACAAAAATGGGTCCCCAGATCCCAGCCCCAACTGCAGATTGGAGGAGGATACCGATTGCTGGGAGCTAGAAACTCACACAGCCTGCAGTGCTTGTGGACAGCCAAAACTTGGCTCTGAGGGCAATCGTTCCTGTTGCTTCTGACATGCTGAAGGATCAGAGCTCCTGTGGGGGGGGACAGTCATACCGTGTGGTCTTACTGGGTTTCCAGCTCTCTTTGGAAGATGGGTGATGGTATGCAGAAAGAAGACCCTTACCCTCCTTAGGGCTCCTCGGACTCTGTGTATTTCACAATGATCTTATGGGTCTTTTCCAACCTAAATGATTCTATGATTATCCTCATCTTAGAAGAGGAGAAAGAAGCTGGGAGTGGAGGAGAGATCAGTGACTTGGTAGGTGGTGAAAAGAGAGCAGATCATAAGCAGGACCATTAGAGCAGACAAAGCCCAGGTCTGAGGCCAGGCCACGCATAGCTGTGGAGCCACCTTAGAGGAGCAGAGCCAGCCCTGCAGCCATGCCCCCAAAAAGCCAAGGAAGTCTGTCAGCTCGTTGGGCTCCCCTCGTCTGCTGGCAGACATGGTCAGCACACCATGGGTGAAAGAGCAGGCAGAGATGAGTGGGGTCCTTGCCCCTTTCCACTGCTTCTCAAGGGTGTCTCTGGTCTCTAAGCAACAAAGGCTGGCTCTACAGAAGGGAAAGTTCAGCTCAAAATATGTCCAGACTGAATCTGGGTGTTGTCAACTATTTCTCTGCTGAACTCCTTTCCAGAGACATCTGTGCAGGTGAAGTGGGTCCTAAAGAGCTGTCAGCTATGCTTATTCTCTGGTGGAACATTCTGTGCTCTTCCCATCCATCTTCCCTATTTTTCTGTGTTTTAACAAGTCGATGAGCTAATTTCTGCGCTAGAAGGAAAAGCCTGGGTGGAAACCTTGCGTCAGAGTGCTGAAAAGAGCAGGAAGGGATGTGGCGTCATTCTTGCTGGTGCTGGACACCGGTCTGACTTCATGGAGCTGTCCATGTGTTGGAGAAGACGCTGGCTGTGCACTCTAATTCCTCTCTAAATATCAAAACCAGATTAAACAAGCTAAGTCTCATGGCATCCATAAACCTAATCTTGTGAGGGCTGCAGAGTTCTCCTGGTGCCCCAGGCAAGGGGCTCCAGGTCTGATGAGCCCAGTTACTCCCCAAAATGCACATCAAAATGAACTGAGTCCCAAGACATTCAGCCCCCGTCGAGGCTGGGGCAATGTCGCCTTATGTTTCCATGTGCTGGGTTCAATTCTGAAAGGAAAGTATGCTACTAAAGCCACACAGCCCTCCTGCTCCTTTTGGGACTGAACCAAAAATGTACCTCCCCTCCCCCTGCATTTCCCCTCGACACACCTTTCCTTCCACTGGAACATAACCCCAAATAAGATGTTGGCCTGACATTAAAGTAAAATGTATAAATATTTTTTAAAAGAGAAGAATTCCTGCCTCTCTAACAGTTTGCTCCAACTAATAGGTTTCAGATGTCTCACATACTTCATTCATTCAGCCCCATTCAGTCTCCTAGGAGCCCCCGCTGTATTTATTAAACACAGCAATTGTGGAATGTTCAGCACTTACAGAATAAAACACACCATTTTTTTTTCCAAAAGAGCGTAATTAGAAAGCTTTGTGAGTGACCTAAAACTGTCATTCTGGTTCCAATCCCAGTGCCCACTCCAGCATTCTGCAGCTGTCCCAAATGCTGTGCCACAGCTTAACCCTTGCGGGACTGTACAAGCCCCCAAGAACACTTTTTTTTTTCCTCCTTCGCAAGATCATTTTGCCGCCTTCCCGGAGCACCTCCATTTCACTGTGTTATTATTAAGCATGTACTTTCGGACACTTGGCTCTCAAATGCGTCTTGTCTCTGCAGCCTCAGTAACTCTTCCCACTGCTCGATGCAAGAGTCAAGCCCTGAAATCCTGCAGGATGCCAGTGCTAATTTCAGCAGCAAAGAGCTGGAGAACACGAGATCTTTCCTAGAGGGATTCAAATGGAAGCAGACATAATAGAAGAGCCATTTTTCATTACAATGCTGGCAGCAAGAGCAGAGGAGGATGTCTGGGCTAGAAACACTGTAGAGAGGCAAGAGATGGAGTTTGTTCCAACAAAAGTAACCTGCCAGCACTGGGTGATGGGTCAGAACGGTTTGCTGGAGTCTGGAATCATCCCAGTCCTTCTTTCAGGAGAGACACATGAAAAGCAGATCTTAAAGCCTCTGAGTCTGGGCTGCAAAGCTCTGGTGGAAGCCAGCAGCGGAGAAATGGCCTTTGCTTAAGGCCACATCCAGTTTGTGTGACCGATGCCTTTCTGTCAGGGGCTTGAGTACACTAATAGGACTTAATGGCCCCCAACCAGCCTCGCCTGGGGCCCCTGGGCCAGGAGCTCCATTTCGGCTCCGTCCTGCCTGAATTATGTCCAAGGTGAGCCTGTCCCCAGCTCTGTCACTGGTGGTCTGGACTCTGGCCACCACCTCCACCTGGGTTCTGGTGGGTGTGCACCCTGCCTGGAGAGCTGTGGTGTCCTTCTCACCTACTGCTCTCTGTACTTGAAGGAGCAGCCAACCCTCTCCCAAGAAATCTGGAGGTGCAGAGGAGGCAACTGGAATGGGCAGCGCAAGAACGAGGACATGGGAAAGCTGCTGTCTAGGAGTAAGCATGGCTGGGAGGGAGCAAAGCACTCAGGTGAGACTCACTGGACCTGGGCAGGCATCGGTAGTAAGAAGGGGGCTGTAGGCGCTGCTCTAGGAAAGGCTCATGGCTGTACAGCTTCTGGCTCTTGCTGCCGTCTCCAGACCCCGTGGGACAGAGCAGGATTTTGCCACACCATCAGCAAGGGCTGGGGATGGCAGTAAGGACAAAAGGGTTTAGGGGAGCTGCGATCTCCCCAGTCTGCAACTTGCTGTCCATAAATGTCCTTGCAGAACTGTGGAAAGTGCCCCTCTGCTGTCCTTCTTTGTGTGACTGGAGGAGCCTTCCTCGTGCCCTTCATCTCCCCTTTTACAAGCTCTGGCCACCACATACTGTGCC
This sequence comes from Falco cherrug, assembly GCF_023634085.1. Lineage (NCBI taxonomy): Eukaryota > Metazoa > Chordata > Aves > Falconiformes > Falconidae > Falco > Falco cherrug. The sequence goes on along the minus strand of NC_073700.1, from coordinate 48,884,614 downwards.
ACTGCTGCGGGTTTTTCCCTCCTGCAGTGGCAGCAGCATCGCAGTAACAGCTGAGCCCTAAACAAACACATCATGGGAAGACTGACCTCTCCCCAAAGGTGTTATGACTCATTTTTCACCCTTTTTTGGCTGAAGAGCTCCACACCCATGCCCACATGGGAGACCCCCTAGTTCATGGGAACTGCACTGGTGTCACAGTTTCCACATTACTACCCACTTCAAAGACCCCAGAATAAGTCTTGTCCCAGACACATCCCCAGGGGAGTCATTGGTTTAGAGTCAGGATCCTTGATTATTAGTCCCACTGCAGGAGGTTATACAGGAATAGATGAATACTAGTGTGCTATAAAACGCACCGAATGCGCTGAGAGTCACTTCAGAGCAATCGTAATGCTTCATTACAGCACTCTCTATGGAAAGCACATCTGTCACAGCTCTCCACTCGGGTAGAAGGACAACTCCTTGCTCTGATCACTTCCAGGGGGTTCCCGTCTTTCCTGTATTTTCCACCACCTAATTGTACAGAAAGCAAAACACTCCCAGGACCCCCAGTTCCTGGAGTATTGCAGATGCTCTGGCTTGCTCCCTGTCCATCTACTCTGTTTTAGCACTGCCTGGTAGCATCACACCAGCCCTTCATTTCCCCTCAGCCAGTCTCCTTCACATCATCTTGGAGTGTTCCTTTTCCTAAATTTCATACAACTGTAAATCAGATCCCACCTGGCCACAACTTGCAGTCAATATAAAGCAATTAGCAATCAGATTAATTCTCTAGTGCATTCAGACCCCTCCAGAGGCACTCATTTCTACTTACAGAGTGTCCATCCACACCCAGGTGCCTAGCTAAGACTGGGATATCTCATGTGTCACTGACCTGGGAACTCCAGAACTAGACAAGGGAGTAAAGGGAATTTCCAGGATGCCGCAGGAATTTCCAGGACAGTTTTCTCATCAAACTTTCCATGTCAAAATTCCCAGCTTGCTTGGAAACGTCTTTTGGGGCTTCAGGTACAAGGTGAGAGTGTGAAGACTGCCGTTTTGAGCCCCTGTGGGCAAAGGGTACCTCTTTCCTTCTTCTCAGGGGCTCCTCGTATCTGTTGTCCTGGCCGGGCTCCCATTTCCCCGAGCTGGGAACATCTCTTTGCGTGAGCAGTGCCCATTTACCAGGGGTTGGACTGGATCACCTTTAAAGATCCCTTCCAACCCAAACTATTCTATGATTCTACCAACAGTTCTACTTTGCCAGTCCTACAGGGACCTTGTCAAGCTGTGTGGCTGCCTCCCTCCCTTCTCCTGGCAAAAGAACTCCTGAACAGCAGGGTGAGGGAATGGATGCAAGGGACAGTACAACAGTGTCACAGGGGAAGGGTGTTCCTGGGGGTTCCCTTGGAAAGCGATGAGATTTGGACGCTCCCAGGGCTCATTCAGGGCTCAACATCCCTGAAAAGCCTCCTCAAGAACCTTCTACACAGCAGGAAACACTGGAAGGTGGAGAACCTGGAAGACCATTTGGGGCACTGGCTGTGCCAGGCTCCCTCCCCTTCCTTCTGTGACTGACCGAGGAAAAGCAGCAGTAACCAGGGGCCAGTGCTGAATGCAAGGAAATGTGGCCGAGCCATTTCTGACTGTCACATGGGTGTGATGCTGATTATCCTGCTTGACTGAAAAGCTTTTACTCCATCATGCTTTCAGACATGAACAAAGTTCTTCCCAGGAAGGGTGTGGCCATCAATTGATCACAGTCTAGCCTCTGTCTATTCCCTCCAAGAACCATGGCAGCCCCGGGGAAGTATACAAGGAGTTCCTTATATACTTCCTTCCCTCAAAACTCAAGCCGGTGATGCTGCTGGGATACCAGCACAGGTATCTCATAGCCACATCCCAGGCAGGTTTTAGACAGGTTTTTCACAGTGCTGTCTACGGAGAAGGTTCCTTTGAAGACCAAGTCACACAAACCCCAACATGGAGCACAACCCCAGTTAATCAGATAGTTAAAATGGCAGAAACACAACTGGAAAATATGCTGCATTGAAAGGCCAGTATATTCAAATTCCTTCTCCCTAATTACATGTGATTGCTTTTTGGCAAATGCTCAAACTGCCAGAGCAGTGAGGTTTTACAAACATTCACATAGGCATTAGATCATTGTTTGAATGAGTTATTGGCAGCCCAAATCTGAAGTAAAAACATAGTTTAAAGAAGACCATATTGAACAGGGTGAAGCTGTCTGTTTTCAAGTCTCCTGATTGTCTCCGGACACCCAAGATCCCCTCTAGCTTCATGTCACTCACACCACAGCAGCATTCACAGGTACAGATGTCATGCTTTTGTGGTGTTCTGACACAGACTCATCACTCACACAAACAACAGGCCATGGGGGGATTCCTTTGCCTTACTGTAGAGTGGAAATGGCAGGTTTAAAATTTATGTGGTGTTCAGGGAGGACGCCATGAGCACCCAAAACCTGAGATGGCTCAGAGTGCAAGCAGCTACAGACAGCGACTGTAAGCCCACACCGACATACACTGGTGATCTTCACTGATCTGCCCATACACGCTTGCATGATACCAGTGGTATGACCATATTAACACTTCAGTTTTCTCCATATTACTAAATATAATAGTGCACATGTCCTCCAGCATCACTCACCACTTTGAGGAGGAAGATGGTGCCTTATAGGAAACATCACTGAAAGCAAATGTCATTGCTGGGAAAACAGATTTCTCTGTACCAGACCTTTCCACATCCAAACATTGCCACACATTTGGAAAAAGGCCTTTCCCCTCTGTATTTTAATAGCCATTTTGCTCCAGCGAAATACATCCTTGCCTCTGCTGGAACAGTTTGACAACAAGGGACCAAGGATCTGAGCTCTGGAGCACTATGCCATCCTCTAGCAAAACCTTTCAGAAAAAGCAGGTGGTAACTCAGCCCCATGGCAAAGGACAAATGGGAACTAACGCAGAATCCACTGGTCCCTCAGGTCAGTACCAGTGCCTGGAGAAAGCCACCTGAGGCAAGAGGATGGAGGACCCACAAAAGAAGGAGACTGCAGACCCAGCGGACCAGACTGCACAGGGTGAGCTGACATTGTACCAGAGCCACACCACAACATCCCTGTAGCACAAGGCCTGGGCTTGAGCCTTTCTGTCCAGCCTGTTCCACTACCAGTGCCTGCTGCCAGCTGCTGCCATCAGGGAGTCCCTGCACCACTGAGGAAGAATTAATGCTGGTTGTAGGGATGAGTCTGTCCTCCACAACACTCAGGTGGTGCAGAGCTTGAGGAGAGCCTCTGGCAGCTTGGCTAGTGGATAGAAACACTGAGCTCTGGCAGCCAACCAGCCTGGAGTACTGCATGGCATGGCTTCCACCCCAGAGGCCCTTGCAGGACACCCTTGCCTTACATGTGCTTCCTAAATTAGACCTCCTGAGGCCAACGTTGGCTTTTTAAGAGGGAGGTGAGCTTGTTAGTAACCAACGTTATCCATTAAACATGAATCAGCAGCTTTTATTAGACTTAGAAGTGCTGTAAAAGGAGAAGAGGGAGGGTACAACATCATGAACCTACTCGCCTCCCCAGTGGAGCCCCTCTGCCTGGCACAGAGGGGTTTTCAGTCAGGCATTCTTGCAGGTTACTGTAATTGTTAAGTCACCTAATGCTGCTAAGTTACAGAAAGCCCCAGACTAAACACAGGAGCCTTGTGAAGGTGCAAGAAGATAGAGACAAGGTTTGTAAAGGGCAGCTCCCCAGCAGGCCCCTTCTCCTGAGGCCAAAGAGAAAGAAAAACCCAAGCTGGAATGGATCTATCTGAGGACTGCCAAGCTCTCCACCCAGGAAAGTCAGGGTATGCAGGCTCCTTTCTTACCAAATCATTTTAGCCACACACTCCCTGCCTGCCACCAGCTGTGCTGCTGGCACACAAAATGCCAGCTAAATCACATCATGACACAGGAGTGAAAAAGCACGTGCACTGTCACTGTGACCCTAGTGATTCCCTTCATGCAGATCCCTTCCACAACATGCTCAGAGATCACCTATACCTGCTGGAGAAGGACCTCATGAAACTTTGGTCCATGGTTTCATTGACTAAGAGGGCTGGTCTTGTAGTTGCATATGTTCTCATGTCCCAGGAGCTACCATTCCAGCTACGGAGATACCATAACCAAGCACACTCCGATTGCCTCAGGTCGCTGTCTTGTAGTCCAAAGACTCAGCTTCCATAAGGAGATTAATCAAGTGGTGTATTTCAGTTACAGAGAAAACTGCAGAAATAGAATCTGAATGTAAATGATGGAGAAACATCTGTGAAAGTTTTGAGAGCTGCCAGGCAACAATAAAAACTGCCCTGCCAAGGACATTTTTTAATCAGAATCCAAATTCAAAGATTTCTTATTAAGAAGGTATGAAGAGAAAACAAACAAAAACTACACATGATGTTCAGACGACAGGAACCATCCTGCAAAAGCCCTCATTGATTTCCCATCATATTTTAGAAAGAATGTGGAATTTATGCGGCTTTAAACTGATTTTAGAATGCAAACCTTGCATTGCATTGCAAGCAATGGCTTTAAGATCTCAATCAACAAAAAGCTTAAAGATATTTCTGAATATTAACTAGTTCCACTCCAGCATCCTATGAGGTATCAGTTATTACTGCCACCCTAAATATACAGAAATTTTGCAGCAAAGCTGATGTCCTTCCTAAGGTCATACACTGATGCAGGTGATGGAGCCAGGAAGAAAAATAATTGGTCGGGGCTTTTAAATAGAAAGCAACTCTGCCTCCCTCAAATAAGTAATGTAAATAATTTTTTTCTTGCTCAAACAGCAGAACCTACAAAATGCAAAGAAAATCAGGTGGACTTTTGTCCCCATACATATAACCAATTTTTTTCATTGCCAGACCTTGTAAACATGCATTCCTAACCTACACGCATTACTGACCTGCTAGTTGCTCTAAACTGCACAGATTTCCCATGTCAGAGACCCAATCTGACTCCATATACCACAATATTAGCTCAAAGGCTGGCTGGCTTACACAATTGCACCAGGAAAACCCAGGAGTTCAGCCCCGTCAGTTTGGAGTCTCTTTTAGCGCGTTTTAGATCACCGAATGGACACACAATGGCCAATTGTCAGCGTGAGGCCAAAGGGAGCTGACATTTTCCCAGAGAAAAATGCCTTTGCTGTGTTTGGAAGGTTACACAGCTGTAAGTCAGACACAGAAGGAGCTGAAACCCTGGAGGGATTATTGCCTCAAACACACATGTCCTATGGAAGGAAACTCTCCTGTGGACTGACATACCATTAACTCCTGCTGGTGGGAGCCCACTCCTATGGCTGGACATCCTTTACAGCCGCAAACTGCTGGTTGCTTGTCCTGCAGATAACTCTCGTCTCATCTCTGACCTAGTGACTTGGCCTGGCTTATATTTATTTTCTCATTTTATAAGAAACAGGCTCTTCTCTGAACTCATTATTGGTGGGAATACTGGCGTGGTGTGAGGCTGAGACCCACACTGTACAATATCAAATACTAGAGCGGGAGAACTGGGACTTGGTCTATTTTCCTGGGAAAAATCTCTGCTCTACGTGCTCCCAATCGTGCCATCAGCTGGAGCAAGACGGAACTTCACTGCATGAGCTGAACGAGCCCTTTCCCAAAACGCCCTTGAAGGGCAGGTAGCACTGCCCGGGCCCAGGCAAAGCCCGGGGAAGGCTGGGGCTCTCCGAGGGGCAGAGGGACACTGCCCGGGCCCCTCCGAAGGGTGGTGAAGGTGCCGAGGAAATCTGGAGGGCAGCAGGGTCCTGGCAAGCCTGGCAACGGCCCCGGTGCTCTCTGGAGGGCAGCAGGACCCTGTGAGAAGCCTGGCAAAGCCCAATGCATCACAGCACAGTCGGGGTGGGAAGGGACCGGCGGAGCCCACCCAGCCCAACCCCTGCTCCAGCAGGGTCCCCCAGCGCAGGCTGCACAGAGCTGCGTCCAGGCGGGTTGTGAATGTCCCCAGAGAAGGAGACGCCACAGCCTCTCCCGGCAGCCTGTCACGGTGCTCCATCACCCTCAGGGTAAAGAGGTTCTTCCTCATATTCAGGTGGAACTTCTTGTGCTGCACTTTGTGCCCGTTGCCCCTTGTCCTGCCACTGGGCACCACCAAGAAGAGCCTGGCCCCGGCCTCTTGGCACTCGCCCTTAAGGCATCTGTAGGCATTAACAAGGTCCCCTCTCAGTCTCCTCTTCTGCAGCTGAGCAGCCCCAGCTCCCTCAGCCTTTCCTCCTCAGGGAGATGCTCCAGCACCCTCATCATCTTCACAGCCTCTGCCAGTAGTTCCCAGTCTCTCTGGAACTGGGCAGCCCAGCACTGGACACAGCACTCCCAATGCAGCCTCACCAGGGCAGAGCAGAGGGGCAGGATCACCCCCCTCAACCTGCTGGCCTCGCTCCTCCTCATGCACCCCAGGATGTCTCAAGGAACAGCAGGTGACAGCAGGGCCAAGCCTGCGCCTTTGCAAAGGCAAGTGAAGTCTCGGTGCTCTCTGGAGGGCAGCAGGGCCCTGCCCGGGCCCCAGGAAAGCCTGGATAAAGCCCTAAGGCATCCTGGAGGCAGCAGAGCTCTGCCTGGGCCCTGGCAATGCCTGGCCAAGAGCTCTGAGGACTCCGGAGAGAAGCACAGCTCCTTGTGGGCCCTGGCAAAGCCTGGCGAAAGCCCCAGGGCTCTCTGGAGGGCAGGAGAGCCCTGTCCTCGCTTTGGCTAAACACAAGGACCCAGGGAATTCTGAAGCAGGGCTCCTTGCAGGTACCAGCACAGCCCAGTAAAGGCCCTGGGGCTCACTGGAGGGAAACAGAGCCATGCCTGTGCCCTGCCAAAGCCCGGTACAAGCCCTGGGCAACATGGGACACCAGCACGGCCTCTTGAGCATCCAGGAAAAGGGCTGCGCTGGGGGGAGGCTGCCTGCAGGGCTCTGCCGCCTCATCTGCACCCTCATGTGTCCCACAGCCTCACCAGAGCCCAGGTCGCACACAGAGCCCAGCCAGGGCCTCCCACGCAGCAGTGGGCAGGACCAAAGCCCTCACCTGCCCTGGCTGGGGGAGCTCGGAGCTCAGGGTGGGGTCTGAGCCCACCACCGGGCAAGAGACGGAGTGGTCAGCCGAGGGAACACAGGGCACCAAAACTGCACCCAGGGACAAAATGGAAGACTTGGGAGGGGCTCTGAGGGAACAAGAGGGCTCTAAAGGGTTAAAAGATGGCTGTGGGGCACCAAGGAGGCACTCGACAGGCCCTGTGAGGCAAGGAGGAAGGTCCTGAGGGGGGCAGAGAGGAAAAGGCTCATAGAAAAAACGGAAGGCCTCGGGAGGGAATCTGAGAGGACGAGAGCCGTCCAGAGGGGGTTATGGCAAAGACTACGCGGGCCCGCGCAGCCCAGCGCAGTGCGGCCGCCGCCCGCGCACAGGGCCCCGCTCTGCGCATGCGCGCCCCCTCCCGCCCGCGCGCCAGCCCCACCCCGCCGGAGGGCGCGGAGCGCCGGCTGCCAGCCCGCGTGCGAGCGGCGGGAAGCGGCGGCAGCACGAGCCTGGCCATGCGCATGTGCGAGCAGCGCCGCCTGGCGGCGGCCACCTGTAAGGACCCCCGGCGCTGTGGTCTGCAAGTGTCCTGCTGCCCCACAGACCCCCGGCGCTGGGGTCTGCAAGTGTCCTGCTGCCCCACAGACCCCCGGGGCTGGGGTCTGCAAGTGTCCTGCTGCCTCCACAGACCCCCGGGGCTGGGGTCTGCAAGTGTCCTGCTGCCCCACAGACCCCCGGGGCTGGGGTCTGCAAGTGTCCTGCTGCCCCACAGACCCCCGGGGCTGGGGTCTGCAAGTGTCCTGCTGCCTCCACAGACCCCCGGGGCTGGGGTCTGCAAGTGTCCTGCTGCCTTCAGAAACCCCCAGGGCTGGGGTCTGCAAGTGTCCTGCTGCCCCACAGACCCCCAGGGCTGGGGTCTGCAAGTGTCCTGCTGCCCCACAGACCCCCGGGGCTGGGGCCAGGCTCAGCTCAGGTCCAGGCAAAGCCACTGTGCCCTCCAGTGCTCCCTGGTTTGAAGGGGAGCGGGCAGGGCCCTGCTGCCCTCCACAGCGCCCTGGGGATGTTTTGCCAGGGATTGTTTCCTCCTTTTCCCTCTCCTTCTGCATCATCTTCTCCTTTTCCTCCAGGAATTTCTCTGCTTACAAGATGTCGTCGAGAACTATGGAAAATGCATGACAGCAATGTCATTGTATTGCGAAATTCAGCTCTGGCCATCCCACCGCCACTTCTGTAGCTCCAGGTGGACATCTCCCAATTTCACCCACATCCCAGGGCAGACCCACACCCACGCCCCTTCATTCTCCTCCAGCTGCTGCTGCTGCTGCTCCCTGCCCATGGGTGGGTGAGACACCTTTTAGCACCATGAATTGCTACAAAAAGGGACGAGACACCAAACCCCCCAGGCTCAGGCTTTGCTAGGACACCCCCTTCCCACTAGGTACTGACAGATCCCAGTGCTCAGCAGAGATCCTGCAGCTCCCTGCAAAACAGCAAATACTTCACCTTGAAAGTGACCTCTGCCAGGCGCCACCGAAGGCAGAAGATGGGAGGTCCCAAGTATGTCTCGTTCCAAGCAGTCTCCTTACGGCCATTTCTTATGCCTAGAGGTGTATTCACCACGCATCTTGCACCTAGAAAGAAGTCCGTAACACATCAAAAGAAAAGAACAAACAGACCAATAAAAGTCCAAGTGATTTTTGGGCCGTGTGAGCCCAGGTTCTGAGCAATGGTTCTTCTCTCCTTTGGAGATTCAGTACCTACTCTTCAAACAAACCCAAAATCACCCACAGCATCACCTCCCCCTCCCTCACCCTTTTTCTTCTGGTCTGTGTGACCTCTAATGGCTGCCGGCAGCAGCTCCCCTGCAGCATACGGAGACTAAATGATTCCCAAGCAACCTCTCCTCCCCTACAGCCACTTCTTTCTGACCAGCACAGCTCCTCTTACCGCAGGCTGAACAGGGCCAGGGCCATCACCTGCACCACGAACTGCTGGTGCTTGAGGAGTTTCAGTTTGTGGCTTAGCAGGGCCGAAGTCTGGTAGAGAGTGTTTCTGCAGGGATGGGGCAGGGACCTGTATGTACCAGAGGAGTGTGAAGCGTGTCAGTGAGGCTCCCGCTTGCCTTTCCAGCCTGAGGCAGCAGTTCCACCCAGCAGGAGCCAGCGTGCCCCAGCCAGCCCAGTACCCCAGCCAGCCCGGTACGCTTCCAGGGGCCCAGCACGCTGCGGGCACTGCCTGTCTGGCCCAGGCAGCGGCCTCTGCCTGCCTCCTGCCCTTAGCCCGAGCCCCCCCCAGCCCTCGCATCACTTTCAAGACCTAACCTGCTTGCCCAGGCAGCCCCTGCCAGGCACCCCGCAGCCCACGATCGGCCTGAGGCTCCCCACACCCCTCAACCACCCTCCCGCCCTCGGACTCCCCCTCAAGGCCCACCTCAGCCTGGGGACCCCCCAGAGCCACCGGGTACGCCTCCAACCTGGGAAGCGCTGAAGACTCCCCCAGCCTAGGGTCCCCTCCACGGTGATCTGGGACCCCGCGGGACCCCCGCCCTCCGTACCCGCCCCGCAGCGACCAGAGTACCCTGGTCATCACACCCAACACCTCCCGCTCCGACATGGCGGCACAGCCCCCTCAGCCGCGACCCGCCACTTCCGGCAGGCAGCCCCGCCCTCCTGCGCCGCTCATTGGTAAGACGGGCCGCGGCCCGGCGGATCCTCGCCTCTCACTGGCTGTCTCTGCCGTCCGTCAGGGAGCCGTGCCGCCGTCGAGGGCCCGCCCGTGGTGACAGGTGGTTCCGGGGCGAGGGCCGGGCCCTGCTTGGAACCCCCTGGGGTCGCCCTGGAACCCTGGAGAGCGGCCACGGGAACCACGCAGGCCTGGGGGGGGGGGGCAGGCTGGGCCATGGCAGGGTCACAGGGACCAGCTGAGGCTACAGAGACCAGCCAAGGCCTTGTGGGGGGCAAACCGCCCCCTGCTCTGGAGCCTCCTCAGGGACCGGTCATAGAATCAAGAGATCATTTGGGCTGGAAAAGACCTTTAAGATCCTTGAGGCCAGCTGTTAACCCAGCACTGCCAAGGCCACCACTAAACCACATCTCCAAACGCTGCATCTGCTTATTTTTAAACACCCCCAGGGATGGTGACGCCACCACCGCCCTGGGCCGTGAAGAAACTTTTCCTGATATCCCATCTAAACCTCCCCTGGTACAACTTGGATATGGACATGGACCAGCTGAGGTGCTGGGGGCTTTGTCAGAGCCAGTGCCCGTCCCTGTGCCCGTGCCCAGGGCTGGCCTGGCCCCGTCTGGCCTCACAGGCAGCAGTGGGACCGTCCCGGGGCAGCTCCACTGCTCCGTGGAGAACATCACAAAAGCAGGACGAGATCTGAGCCTCAAGCTGGTTTATTACCTTTTTCTGGTGGGTCCCTCCAGTACTGGTGGTACCACACTGCTGGGGGCATGGGGACACAGAGTGGCCAGGGCATGTGGCGTCCGTCGGTGGGACAAGGGAGAGAGGGAGGTTGGGGGTGCCACCAGAACTGATGGGATGCCCCGTGCATCCAGCACTACAGTAAAGGAATGCCTGCTTCTTAATGCTACACTGCTGTTCAGGAGTTTTCTTGTTCCCAGTTTGGGTGACAGGGAAGGGGACGCTGGCCCTGCTCTGCCTGTCATGGCTCTACCCAGGGCATCCCCGAGGCTGGCAGGCTCCAGGCGCTGAACTCCCCAGAGTCTGTGAAGTCCTTGGCAGCCACCTGGATGTGGTGGAGCGTCCTGGGTGGCACTCCTGTCAGGGTGTATGATGTCTGCTCGTATGGCCCGATCTAGGGGTAAAGGGGCAGCCATGTGCTGGGGGGCCAGGACACAGCCTTGCTCGGGGGCGCACCCCGCAGCTGTGCCTCAGTTTACCCCGTGTGGGAGGGTGGGGGTGCGGGCAGTACCGTTTTGGTGACAGAGCCACCCTCCTGGGCATAGCGGATGCGATACTTCAGTGGGAAGTACTGTGGGAAGGGCCAAGACCCTGGCGGGCTCCACTCCACCAGCAGCTTCTTGGTCTCCCCGGGGATGGGTGAGACCCGCAGGTCCTCGGGGGGGTCTGGCTTTACTAACGAAGCAGGGAGACAACGAAGGTGTGAGGTGCTGGCTGGGAGACATGGCACGGGACCGCTGGAGACAGTGACACTGTGTCCACCGGCCCCATAGGAAATCCAGGCTGCAGAGGTGGCCTGAGACCCAGCACACCGCACTGATGTTTCCGCATCCCAGGCAGGGGAGGGAGCCGGAGGGGAAAGGCCCAAAGGAAGCCCCAGGGCTGGCTCAGCCTCCGGCTCGCTGCTGGGGAGCGGTGAGTGCAGGGGTCTGCGGGGACCTGGGCATCCCGGCCCCTCCCAGCATCACTCACTGATGTTCTCCAGGAGGAAGGGCAGGAGTCTGGAGGCAGAGCCCAGGGGGTTCATGGCTGTCACATTCACCACGTAGGGGGTGAGGGAGAACATCTGCAAGTCCCCGAAGGAGCAGCTCTGTGGCCCCGTGCGGACGCACTCGCCCATCTCTGTGGCCCCCCCCACACCATGCCTGGGGGGCATAGGGGGAGCTGCTGCGAGGGGGGCTGCCCTGCCTGCAGCCCCACTGCAACGCCATCATGGAGGGCCTTGACCAGGACCCCAGGGCCTCACACTGACCTGTACGTGGCCACAAAGTGGGTTTCCAGCAGTGGCTCGGGGGCCAGGACCCAGGAGCAGTTCACTGCCTGCGGGTAGCTGATGGCCCAGCACTCGACGGCAGGCAGTGCAGGGGGATCTGGGGCAGGGGACAGCCATCACCCCACTGCTGGTCCCCCCAGGGGACCCCCAGCCAGCAGCAGGGGCCACGGTGGGGCCAGGATCACTCACAGCCCAGCTGCAGGCAGACAGTGGCCCAGGTCTCGCCGGTGCCAGGGTGGTGGCAGCTGTAGTGGCCCTCGTGGGCCAGGCTGGCATTGGGGAGGGCCAGCCCCGGTGCAGGATACGTTCCCAGGACAGTCCTGCCCCAGCGCCACTCAGCCGGCCCCCCTGCTGCAGCCGGGCACCGCAGCAGCACCAGGGTGCCCAGGGTGCCATGCTGCAGGGCGCAGCGGCCTGGGGGACGTGGCAGTGGGCATGGGCTGCACCCCCAGCACACCCCCCCAGTGCCCCACTGCGGGCCCTGGCAGAGGGGTCAAGGGGACATGTCATGGCAGGGGGTGACGCTGGGTCAGGAAAGGTCTGGGCCCCCCAGCTCTGTTCCCAGCACCCCAGTGCCCCTCCCTCCCCAATGCCCCCAGCCCCCCTGCCTCTGACCTTGGTCCCCTGATGTCCCCAGACCCCCATTGTCCCTATTCCTCCATCACCAGTCCCCCCATGTCCCCTCCCTCCAGTGTCCCTATACGTCTACCCTTAGATGCCCTGTAATTCTGTCCTCAGTCCCCTCAGTGTCCCCAGTCTCTTTTCCCCTACACCTCCATCCCTGCTCACTCTATCTCCATCCCCAGTAAGCCCAGTCTGCCCAGCCCTTCTGTCTCAAATCACCCCAGATCGCACCATTCCAGACCCACGGTCCCTCTACCACCTGTCCCCCATGGCCCCATACCTCTGTCCCCAGCCCACCCATCCCCCCAGGTCCCCCTGTACCTCCATCCCAGCTGCCCCAGTCCCTCTGTCCCCAGTCCCGCATGCCCCCATACCTCTGTCCCCATTGTCCCCATTGTCCCCAGGGCTGCCTGCCGTGCCGTTGTAGGGAACGGTGCAGGTGGGTGCCACAAAAGCCACCACCCAAAGCCACTTCATGTCCGGAGACACAGCAGAGCTGCCCAGTTCCAGGGACCTGTGGGGACAGGCAGGACGGTCAAACCCCAGGGCAGAGGACAGCAGGGACACCATGGCCACAGGTCCCCAGGTGATTCAGGGACATTGCCATAAAGCCAGGGGTTCAAACCTGTCTCCAGGCCACCCCACAGTGCTGTGCCTCAGTTTCCCTTCTGGCCTTGCCGCACAACCTGGGGACAGGGGATGGGTTCTCACCGCAGTGGCCAAATCCTGCTGCCAGGAAGGAGGAGGGGGCAGAGGCAGGATCGAACGCACCCCGTGTGACCGGGGCTCCCCATGGGGGACCCGCAGCCACCCTCGTGGCCCCATGCCAGGAATCGGGGCTTTGGGTCGTGCTGGGCCTCGAGCAGGGAAGGGGCCAGCACACTCGGATGGCCCCCACCACCCAGGGCATCTGGGGAGGGACTGTCCCTCACAGAGGCTCCCAAAACCCAGCCTGGGGGCTGAGCTGAGGTCCCCACTGTGAACAAGCCCAGCACCACAGGGACGGATCCTGCTCTTGGCATCGCCCACCTTGGCTATGGGCTGGCTGAGCCCGTGGGGGGACAAGCCTCACTTTCCCCCTATCATGGACAAAAGGTTCCCTCCACTGCCCCCCAGCCAGGTGCTGTGGGGTCATCCCTAGCCCCTGACACCCCCCCTGCCCCCAGCCCCACGGGGAGCCCTGTCCCCCGTCACGCTCACCACATCAGGGCCAGGCATCTGGGACCAGAGGCTCTGTCACTGCCGGTGCGGGAAGCTGCAGCCCCGGCCGGCCTCAGCCCACTTCCTCACGCAGGAAACACCGTCCCCAGTGGGGACCCACCGCCCAGCGTGGCTCCACAGGGATCCCCTGTGCATGGGGCCATGGGGCCGCAGGAAAGCAGTTCCAACCCTTCCCACACCACCCCCCCGCTTCCTTCATGGTCACCCACTCCCACTTGGGGACATCAGGGCTGAAGGAGATGATGGCACCGATCCCCTACTGTCCCCAGCTCCGCCACCCTCCCCAGCACCCTGTGCCCACCCTCATCTCCCCCAGAGATGAGCCGTCCCGTTGGTGTGAGTATAAATACTTTATTGCTGCTGTGCTGGGATGTGTGGGGCAGCTGGGGGCGGGTGGGGGTGCATGTGCCAGTGACAGGGTGCTGCCCAGAGAAGTAAAGGGGCACAGGGGTGCTATCATGTGTCTGTCCCCCCAGCCGTGTCACTGGCTGTGCCACCAACCCCTGCGGCACTACCGTGCTGGCGGGGACTCATCTGCCCTGCTCCTGCAGCTGCTGCATCCTCAGGATCTGGCACAGAAGTTTCTGCACATCCTCATCCATGTGGCCCTGGGGTGGAGGGGACATTGGGGGGGACGTCAGAGGGGGGACGTCAGAGAGGGGACGTCAGAGGGGGGACGTCAGGGAGTGTCTGTGGCGCATGGCCCACATGCCCCTGGGTTGGCACCTGGATCCAGCCCCTTGCTGCCTCCCGCATGCACGTGGGCACTGACACGTGGCTGGCTGGTGCCCCGCTCCCCCACACCAGTGTCCCAGTTCCCCTACAGCCATGTCCCCATCTCACCTGCACTGCATAGAGCAGGTGGCTCCGGTAGAGCTTCACCACCTTGCTGTGTCGCTTTTCTGTCTCCTGCAAGAGAGCGAGTGGGTTTAAGTGTGAGGCTGGGGGCTTGCGGAAGCCCAGAACCCACCAGGTGATGGCCATGAGACCCCCCAGTACCCACCACCAGCTTCTCCTCCAGCGCACGGATCCTGTCCTGGAGCAGAGCAGTGTTGAGGGGCGGCTGCGGTGGTCCCCGGGCCTCAGGGAGGGCATTCAGGGCTTCCTTCAGCCTGAAGACCTCCTTAGAGAGCTCAGTGATCTGCACGGAGCGCGGAGGTTACCGGGACCCCTGAGCCCCGGCTCCACGGGGGTCCCCGGGCAAGGGCAGAGCCGGGGCTTCCTCCCCCCACTCCTCCTGCCCCCACTTTCAGTCTCAGTCTGGGGAGGAAAAAAGGGAACAGCCAGGAGAGCGGCATGTCCGCACGCAGGGGCGCGTGCGCATGTGTCCGCGTGTGCACTTACGTGTACAAGCGTGCATTGAAGTGCAGGTGCATGTACATGTATGCACATATAAGCATGTGTGCACATACGTGTCTCCACCCTTCTGCATACACGCATGTAGCTTGCAAGTCTGTCTCCCCTGCGACCCGGCCAGCTCAGCTCACCCGAGCAGCACCCAGGCCGCCGTTTCCCCTCCCAGGAGCCCCTCGCCAACCGCCAGCACCCCCTCCCTGTCCCCCACCTTTCTGTCCCTGTCCTTGACCAGCCGGGCCGAGTCCTCAGCTTGGCTGTGGAGCTCCCGCAGCCGCCGCGCCTCGTCCTGCGCCTCCGCCAGCTGCTTCTGCACAGCGGCCAGGCGATCCTCCGCTGCCTGCCGCTCGCTCTTCATGAAGAGCGCCTGCCGCTGCACGCGGAACACCTCCTCGCACGTCTTCTCGTGCCGCCGCGACAGCTCGCCCAGCTTCTGGGCCAGCGCCGCCGCCTCGGCCTGCAGCCCTGCCTGCGCGGCCTCGTGCTCGCCCCGCGGCACCGCCGCCGCCAGCTCAGCCTCCAGCCGCGCAGCCCTGCGCCCCTTGGCCTCCGCCGCCGCCTCCAGCTGGGCCGCCCGCTCCCGCAGCGCCCGCGCCTGCTCCTCCAGCGCCGCTGTGGCCCGGGCGTGCTCGTCCCGCGGCACCCAGCCCTCCGACTGCGCCTGCCGCAGCCGTGCCAGGGCTTCCTCGTGCTCCTGCCGGCCCACCGGCCGGGCGGCCAGCTGCTCCCGCAGCACGCCCAGCTCAGCCTCCCTGCGGCCCAGCGTCTCCCGCAGCTGCCCCAGCTGGGCTGTCACCTCCTCGTGCTGCCGCACCAGATCGGCCACCCGTCGCTCCAGCACCCCCGGCTCGGGCATGGGGCCACCTGCTGCTCGCCAGTCCCGCGCCTTGGCCTCCAGCTCCCGCCGCAGGGCCTCCGCCTCTGCCTCCGCCCGGCCGCAGCGCTCCAGCAAGGCCTCCCTCTCCCTCGCTGCCTCCTCCAGGGAGGCCGTTGCCTCCACAGACTCCACGCTGGCTTCCAAATGGGTCTGCAGCTCCTTCACCCGCTGCTCCCGCTCCTCCAGCGCCTCCTGCGCCTGCAGCAGGGCTGCCCGGGTCTCCGCCAGCTCAGTGCCGACCTCCTGCTCGGCCGCGGAGGAGGCCTCGGTGTGTGCCCGCAGCTCACCCGGCGCCGCCTTGCTCTCGTCCCTGCTCCAGGCCGGCTCCTTGGCGAGCCTCTGCACCGCGCTCCCCTCCATGACATGCTCCGAGGCACCGCTCCACGCCGCTGGCTGCCCACCGGCTGTGTCCTCCCTCGTGTCCGTGCCCTGCGGCACCTCCAAGCGCTGCGCCCGCAACTGCTCCAGCTCACGTTGGAGGGCTTTGTAGAGGCTGGCGGGCACAACGTCCCCCAGGGTGGACGGGCTGCTCTCATCTCGCTCGTAGTTCTCCAGCACCTGCTGAGGACACAGCGATGCCAGCAGGTGCCAGGGGACGGAGGCAGGGAGGGACAGACGGACAGACAGGGACTTGCCTGTATTTTCTCCCTCAGCTCCTTGTTCTGCATGGTGAGGGACTGCACCTGCCCCTGCAGCGTGGCCAGCAGCTCCTCGGCCGAGGGGCTCAGCGTCTTCTTGGAGAGCAGCAGTTCTGCCCCTGCGGGGCACAGGGCTGTTGGTGCTGCGCCCACCCAAACCCCTGCTCCCTGCTGCAGGGTGCCACCTCCCCACGGGCTGCCAGCCCCACGGCGGCCTCGGGAGGCCAGCAGGGCCCAACCTGGGAACTCAAGCGGGTCTCCCTCCTCGTCCTGCAGTGTCTCGATGTCATAGCTCGTGTTCTCCCTCTCGTTCTAGGGGGGCAGATTAGTGGTCAGCCCCCACACGCCCCAGCCCCTGTTGCTGCCAGCTGCTACCCGCACCCACCTCCAGTGAGGACAAGCGGCTCTGCAGAGCCTCCACCTCCTTGCCCAGCCGCTCCTTCTCTCTATCCCGCACCGCCAGCCGCTCCTCCAGCTGCTGGATCTGTGGGGCAGGACACAAGCACAGGGTCCCCTTAGCTCCCACCAGAGTCCCGATGGCATCCCCAGCACCAGGACCCCTCAGAGAGCTGAGCCCACCCACGACCTCTTCACTGGCCTCACCTGCTTCTCCATGGAGCGCAGGGAGCCCTCGTCCAGCTCTGCCTGCTAGCAGGACACAGAGAGAAAACAGGGAGGAATAAATCCTGTCCTCATCCTTCCCATCCCCTCCGCTCCCTAGGGACATGGTGGCATCTCCCCCATGACGCTGCAGCTGGCCGGTACCTCCCGTCTCTGCTTCTCCTGCTGCTCCAAGCCCCGGATCTTCTGCAAGAACTGTGCCCGCTCCTGCCGCAGCCGCACAATCTCCTCATAGGCATCCCGGTCCTCCTGCAGGGAAGCGGCTCCCAAGCCTTGGTGCCAGGCACCGCCAGTGCCCTCCCCGCTGTCGGCCCCCTCCTGCCCGTCCTCACCAGGGGTCTGTGGCAGGCTGAGCCCAGCCAGGCAGCACTGCCCCCATGGGCAAGCCACACTCCAGGGGTGTGCACGGCACTTTTTCACACCAGAGAGAGAGAAGGAAAGGCTCTGGCAGGGCACAGACCCCCCGGCGCCACACAGCCCCCCAGGAGAGGGGTGCTTGGGGCCTGCAGGGTGGATTGAAAGGGGCTGAGAGCCCCTGCCCTTGCTGACAGTAGGGGCTCGGGGCCTGGGGTGCTGCATGCACCCCAGGTGTGGGGATGAAGCCCCCGTAGCAGCTCAGGTCAGCCTGTGAGCACCACCTCTGCTGCAGGAGCGGGTGAAGCTGGAGTTTGCCTGAGCTTGGCTACCCTGCTCCTGCCAAGCTGGCTGTGGGCATGGAGCTAAGGGGGACCGCCCTCTCACCTGCCCGGGGATGCCCAGGGGAGGCAGAGGGGCTTTCCTCTTCCTTGGGGTGCTGTTCTTCTCCCTGACGGATGACTGGCTAGGTGAAGACGTCTGCAGAGACACCAGGGCAGATAAAGTGGCCTCCCTCCTTCCTGACACATTGTCACCCTGCAGAGCCCCAGGGCTCCTGGGGACCCCCACCCAGCGGCTGGGGCCAGGCCAGCCCTGATGAGGGGTGGGCAGCCAGGCAGGCCCTTACCTGGGATGTCTGCTCAGCTGACTCCTCTTCTGTGGGGCAGAGCGGAAGGAAAGAGAAAGAAATTGGGGAGGTTTAAGGGATCATAGGAGTGGGCACAGCAGGCAGAGCCTGCACAGGTGCAGGGGCACTTCTAAATGTGCTCATGCAGGGATGAGCGCTCAGGGGGAACACACAAGCGCGTGCAGAGGAGAGCACGTGTAGAGGAGAGCACGTGTGTGTACAAGGGGCACACATGCAGACAAATACGAGGATATACATGGATGTGTAATTTCAGGGATGCATACACATGTGCAGACACAGGAAGATCCATGCATACAGACATGCACATGCAGACACACATACATACACACTGGCTGATACACATGCACAATTACACCCCCATGCCTGCAAACACATGTGAATGTGTGTGTGCAAGCATGTGCAGACACTAAGGCAACCCAGGCTCAGCACCACCTCCCAGCCCTCAGCTGGTGACAGCATGGGCAAAGGCACCCCCACCACACGGCAAAAGGGGACATGTGCCCCCAGCCCCGCTCAGCCTCTTCCAGCCGTGGGTCAGACAGCCCTGCCCCAAAGCACCCGAAAGGGTGAAAACGCCCCCGTGGGTCCATCCCCTGCAGACAAGAAGCACCAGGGCGGCACAGCTGCCTTACCGCTGGCCCAGGACCTGCGCTGAGCAGCCTCTTGCAGGAAGTGCTGGATGAGAGCGTTGCCCGTAGCCAGGCTGTAGTGTGTGGCATCGTGACCTGTGGAGTCCACCACGGCCACCCGGGCGCCAGCGTTGACGAGCACCTCCACTGTCTCCACACTGCCATTCTCGCAGGCCAGCATCAAGGCTGTCCTGAGCAGAGTGATGAGACCAGAGGTGAGGGTGCCCATTCCCTCCATCTCCCTGTCCGCCTCCAGTCCCCACCAGTGCAGACTCACCTCCCCTGCAGGTCCTGGCTGTTGACAGCTGCGCCGCGGTGCAGCAGGTACCGGCACAGCTCCGAGTGGCTCATCTTGGCAGCAAGGATCAGCGGTGTGGAGCCATCCTGGGCAGAAGCAGGTTGGGTGAGGGTGTGCAGACAAGGTTCAGATCCCGCTGTGGGGCACCCCGCTCCCCTTACCTCCCCAATTTCCACATCCCACTCCATGCCATTTCACCCCAGGAACTGCCAGCTGCTGCCTTCCACCACAGAAGCTGCTGCGTCCCAAAGGCAGCCCCAGCCCAGCCCCCTGCTGCTCTGCACGGCACAGCAGGGCAAGGAGCAGAGGGATCTCACCTTGTCCTTGATGTTCAAGGGAGCCTTGAAATCGCAGAGGATCTCTGAGCACGAGATGCAGCCACTGACCGCTGGGAGAAGGACAGAAGCTGAGCGCTCTGCCTCCCATGGGGACACGAGCAGGACAGGGCTGGCGCTGTCCCTACTCACCTGCGTGGTGCAGTGCTGTTCGGCCACTGCCATCAGCTACGTCCACAGGGCAGGAGGCCTGAGGGAGAGAACCTGGGTTACAGGAAGGTAAGGGACAAGACAGACAGACTGCTCAAGTGGACGTGTCTCCTTGGTATTATTGGAGGGCCGAGCAGGTGCCAGGCAGCACCACACAGTGCCGGGCAGAGCCAGGAACCACCATGCCAACCACCACCACTGAAAGGGAGTTCAAGGACAGAGAGGACACCCGGCTGGCACAGCACTCGCCCTCCCTCACAGCACCATGCTCCCAGCCCCGGTACCTGCAGCAGCTTGCTGACGCACTGTGGGTGGCCATGCTTGGACGCCAGATGCAGGGCAGTGTAACCTGGGGAGCGGGACAGACAGGCGGGTCAGAGAAATGGGCTTGTGACAGAGGCCACCTGTTGGGTGACAGCTGGGCAGATGGGCACACAAGAGGATCTGCTGGACTGGGGCTAAACAGAAGGGGACATCCCCAGGAGCACCATCGGTCAGTGCTTGAGTCCCCGTAGGAAGCTGAGACAATTTATAGCCCCTGCAGGGGTGGCCGTCACCTCTGTCCCCTCAGCCTCAACACCTGCCAGCAGAGTGGGGACAACCAGGGAGCACCAGTGGCCCTGGGTGCCCATGGCGTTAGCCAGGGGCGTGCGGCAGCCGTGCCCTCACCCGAGCTATCCTTGGTCATGGCATCCACGCCGTGAGCCAGCATGGCTTCGAGGCAGTCCACGTTGCCCCGCATGGCGGCCAGGTGGAACCTGCAGCAAGACCAGGGGCTGTTTCACTCACATCCCTGGCCCCCAGCCCTGTGTCCCCAGCGTGCCAGGGACTGGGTCAGCACTCACGCGGATTTGCCCTCCGAGTCCAGCTTGGTGGGGACCAGGCCCTTACGGACGAGGAGAGATGTCACCCTCCCGGCATCGTTGTAGTCCACAGCTTGCAGAAGCTTCTCATCGTTCTTGGTCCAGTCCTGGCTCTGCAATGAAGCCGAGAGGAGGCTGTGTTGGGCATGCTGTCCCCAGGGACTGGCACGGTGCTGGGCTGGGCTTGGGTGCCTGTCCTCACCCCCATCCCTGCTATCTTCCTCCCTTCCCGATCCCTTGGGGTGGCCATCTCTGGACCAACCCCCTTCCCAGGTGCTGTGGCGTCTGGCCCCCAGTATGGAGGGTTTAGCTGGGACAGGTGACTGGGATGAGGATCCCCTTCACCCTGCCTCCAGTTTGCAGCTCACAGAAGATTTACAGAGCTGCCCCGGTTTAGCTGTGGGTGGGCCAGGCTGTGAACAGTCAGGATCTGGGAATGAGCTGACACTGCCTGGTTGCCCCTGCCCCAGGGTTTGCCCCCGCCATCCCAGTGACCCCACTGCTAAACACAGCCAGCACCCAGGAGGTGCCTGAGCCCCATCCCTGCCCAGGTTTCCCCACTGAGCCCGTTCCCAGCCCTGCCTCGGTCCCCACCAAGGAAGGGACCAAGCCAAGGCTAGCACAGCTGGCAGTGACAGCAGGTCCCCTGGGATGGCTCCAGCCTCCCTGGGATATACAGGGCACAATGCTGTCCCCACCGCTGCACAGGACTGGGGCTGGATGGGGGCTTATTGACCCAGTGGTCCTGCACATCCCCGTCCCGAGGGAGTGACCTGCAGCGGGACAGGACCAGCATGGGAAGCCCTGTGTTCACCCCACAGCCCGTGATGACAACCCGGAGCTCACTGCAGTCAGGGCAGCAGGAAATGGATGTCACCTTTTGGGAGCTGCTTGCATCCAGCCTTGCACCAGCCTGCTGCCCAATGCTAGCCACAGGACCCGTGCCACTGTGCCCACCTGGTGCCCCTGCCAGCCCCTCCAGCCCTGCGGGGGGCAAGGGACCCCATCCAGGGGTGGGGAATAAACCAGTCTCCCAGGATTACTGGGCAAACTGGGAGGGTGGTGCCTGCTCCCCCGCCCCCCGCCCCTTGTCATGCAAAGACAAAGCAGGCTGGAGAAGAGGCAGCTGAGCCCTGGGATGGAGATGGAGGGGGTCCAGGTGGGTGGGAGTGACATGGCTTACCCCGGAGGACGTGACCAAAGGGGACCGGAGATGGAGGGCAGGGACGTACCGCGAAGGAGGCAGCAGCACAGAGGCAGATCTGCTTCATGGTGTTGAGGAAGAGGTGGCGGGCAGCCATGCATCCCTTGCCCCCCGCCTGGGCGAGGGCAGGCTGGGGCTCCAGGCCGTGGACCCCAAACCCCAGCTCGGTCCAGCATCGCTGCCTGGGTGGGGGCCGGGTCCTGCCGCAGTAGGAGCCAGGATCCGCCTCCCTCCATCCCTCAGTCCCTCCTTCTTTCTCTCCTTCCCTCCCTCCCCAGCATCCAGAGCTCCAGGCATCCCTGCATCCCTGCCATGGAGCAGGTACCAAGGTCCCAGTCAGGGAGCAGCACCCAGGCTGGTCCCAGTTAAAATGGGAGGGGCTGGGCGGGGGGGCAACTTTCCCACCCCATGCTTAAAGTGAGGCAGCAATGCACCCCCAAACAAAGCGGATGTGCATCCTCCTGCCAGATCCAGCTCCTCGAGGAGGGGGACATGGGACCCCCTGCACTGCCCTGGGGGGCACAGACTTACCTCCCACCACAGCCCTGGGGCCAAGGGAGGGGCAGGACCCCCTGCCTGTGTCTCAGGGGCTCAGCAAACCCCCCTCAAGGATGGGACCCCAAAATGCAAAGGGTCTCTGGGCAGCTGTCCTGGAAGAGCCCTGGGGGTGGCAGGACAGCCGGAGCCCCTCCCCGCTCCCCACTCACAGCAATGTCCAGGGCAGTGTGGGGAAACTGAGGCACAGAGCACCCTGAGCAGGGCAGGCCTGCAGACTCCACAATGGAGGGCTTGAACCTGTGTCCACATGTCCCCAACCATGTGTCCCCAGTGCACACATCTGCCCGGTGCTGCTACGGGCCCTGGGGACAGCACTGTCACCCTCTGCCCTGCGTGGAGGATGGTGAGAGCCTGCGGCCCCGTGCCAGGCTGGTGCTGAATAATTGAGGAGCATCAACATGCTGGTTCTACTGGCGGTGGCAGCTGGAAAGCTGGCAGCCGTCCCCAGGAGCGGGACAGGGAGGGGACCTGGGACCTGCTTCCTTCTCGCTGCTGATGCCTTTATTCCTTTGCTTTGCCCCACTCCCAACAATGGCCCTGGGAGCACCCTTGGGTACACCGGGAGCTCAATCCCACCAGCCAGGGTTGCACTGCCAACGTCCATGGGGATGCTGTCCCCACAGTGAGCAGCCATCTCACATCCTGGGGATGACCCCCATGTCCTCACGTCCCTGTGAAACTTGGAGCATGCCAGAGCAGGTCCTCGTGTCCCTGTGAAACTTGGGTCATCCCAGGACACGTCTCCATGGACATCCTGGGGCAGGTCCCCATGGACATCCCGGGACAGGGTCCCATGTCCTTGTGCAACCTGGATCATCCTGGGGCAGGTCCCCAAGGACATCCCAGGCCAGGTCCCCATGTCCTTGTGCAACCTGGACCATCCCCGGGCAGGTCCCCACAGATACCCAGGGCAGGTCCCCACGTCCCCATGTCCCTGGGGATGGCACTCACGTCAGCCTTCTTGAACTTGGCCTTCAGGCTCTTCATGGCAGCCCCAGCCCCGTGGCACCTGGATGGGGGATGGCTGTGCTCGAGGGTCTCTCCCCCACTGCTCCAGGCCCAGGCGCCCCCAGCCCTGCTGCTCCAGTGCCCCGGCGGCTGCCGCAGCGCCCAGCGCGGGGGGGCCGCAGGAGTTGGGTTACGGCTGCGGTTACAGCTGGCAGCGCTGGGCAGCCGGGGGGGGGCTCGGGACACACACACACACACACACAAACCCCATCTGGGGAGGGGGCTGCTTGCACCCCTCCAACACCCAGGGGCAGGGAGGCAAGGGGCCATGGCTGGCGGGGCCAGGCCCGGAGGGGGAGTGGGGGGGTCTGAGGGCAGCAAGGCCGGGCTCCGTGGGCCTCTGGGGTGTCTGGGGCTGCGGGTAGTGCGGGGCAGGGCTGGGCTGGGCTGGGCCCTGACGAGCTGGGACCCCCTGCCCCGGCCTGGGACCCCCTGCCCCGGCCTGGGACCCCCTGCCCCAGCCTGGGACCCTACGCCCTGGCCTGGCGCTTCCTACCCTGGCCTGGCACCTCAGCCCCAGCCTGAGATCCCCTGCCCCGGCCTGGCACCTCCTGGCCCTACCAGCACCCCCTGCCCTGCCCTGTCCTGTCACCCCCCGCCCCGGGGGTCCCGGCTGAGGATTCAGCACGGTGAGGGCAGCAGCCCCCGCCCTTCTCGCCCGGCACAAAGATGGCGGCGGCGGCGCCGTCCCCCGGGCGTGCCCGTCCGTGCGCCCCGCCCCGGCGCGTCGCTGCGCGCTTCCGCCCGGCCGCGGGGCTGGCAACAATGCGCGCTCCGGCGGCCGCGGCGGGCCATGGCGGTCAATTACGCGGCCGGGCTCTCGCCCTACTCGGACAAGGGCAAGTGCGGCCTCCCCGAGGTGAGCGCGGCGCGGCCGGGCCCTCCCGCGGCCTGGCGGGTTCCCATGGCAACCGCGCCCTCGGCCCCGTGGGTGGCTGCCGTGGGGAGCCCGGCGCCAGGGCCCCTTTGTGTGTCCCCCGGCCCACGGCTGCCCCCACGAGTCCCCCGCGGCCCACGGCTCCCTGCGTGTGTCCCACCCCCCAGCCCCACGGCTCCCTCCGTGTCCCGTCCCGTCCCCCACAGCTCTCTCCCATTCCCCCCAGCCCCACGGCTCCCTCCGTGTCCCGTCCCGTCCCCCACAGCTCTCTCCCATTCCCCCCAGCCCCACGGCTCCCTCCGTGTCCCGTCCCGGCCCCCACAGCTCTCTCCCATCCCCCCCAGCCCCACAGCTCCCTCCCTCCACGCCTGGCACTACCCCCCTGCTTTGTGCCCCCACCCCGGGGCTCCCAGCCCTGTGGGGACCCCCTGTATTCCCCAGCGGGGATCCCAGAAGGTGGGTGTGAGGGGCCTGCCCAGGCACTGCGGGGTGATCCCAGCCCTGTGCCCCCAGCAGTATTTGGGAAGCTTAAAACAGGTTTTGAGGTGAGGGGACAGGGACATGCAGGGGCCTGTCCTCAGTCCCTCTCCCCAGGAGACCGGGCTGGAGAAGCTTCTCGCAGAAGCGAAATCCTGTGCCCACACCAGAAGGCTGGGTGGGTGCGCAGTCCCACCTAGCCACAGCACTCCTGTGTCCCCCACCTTCCTGGCTTCCCACGCAGCTCGCCGTCCCTCAGCGCTGGCCTGCCTGCAGGGCTGGTGGCCGTGCTGGTGACAGCTGGAGCTGAGCACACGCGGGGTGGCACCGGGTTCACGCCTGCCCTCCCGCTGCCCGGCGGTGCCCTGGAGCCCAGCCACTTCTCGGGGTATCAGCTGCCTGTCAGCGAGAGCAATAAATACCCCTGTCTGCCTTAGGTGTTTTAAGCCCTTACCCTGCATGGAGATGTTTATACAACACAGTTTCTCTCTGATTAAATGCTTTTGTTGTTAAGGAATGCAAAATCTTCTTTCCTTTGGATAAAAAAAATTGTGGTTTACTGGGTCTTTGCACCAGGAGGGGTGTAGTTGGATCTATCCCTGCACCTCTCCATTCCTGTGGTGGTTTGTCTTTTCTTGCTCAGATTTTTGACCCCCCGGAGGAAGTGGAGAGGAAGGTGCAGGAGCTGGCAGACTTGATCAGGAGTTCCTCCAATGTGGTGTTTCACACGGGGGCTGGGATCAGCACTGCCTCGGGGATTCCCGACTTCAGGTAAGGGCAGTGGACTGCAGGTGAGGGGTTGGGGGGATGGTGCCTCCTTCAAGTCCATCTCACACCTTGTAAAGCTCTGGACTGTTTCCCCTGCCAGACCTGCTCCATCCCTCCTCTCCGGTCCTGGATCCAGTTGAAAATACCCTCTCCCTCTTGCACACCCGTTTGAGGTTAAGCCACGCCCACAGAAGCCCTGTGGGCACCCTGCTTGCATCAACGACAAAAATCGCCGGTGATCCACAACCTTCATTTAGTGGTGCCCTGCTCATCCTCCTCCCCTGATAGGGCTTGTGCTGCGTTTACAACTGTGTTTACAACTGTCATCTTGGAGCCCGGGCTGTCAGTTCTCGCTCTTTCTGTCCCTGTTCCTGCAGGGGCCCCAATGGTGTCTGGACTATGGAAGAGAAGGGGCTCTCCCCAAAATTCGACACCACCTTTGAGAATGCCAGGCCCTCCAAGACTCACATGGCATTACTGGGGCTGCAGAGAGTTGGCATCCTGAAATTCCTGGTCAGCCAGAATGTGGACGGCCTTCACGTGCGTTCAGGATTCCCACGGTACTGCCCCTCCCGCCCTGTCTCCACGTCCCTCATGCTTTTCCCTGCCACTGCCACGTGGCTGTTCTCGCTGCCTGATCAGCGTGGCCTTGCAGGCAGGCGTTTGGTGCTGGGTGTTGATTTCCAAGGCTGGCTTGGAAGCTCTCCCCCACATCTGGTGTGGGGAGCGGAAACTGGAAGGGGTACATGAACTAGACTGAATGTAGAGAAGTTATTTTAGTAATTCAGAGGGTGATCAAATAAAGTCAGCCCCAGTTGATGCTCTCTAGAAGTACACCCAGAAGCCATTTGTTCACAAGAAAAACAAACAGGTCATGGTTTGGGCCATCGCATGTTGCCACCCATCAGCTGTGTAGCTGTGGCTGTCGGTGCTGCTGTGAGCAGCCTGGCTGCGCTGCATGGCTGCCTGGGAGATCGTGGCCCAGGGAGTGAGACGTCAGCTTCAGTTAGGGCACATGCTCCTGGGAACTGGGCTCAGAGCTGCGCTCAGAGCACACGATCCTTTCCACTGCCTCTGCACCCATCCAGAGGGGTGAAGGGACAGGAGGGAGGATGAGAGGCTCTGAAGCTGCTCCTGCTGCTCGCAGAGATGCCTCTTGACCTGTTTTACCCGCGTAGCTAGAGCTGTCTCAGAGCACTGGATCTTGTGCTATTTTACAGTTTGCTTAAATTTAATTTCTTGAGAGAAAATAAAGGCAGTGCTGCCCCAGTGATGGAACAATGCCTGGGCCAAAGATGGCCTCAAAAGTATTTTGCCTCACGATAAATTTGCAAAACTGCAGGGGCAGCAAGACGTAGAGAGGGTCCCGCGGTTGGAACTGGTCTGACTTACCGGCTGTGGTCTCTGATTTTCTCGCCCGCTGCGATGAGGGTCAGGGATCCTGCGTGGCTGTTTCCTCTGCAGGGAGCTGTGACGTGTGGGAGCCGAGGGTACAAGATCTCCGCTCCCCGTATGGGTGGGGTCTGAAGCACATTTAGCAGCACAGCTGCCATTTCAAAGATGTCCTTGAAGGAACCTGCCTTTCCATTAGTGCTTGTGGCAACAGGCTCTTTTCCCTTCAAGGAACTTCAGCCTGTTATAAAACCCATTTCCAGCACTTAAGACCAGTGAGCAATTGTTTTGTGAGGCAAACTGCTTGGAGCTGCCTGGAAAGGAATGGGGAGAGCAGCTGAATTCAAGTGAAAAAATAAAATGAAGGGAGTTGGGATGAGAACAAGGAGCATGAGTGGGACCTCAGAGAAGATGTCTCATGAATGTCTTCCGCCATCACTGGCTGAGCAGAGAGCTGCCTCCAGGAGGTGCTTCATAAACAGCCCCGAGTCCTGGTTCCTGCTCCTAGCACCGCGTTTGCCTTTTTAAACTAAAGAACCATGGGAAAAAGAATAGGAAATTCTGACCAGAACTCAGCTGTGCTCCCTGCAGCCTTGTGCTGCTGGCTCCCGCTGTGGTTTAGCACAGCTCTTCTGCCTAAGCAAAGCACGTGCTTAAGTAAGCGTTGCAGAACTGGGGCCAAAATAGGGGCAATCAAGTCCGTCCTGTCTTCATCCACCCTGGAGGAGGCTCCCGGTTGCTGTGGGGCTTGCAGGAACGTGGGGAGAGTATGGCCTTGTTTTCCTCTAGCTTCTGCACTTTGAGGCTTGCACTGAGCTTGAGGGGAGTTTTAGTCACAAGTGGCAGGGGGCTGGAACCGTGCGAGGACATAGGGGAATGCTGAGTGCTGAGAGAAGTGAATATCCAGGTTACTACTGAGTGCAGAGATTTGAGGCTGGATCAGATCAGAGGAGGGGCTAGAATTGGTGCTGCAGATGGAAGCATTTAAAATTAAAAAACCAGGACATGCTGTCCCTCTCCTTAGTCCCAGTTGCAGTGGTTATAGTGTAGCACTTTTGTGATGGGAGATAAAACCACGGTGCAGAAGGCTCTCAGCAGGATCTGAACACATCCTTGGGGTCTCCCCTGCCCCACGAGAAGGACAGCTCTGCCCAAACTCCCTTTGAGCGACCTTTTTTGCATGAAATGCACAAAGCGGTGCTCAGTGTGCCATAGTTCTGCCAGCGCCTGCTTGCCCTGCATGTGATGGCCATGCTTGGCACAGGGAAGCCCCCACACTTGGTGGCTGAATGAACAGCCTTCTCTGCCGGGCCAGCTGCCCCCCTGCAGCACGGCCAGGTTGTTCTGTGGCACCCAGTGCCTGCCTGATGTTGGTGCCTCACTCTGATGCAGCCCTGTTTGTGTCTAACTAATATAATTCCCCCCCGGTGCTGACCCTGTGCTGGGGCACTGTCCCCAGGCCATGGCAGAGGGTCCCTGCCACCCCACCTGTGGTGGTCTGGCAGGTCTGACCTAGCTGAGCTGGGAAGCGGGGAAGCCCCGGAGGTGCAGGAGCTCCTGGTGAGGAGGGGGGCTGGGGCAGCTTTCTCTGTCACCCCAGGGCTCTCCACCCTTCCCCAGCTCACCTCTCCTGTTTCTCCCGCAGGGACAAATTGGCTGAGCTCCACGGGAACATGTTTGTGGAAGAGTGTGTGAAATGCGGCAAGTACGTGAGCCCTGAGCCTGGGGAGGATGGCAGTGGGGTGGGGACTTCGTTGCTGTCCCCGGGGAGCCCTGGAGGCCCTGCACATGCCATGGGGCTGTGTGCATGGGGTCACAGACAGATCTGGCCGTCTGAATCGTAAACCCTGTCAAACGGTGGGAGATGAATATTCTGGGAAATCTCTGTTGCCTGGGAGGCCCTTGGCAAATCCTGCTGGCCGTGGCAAGGCAGCTGTGCCAGCAGGGCTGCCTGCAGCAGGGTCTGTACCTGCCAGCTGGAGAGGAGGTTGCTACAAGCTGGGTTTGCCATCCTGGTCTGTGGCAGACCCCTGGGGCTGTCGCTCAGAGCTGCTGTCCACAGCACCTGGTTAGAGGCGCAGGCAGGGATCGGTGGAGAACTGAGGTGCCTCTGTCATTGCTTGTGTCTCTGAGCCACCGCCTGCTCCTCCAGTGTGGCCTGTGTGGCGTGAGGTGTGCCACATCACGGGGGGCCTCTCACAATGGGTGCCACCTCCCTGCGTGTTTGGCCCCGGATGGCACCGTCTCTCTTGCAGGCAGTACGTGCGGGACGCAGTCGTGGGCAGCATGGGGCTGAAGCCAACGGGCAGGCTGTGCAGCGTCACCAAAGCCCGGGGGCTGCGGGCCTGCAGGTATGGCTGCTGGGGTGCAGGGCTGGGGCTCCCGAGGGGATGTGGGGTGGCGGGGGGACCCTTCACCCGAGCGAGTGACTCTGGTGCACAGACGTGGCTTTGCAGGGCTGGGCCGACAATGCCTCTGGTTGAGGTGAAGAAGCAGAGGGTGTAGGGGGGATCTCCAAAGCCCAGATGGGAAGCCAGCACCCATGTCTTCAAGGAGTCCCAGCCTCCTTGGCAGGGGGTCTCCCACCGATAACTGAGCATGTCCCAGTGCTGGAGAATGCCCTGCTGTGGGATGGCAGCTCTAGAGAGCGAGCCCCTTCCCCTCCAGAAGGATGCGGCCGCTGCGCTGCCTTGCTGCTGCTTTGCCCTTGGTAGGGAAGCGTAAATAGCATTTCCAGCTCTGCAGCTGGAGGTACCCCGAGGTGATCCGGCATCCAGACACGCTCCACGGGCCCCGTGTGCTTCCTCAGCCAGGCTCACCGGGCCCAGCGCAGCTGCTTTCCGCAGCCAGGCTGGCTGCAGAGCCGGCACAGCAGAGCTGGGGGCTGCGGGCGGTGGAGCAGAGCTCTCCTGGCTCAGCTCTGATGCTGGGGAGTGAAAGCTGCATCCCAGCTCTGAACCAGGGCAGCGAGACAGCTGGGGCTTTGGTGGCATCACAGCACCAGCCACAAAATCCCTCGTGCAGATGAAGTCTGTGCCCTCGCCTGCCGGCGAGTCCTCTCAGCTCGTCTGGGCTCACTCTGTCCCTTCACAGTGCAGGGCCAGGGAGGGTGGGACAGGATCTGGGTCGCTGTCCCCTCTGGCAGGGCGGCTCTGCTGGCTGTTCCCGCCTGGCAGGAGAAGCTGCAGTCCCTATGCGTGTTTTCTAGAGGGAAGTTAAGAGACACCATTCTGGACTGGGAGGATTCCCTGCCTGACCGCGACCTTACGCTGGCGGATGAAGCCTGCAGGTACTGTGCTTGGGCTCTTCGTGCCGTGGGTGCTGCAGACACCTGTGGCTGGTGGTGCCACAGGAGGCTGCTGGGGCTGCCTGTCCTCTGCCTGCACCATGGGGGACCTTGGGCTGGCCTTGCCTGGCGTTGGTAGTCGTGTTCTGTGCCTCGCAGCCGTGAGGCTGTACTCACGGAACAGCAGTGCCCAGCTCTCTCCTCAGAAAGCGGCTGAGGGAAACCGCAGCAAATTCTGGCCACAGCTTTGCTTCCCAGCTGCTTGTAGAGTCCACACTGGAACAGGGTGGGAGAAGCAGTCTGCAAACAGCCACGGCTTTTTCTCTGGTCTGGATGTTTTGTCTCCTCCCTACAGGAAAGCTGATCTCTCCATCACCCTGGGGACCTCTCTGCAGATCAAACCCAGCGGCAACCTCCCGCTGATCACGAAGAAGAGAGGAGGGAAGCTGGTCATAGTCAATCTACAAGCAACCAAACACGTGAGTGTCCTTGCCGTTCTGTGCTGCTGCTTTCCCCTCGCGTCCCTTGTTTCGGCCCCATCCCAGGTTAGTCCCCGTGCATCGTCCCCTCCCAGGCGGCCAGGTAGAAGAGTGGCCTCGCTTAGCTAACAGGCTGGGCTTCCCTTGCTGGAGAGTTTAAACCTGCAGCTCCCAATAAACACTGAGAAACGGAAGGTAAATCTCAAGAGCAGAATAAAAACAGCCCAAAGCCTGATGTATCTTCCAGTGAATTACAGCCCGATGAAGTAACTGCACACACATAACCTGTGCTGCGAGGGAGAGGAGTTCGGTTCGTGTTCGGCCCTGGTTTTGGTGCCGTTGTCCAAAGTCTTTCAAACAACCGGTGCTGGGGGGTACCTGGGATGGCATTAGAGCTCCCTTATCCCTGTCCCACCCTGTCCTGGGCTCATAGCCTGGCTCTGCATCCACGTCCCAATCTCAGGGCTGTGTTTTAAGGTGTGACTGCCTGCCCGCACCCTGACGGAGCCCTGTCAGCCTGCCGTGCAGCTGGGGTCAGTTCGTGTTCCACCAGGGATGATGTCTCAGGGACTGGAGCCCGCGTGCAGCTGAGGCATCACCCTGTCCCCGTGCACTCCCTGGGAGGGGACGTTTGTACCCGCACACTATGTTTGTCCCTAACGCCGTGCTTGCCCTCGCTTGCCCCAGGACAGACAGGCCGACCTGCGCATCCACGCCTACGTCGACGATGTCATGACGAAGCTGATGAAGCACTTGGGGCTGGAGGTCCCGGAGTGGACGGGGCCAGTGGTGGTGGAAACCGCTGAGCTCACCAAGCCCGAACAGCTCTTCAAATTTGACCCTGGGGCCCGCAGGCTGCTGAAGGAGGAGCACAATGGCATGGAAGGGCTGTGCCCTGACCTTGGGACCACACTGGTGGAGCACCGTGACAGTCTGAAGCAGGAGTGTCCCAGCCCAGACACAGGGCCAACGACGGTGAAGAAGATGAAGGTGGAGCCTCTCCTCACCTGACCCAGGCTGTTCCCTGTCTGTCTAGACACTCATTTGTGCCGCTTTTCCTACCGACTTTTTTTTTATACCCTTAAACATTGTCCCTTTTTTTATGTAAGTATTAAATACACTTGAATCGCATGTGTTGGGGCAGCTGCACCCACTGGCGCAGGAAGGGTGCTGCCTGCTTGAACCATACCCAGCAACTCGTTCCTTCTCTGCAAGGAGATGCTGGTGGGGCCCAGCTACGTCCCACAGAGCTCGGGGGGCAGAGGGACAGGGGTGCTGGTGCCAGGGCAGTGACAGCGGGGATCGTTGGGGCAGCTGATGCCATCTCAAATGAAGCTGGGGCCAGGCAGTGGTCGGAAGGAGCTGCTGCGATCTCCTGGCTGAGATCTGCCCGCAGAGCCAGTCCTGCGTCCTGCGTGCTGGTGATCTGCGGGGATGTCGCTGGGTCGGGGAAGGGAAGGGGACTGGTGCTGGCCAAATCCTGGCCCGGTGCAGGGCTGGGAGCTGTGGGAAGGTGCCCTGGTCCTGCTGCCCTTCCCTCTGCCTCCTGCTGTGCCCGCTGCTCCCAGGGCAGCCCTAGGCTAGGTCTGGCCACCTCTCCCAGCTCTATTGGACCCTGTTGCCTCAGGATCCCTGGCCCAAAGGTCCTTGAAACCTTGTGGATCACCCCGTATTAAAGCAGGTGGATTTTTTTCCAAAATACCTTGTATTTAGAGATGAAAATAAAACTTAAAAAAACAAACCAAAACCAAAACCAACCAGTTGCAACATCAATAGCCATCCAGCCCAGGGCCCCTCCAGTTCCCTCGTCCCCATCCTGAGCGACCCCGTGTCCCTTCCACAACTTCTGCTGCACCTGAGGGGCAGGAGCAGCCCCTTCCCTCCCAGTCAGGCCAGTGGGAACCGGTCTCATCTTCCCAGTTCACAGATACAAGTAAAGCCAAGTGGGTCCAGCATCTGCCCGTGCCTGGAGGCAGATCCTAGAGGGGTCACCCCGAGGGCTCATTCCATAGGGGATGAGGTGCTGAGCCACCCCATTGCATCCCCCGTGGTCCCTGGGTGCTGCTTAGAGCTCCTCAGCCGGCTCCAGCACCGCAGGCCTGCTGTGGCCGGCCTCGGTCCAAGCCAGCGATGCCAGGCCGTGGTGCGGTACGGTGTCATCCCCCAGCACAGCATTCGCTGGATCCTCGGCCCCGTGGCTCAGCCCCTCAGAGGTGAGTGGCTGCGTGCTGTTATGGGGGGGGGCTTTGTCCAGGCGTGGGGTGAATGTGCGGCCACCGAAAGCTTCGTGCAGGGTCTCGGGGGCGTCACCCAGGTGCTCTGGCCAAAGTGGCTCTGGGAGCTTCTCGTCCCCAGCTTGGGGCTGTGAGTAAGCCACGCGGGAGGCAGCCGCATTGTGCAGGGACCTGGAGAAAACTGAGTGCGAAGGAGGGTCAGGGCCTGCTCTGGTGCCCCGAGCTCCTGGTGCAACCCCAGCGCAGCCCTCACCTCGCACGGGTCTGAAGTCGCCATCTGCTTCTGCCTTGCCAGGGGCAAAGGGGCTGATGGAGGGGAAGACGATGAGTGTGAAAGACAGCAGCAGGACCTGGGGGCAGAGGGGGATGTCACCACGCGCAGTGCTGGAGGGGGACCAGGTTCTGGGACACAGCTGCCAGGGAGGGGGCTGGTGGCAGAACCAAGACTGCATCCCTCTGTCCCTCCTGGTGCATGGGCCCCTGCCAGCGTGGCACCATCCATCCCTTCATCCATCCATCCCTTCATCCATCCATCCGTCCGCCCTCACGTGCCTCCATCCCTTCTTCCACCCATCCAACCCTGGAGCATCTATCCCTCTGCGTTATCTGTCCCACCATCCAGCCCTGCCAGCACAGCTCCACGTGTCTGAGCGCCCCTCCCTCGAAGCAAGGAGGCCAGGGGGGTTTGGGGGTTCCACACACCGCGATGCAGGTTCCCGTCTGCGCTGCCTTGTTGCTTGACTGTACCACAAGGGCCTGGAGCTTCTTCAGCTGCTCTAGGAGGGACCTGGGGACAGGGAGAGCCCATTAGCACCTCCGAGCCCCTCTGGCCCCCCAGCAGGTTTGGCTGGGGGGCGAGTGAGTCCCAGTTCCATCCTACCCCAGCCTGTCCCTCTCCTGCCCTGGGGACACCTACGAGTTCTGCTTCTCTAGGTGCAGGACTTTCCTCTGCAGCTCCTGGTTCTGGGCCGTGCACGCCGACATCCTGAGGGACAGGGGGAGGGAACGAGGTCAGGGGGGACAGCTGTGGGGGCTGACAAGGGGCAGTGTGCCCATCATTGGCCAGCCAGGTGTCCCCGGGCACCTGGGGCAGGGGGAGTGCCAGCCCCAAGGGTTGGTGGCCAGCTATGCCTGGAGCAGGGGTTTGGGGTCCATACCGGCTCTCCAGCCCATCAATATATTCCTTCTTCTTCTTGCGGCTCTCCTGAGCCGATTGCTTGTTCCGGATCTTCCGCCGGATCTTCTTCAGCACCCGCTCCTCGTACTGGGGGAGACAGGGGAGTCAGGGCCACAGTGCTGGGCCCCCTCACTCAGTGCCCTTCCCAGGCATGGTGGGACCCACCTTGGTGAGGGGCAGCTGTGTGGGCAGGGACACCCCCTCCTTCGCCAGCAGCTTCTTCTCGTCCTCAGTCAGCACCAGCTCCTGGAACTGCCCCTGGCTCTGCCGCAGCAGGGAGGTGGGCACCTGTGGCTGCTGGGGGGCCACAGCTGGGTGACAGCCCTGGGTGGTGGGGTCACCCCGTGCCTGACCCCAGGGACCATGGCAGGGACAACAGGGCAGGGATGAGGATCGGATCGTGGTTCAGAAAGGGCCGGGGATGGGACCGTGGTGTGGAAAAGGGGTCAAGTGTGGGGATAGGGAGGAAGGAGGACAGGAATGGGGATGGGGTGGGATGGGGATGGGAATGGGGATGGGGAGTGATGGGGACAGGAATGGGGATGGGATCGTGGTCCAGGAAGGGACAAGGCTGGGGACAAGGAAGGATGGGGACACAGGGGCTGGGACTCACGGCATCAGAGCTGCCCGAGAGCAGCAGGTCCTTCACGGTGAGGGTGCAGGATGCTGGTGGGGAGACCGTGGGCAGGTCCTGGCTCTCCTCCAGGAAGAAGCCGGGATGCCACATGTCTGGGTGAGGGGAGAACAGAGGCTGTCAGCAGTCCTGTGTCCCCGCTGCAGGAGACTCACCCCTGCCATGGCCCCAGAGCTATGGTGACTTGATGCCACTTACCAGTCCAGTGGCCCCTGGCTCTGTCCCCCCAGGCTGTCTCTCTGGCTCTGCCCCAGCCGCCGAACACCCTGCACTGCCCAGGCCACCTCAGCATCCCCAGTTCCCCCAAACCTCCCTCACCATCCAGTCTCCCCCTCCAACACCAGCCTGACCAGTTCACCCCAGTTCCCGAGCTCTCCCCACTCCCCACAGCTCCTCCCCAGTCCTCCCAGTTGTCCCCCGTCTGCCCAGTTCCCTCCAGCACCCCCAGCTCCCCTAATTTCTTCACTATCCCTGAGAGACCCCAGCTTTGCCATCCCCCTCAGCTCCCTGGTGTCCCCAGTCCCTCCAGTGTCCCCAGCCTGGTCCTTTGCCCAGTCTCTCCCCCATGGCTCACCCAGGTCGATGGAGACCTCGGGGTGCAGGACCCCAGTCCCCCCCGGGAGGGGCAGACCCCGACAGGGGCCGGCGTAAGGGTACAGGACCTCGCTGGGACCCCCATCACAGCACCTGGGGGGGCTGTCGAGCTGGTCAGAGGGGGGGTCCTCAGAGACCCCGCTGTCACTGGCAGCCGGGGACCAGCTGGGTGAGTCCGACACTGAGTCCCCGGAGCCCAGGATAGAGCTGAGGAAGTCCTCGCTGTCCTGGGCATGCTGTGGGGACACGAGTGCCTGTCACCCTGGGATGCTTGTCACCCTGGGGTGCCCGTCACCCTGGGGTGCCCACAGGAGCTTCCTGCACTGCAGGGCACTCCCAGCTCCCGGGTAAGGCATGGCAATGGGGTTCTCCTGCCAGACCCAGGGCTGAGGTGGGGATGGACCCCCCAGCCCGTGGGACTCACCCCATCCTTGTGCCAGGCACCCGGTGGCGTCCCCAGCTCCACACCACGGAGAATCCCATCCTGGCGGTCAAAGAGGAGGTCCAGCAGGTCGAGACTGTCGAGGCTGCCCACGCCAGAGGCCATGGCTGCAAGGCGGCAGGGTCAGGTCCCTATCCCAGTGCCCATGACTGCCCCAACACCTCCCCCTCCCCTCCAAGCTGCACAGCTCCAGGGACACCCCAAATCATGGGGCAGGCATGGGGCTGGTGAGAGGGAGCAGGGAGCATGTCTGGGCATGGGCACATGTGTGTGGGACCATGGGGAGGTATATCTACATGTGTGCGCATGTGTGACTGTGCATGTGACCATGTGGATGTGTGCACAGCTGCATGTGCATACAGCTGTGCTGGCACACGTGAGTGCAGAGCTCTGTGTCTGCACAACCACATGGCCATGCAATGTGCATGTGTGTGCTGACGCAGACATGGGTATGTGAACACATGCACACACATGTGCCAGCACCTGTATGTGAGCACATATGGGCATATATGGCAAAGCCCTACATGTACATGTGTGGGAGGAAGAGCATAGGCATGTGGGGGCTCAGGGGCACAGCAGTGGACTCCCCCCCGGCTCCTTCCAGCAGCTGTAGCTCCCAAATCCTCTATTTCCCCCCCCCCCGCCAAGAGAACTGCACAGCTGGGGGTCCCTGCAGGCACCCGGCTGGCCCAGCCCCACCATGCCCCCCAAGTGCAGGAGCAAGATGAGCATCCAGACCTGAGGGCTGGGTCAGGTCCCCTGTCCAGCCCTGTCCCATGTGTGTGATCCCTTGGGAAGAGCAGGTTAATCATTTTGGGTAGCAAGTGGAAAGGGAGGAGACTGCTGCCACCAGCCGGCCCGAGGAGGGGACTTAGCCCTGCTCTGCCACTGCCACCCCAGGCACTGCTTGAGACCCCAGACTCAGAGCAAACCAACAGGCCCACTGACCAGTTGCCCAACTGGCCAATCAGCTGACTCACAACCCAAAAAACCAACCAACTGACCAACCAGTTGACCGACTGACCAACTGGTTGACCAGCCAAATTAACAAACCTATCAAGAAACAGACCAAATGGTAAATCTGTTGGCCAACTGACCAGGTGGTTGCCTGACCAAATAACCAACCCACTGACCAACTGAATGACCAGTCAATTCTCTGATCAATTGATTAACCAACCTGCCACCCAACTACCCATCCCACCACTCAACTCACCACCCAACTACCCACCCCACTCCACCCAGCCATCCAACTCATCACCCAACTGCCTTTCCCAACCTATTAAACACTGAGTCAAGTGTCCTTCAAGCCTAGTTTGGGGATCGTTGTCATTACCGTGGTGTTTGGCTGTCCAATCCAGGCAAGGAGCTTTATTGCACCCTGTCCTTCACCCCCAGTCCTTCCAGTGAGCCCTGATGGCCCCGGGGGACCCTCAGGTAGAGGGACCCTATTGAACACCAGCAGCCAGGACATACCTGTGTGAGATCCCGCTCCCTTGGAGCTGTCCTGTCTTCTCAATCCCCTCAGCACACAGGGGAGCGGGGTGGACACCGAGCCCAGCCACCTCCTTCCGTGGTGCCCTGACCCAAGTGGCAAAGTTTAAACTCCAACTGCACAGAAATAACATCCTGGATTGCAAAATCTCCCATCCCTGATTGGGGATGGCGGTGAACGATGGCAGGGCCGCCCTGGGGATGGACCTGCTGTGCTCCGTAACTCATTAGCCAAATGTTTTTGTCCTCCTCCACCAAACAGGGCAGGAGGGGCCTAAGGCTGGTGAGCGAAGTCCGAGTGCTGTGATTGCCCGTGAACTTTCACCCATTTTTGGGGACAATTTCCCTTTTTTTCAGACAAGCATAGGGGCGTTAATCACATTTTATAGGTGTTGAGAACAACATCCGGGGAAGACATTGACTTGGACTCTACCACTTACGGCTTCCTCCATAACAAACCTTGGTCCCATCTGCTCCCTGCAGCCAGGGCTGGCCCGGATGCCTGGGTTCTGCTGCCTGCTGGCAGGCTGCCTGGACCCCTCCATGCTCATTTTCCCCTGTGGCTGTTGGGGGGGCCGAACACACTACAGCCCTTTGGCAGCTATGTCCATCCCTCCCTATCACCCCGCGATGTGGGTGTCAGCCCAACACGCACCACCCTCCAGGTGAGCCCCTCCCCACCAGATCCCCTGGGATCCCCCCAGATCCCCTCCACGCAGGGAGGGGCTGGGTGAGTAAGGGAGTGTGTGACCCAGGTGTGGCACGGGGACGAGGCCACGTCCCGTTATCTACTGCTCGACGCCCTCTGACCGGGTGGCAGCACTGGCGGCGGCTGCCCGTGCTGGCGGGCCGCTCCCTACTTTATGGCCCTGCGGCAGAGATGGGACCCCCTGGAACTGAGCAAAGGGCACCTGCCCGCCCAGCGCCACAGTTCCCCCGCGGCTGCTCATTGCCCGGCTTCATTAGGGACCTCCAGCATCGCCTGGCCCTGCCGCC
Organism: Falco cherrug; assembly: GCF_023634085.1. Classification (NCBI taxonomy): domain Eukaryota; kingdom Metazoa; phylum Chordata; class Aves; order Falconiformes; family Falconidae; genus Falco; species Falco cherrug. The sequence continues at coordinate 48,846,626 of NC_073700.1, read as the reverse complement.
TGGGCCTGCCGCCTGGGCCAGGCAGGGGGCAGCGGCTGGGCTACACGGGCAGGGGCAGAGTGGGGGAACGCTTGCTAATTACTAAGTTGCTAATTACTAAGTTGCTAATTACAGGCAAGGCCACTAGCGCTCGCTCCCCCAGCACAACCAGGGGCTATGCGGTGCGCCCCTCCCCCCCCCAGCTTAGGCTTGTCCCCTCAGCCATGGCCGCCCACCTCCTCCTCCCTCTTCCCCTCAGCGAACTCTCGCGAGACCCGGCGGCCCCACCCGCGCCCCGCCCCCGCGCGCCCCCGCCGCGCGCCCCGCCCCCGCGCGCCCCCGCGCCGCGCGGCCGCGCCCCCGCTAGGCCCCGCAGGCGCGGCCCGGCCCGGCCATGCTGGCCAAGAGGAAGCCGGCGCTGCCGGCCCTCAACATCGCCCCCAGCGCTGCCGAGGGGCCGAGCCCCGACGGCTCCGCCGAGTGAGTGAGTGGTGGCGGGGCCCGCCCGGCCTGCGCCGTGGCCGGCGGTGGGCTGGGCCTTGGCGCGGGGCACCGGCCTGGGGGGCCGGGCCAGGCCGGGCCTGGAGCGTGGGGAGACTGGGGGGGCCGGGGCAGGGTGGGTGTGGGGCCCGGGGGGGGTTGGGAGGCCTTGGGGGGCCGAGACGTGGCGGGTATGGGGCCTGGGGGGCCGGGACATGGCGGGCAGGGTCGCTGGGGTGCCGGGACATGGTGGGTATGGGACCTGGGGGACCCTGGGCGGCCGGGACATGGCGGGCAGGGTCGCTGGGGGGCCGGGACGTGGTGGGTATGGGGCCTGGAGGGCCAGGACAGGCCTGGGGGAGGTGAGACAGACCAGAGCTGGATGGGCCCAGCCTGAGGGTATCTGGGGTGTGGAAGGGGCCAGGGAGCTGGAGCTGGAGGGGCAGACTGGGGGTGAGAGGGGCTGGGGCTGGGTCTGACACCCAGGCGTGCTGGGGAAGGTGGAGGCAGCTGGGGGAGCGTCTGGGGACAGCCGGGGGCTTTGGGGAGCAGGCCTGGGTGCACAGTTTGGAGCTGGGATGGGGCCCTGGGCTTGGGGGTCAGGATTTGGGGCAGTGACCAGAGCTTGGCCAGCAGGACGTGTGGGGCGAGGGGTGGCGTGGGGCGAGGGGTGGCGGAGAACAGGGCATGGGCAGTGCTAGGAGGAGGCTGAGCATCACATAGGGGTTCTGGGTGGGAGGGCTGGGGTGAGACCCTGCCGAAGCATCGCCCTAGGTGTGGGTGGTAGAGGCTGAGGGGGTGGGCAGCAAATGGGCGAGAGCAGCTGGAGCTTGCGCGGGTGATGGAGGCTCAGCAGCAGGTGCTGGGGGAGCACAGGCACCCCTTTGTGCTCGGGAGCGGTGGGTTTGGGGGGTGGTGGGGAGGGGTGTTACGGAGCCAGGGGGTTGCTGGACGCGTGGAAAGCCCTTCTCATGTTTCGCAGCAAAACCTAAGAGTGGCTTCTCGTGTCAGGAGAGGGAGAGTTTGCTGGTGCTGTGGTTCTCTCTGGGCTGAGCTGTGCTGCCTCTTTAAGGGTTGAAGGATTTTCCCTACTCCTTGGCTTTCCTAAACAGCTGACTGCACTGAAGCTCCTCTCCAGAGGAGATGTGTGTGTTTGGGCAGATATTGCACCATGGGCTTCACTGTCCAGGTGACCCTGTCAGCACCAGAGCTGAGCCCTGCCTATCTCCAGAGCTTTGCTTTAATCTTGCTGCCATATCAGGGGCTGCGTATGTGTCGCACTATGGGTTTCAGTTGTTTCCCTCCACTTCCCTAAAAAAACCTAACCCCTCTTTTGCTGGCACTGCCCTCACAGTCTCCTGATCATCCCTCCTATCTCCTCCTCCCCTCTCCAGGGCAAACCTGGTGGACCTTCAGAAGAAGCTTGAGGAACTGGAGCTGGATGAGCAGCAGAAGAAGCGTCTGGAAGCTTTCCTCACACAAAAAGCCAAAGTGGGCGAGCTGAAGGACGATGACTTTGAGAGGATCTCTGAATTGGGGGCTGGCAATGGCGGTGTGGTCACCAAAGTGCAGCACAAACCCTCAGGGCTCATTATGGCACGGAAGGTAACAGGGGAGCAGGAGTGGGCTGTGGTGTCGTGCTGGAGAGCGTCCGGCACTCCCCGTGGCTCTGGAAGAGCTGGCTGTGGTTGGGATCTCTCTGCAGTGACCTGTCTGTGCCCTAACTGCCTCGCCTGGGTTGGCACTGTGGTCCCAGCTGCCCCCAGCTCGGTTTTATGTGGAGCCTCTCCTGCCTCGTCTCTGAGCTGCCCTGCCTGCCTCCAAGTCCTCCCCTGGGAGAGGCCACGTTCTCTGCAACAGGTCGATGGGGTTTGGAGTGCCTTGTGTGAAAACACAAGTTTATTCTTTTTTTCCAGCGAAGCTGGTTTTAATGAACTCTGCTAAACTGGATAGAAGCAGTAGGAAGCAGATCTCTTGAGGATCCTAGGTCATGGTTAATGAGGACTGGAAATGGCAGGTGGAGGGATGGGGTTGGCACACACACCATTCCTCGCCCCTCCCTGCCCACTTAACAGATCCCCAATGTAATTCCAAGCAGCTGTGACAGTGGTTCCTCTCAGACATGGATTTATGGGTGACATCTTCAACAGTGGTGCCCTGTAGTGGAAAACTAGGCGATACTTCATCTGCCTATTAGAAAAGGCAGTGCTCGGCAAAACCAGTGCAACCACTTATCCGTAGGGCGGCTTCCTTGAAAGTCTCTGGTCTCACCTGCTGTTGGGATGGTTTAGCGGGTCTCCATGAGCAAATCTGCTTCTCTAGGTGGCTTCGCTCAGAGCTGAGCTCTCAGAATCTTCCAGGGTGTTTGATTTGGGAGTGTTGGATGTCACTGGGTGGTTTTGAGGTTGTTGGGAGTCCAGAAACTGAAGCGAAGGCAAGTTACAGTGCTGCTGTCCTTCCTGCAGAGACTGGCCTTCGTGGGTCTGTGGGAAGGACAGATGTCCCTGGGGTTGGGTGTCCTAGAGCTTATGGTAACTGGCTCTTTTTTTTCTGGCTTGCCATTGTATTTTCTAGCCTCTGCCTTCCCTACCCACAGCTACCCTAACTGACTCTACCAGGAGCCCAAGGAAAAAAGCAACTGCTCTTTCACGTGCATGATCTTCATGGGTTTTTTTACGTTCTGTGGTTTCCTTGATATCAGAACACCTCTTCTTACAACACCTACAGAACTTGTGAAAATGTTCCCGTCTGCTGAGTCAGTTCTGCATCAAACTTCTGACTTGTCTTTCTGCTCTGTTTCCTGTGCAATCTCTGTGTGTTATGTGGCCAGCGGTTGCTTCAGTCGCCGACAGGCTGCACGGGGCTCTGCCTCTCCCTTTATCCTTAATGTTAGTCTGCAAATGGTAAAGCCTACACCAAAGCAGGGCTTCCCTTGAAGACACTGTTTCTTTCCAGCACTCAGGATTTGCTCATGTGGTTCCTGTAAGTTTGTTTTCTGGTTTTTGAATTTTTTCCCCCCATGTATTACACCTTGAATATTTATTTTTTTTCTTCGCAGCTGATTCATTTAGAAATCAAACCGGCTATCAGAAATCAGATTATCCGAGAGCTGCAGGTGCTGCATGAGTGCAATTCCCCATATATCGTGGGTTTCTATGGAGCTTTCTACAGCGACGGAGAGATTTCCATCTGCATGGAGCACATGGTGAGTCCCCGTTCCTCCTCTGGAAACTGCTGCTGCCTGGACTGTTCTGAATTGCATCTCCCTGAGACTTGAAATCGCAGGTGGAATGGGTTAGGGTGCCAGCAGCTGTGATGGCTCCTTGCTGTGGCTGCAGCAGGACTTCTGTGCTCCTGGTTAAGAGCTGCATGCTCTTGCTTAGGCTTTGAAATGACAGAGAGATTGACTTTTTGGAAAGCAGAAGCAGAGGTTTGGGGGTTGGCCAAATGGAAATGTTGTAAACCCACCGCTTTACAGAGCTTGCTGTGAAGCACTGTGTGTGTTTTCTGTTCTCTGTGGCAGAGAATAGTGTTGTGGCTCCTTTGGATTGGTGCTGACAGGATCATCTTTGCATTTACCACTGATGGAAAGGAAGCTCAGAACTAATAGCAAGCAGCAGAGCTGATAGAAGATAGCATTAAAATAGTTTTCAGCAAGAAGCTTCAGCTCTCATCACCAGATATCTTTTGGTTTTTTTCTTCCCCTCTCCCTGGGAAAAGGAGTGTGCTCAATGCTGAGTTGTTGCAGACAGCTGAGCTGCGATGCTATGTGCTGCTTATATACCACTTGCCCTCCCTCGGCATGCTTGCCTATACAGCCAGCTGCTCTGTTTTCCTGCCGAGGATTGGCACATTGGTCATTTCCATGTGTTTTTATTTTAGGATGGGGGCTCTTTGGATCAAGTGTTGAAAGAAGCCAAAAGAATTCCTGAGGAGATCTTGGGGAAAGTCAGTATAGCGGTGAGTTATGGTGGCTCTTTGTGCTTCCAGAAAGGATTTGCTGGGCACAGTTTGGGAACAATACTTGTGTTGCTTTAGGAAGCTTGCTCTGTTTTGCCATACATGCTTTCCTATCCCGAGCTAGGGCAAGAGGCAGTGGTGTGTGTGTGTGAGAGGGGGTGGGGAAGGCATGTCCCCAGCTGCTCTCCGTAGCTCTGACCCCTTGCGTTGTGCTGGCTGGTGTTGAGTTCTCCTGGAGTAGATTTAGGAGAAGCTTTCTCGGGTGGTTAACCCAAGATCTGTGATTGACTTGGTGATAAATTGCAAACCCTGAAACACGTGGACAGTACGTGGTAGCATGCAGAGTTTGTGCAATGTGTCCTGCTGAAGGGAGAGCACTTCCCGTCTCAGCTCTGATCTCATCGTGTCTTTGGTTTCCTTCTAGGTTCTGAGGGGTTTGGCCTATCTGAGAGAGAAGCACCAAATCATGCACAGAGGTGAGAGGAGGAGCCTAAAAATAACTGCCTCAGTTCAAGAGCCCTGTGTTTTACCTAGGTGTGTTTACACTCTTCTCTTGCTGTTGTCAGATGTGAAGCCTTCTAACATCCTGGTTAATTCTCGAGGGGAGATTAAGCTGTGTGATTTCGGGGTCAGCGGTCAACTCATTGACTCCATGGCAAACTCTTTTGTGGGAACTCGGTCCTACATGTCTGTAAGTTCCTTTCAACTTTTGGCTGGTTTTTTGGAGCTTGTTTTTGTGTTTTTACAGTTTGGGTTCAACTCTGCTCTTACAGAATCTGCGTGTAGTGTCTGATTTGCTTAATGGTTTTGCTCTGTGTTTCCATCCTCATCCAGGCTGCCCCATTCCTGGCTCATGCTGGGGGTGAGCCCAGTGCTTTGAGGCACTGTTCTGTGCCGGAGAAGCAGATGCCTCTGCATCCTCTCAAGGAGTCAGTATCCTGTTGGCTCCAGCCTGTGCCCAGCTAGCACTGATGCATGTGGGAGCGCAGAGACTTGCAGGGAAAGACGCTTTGTATCCTACAAATACTTCCATATTATGGCGAGTGTTTGCAGGTTCAAAACCATCTTTTTCTGTGTGCAAAGCTCTGTCCAAAAACCTGAGCGCAAAGGGGATGCAGATGCTGGTACGTGCACCTCCTCTGCTGCCTTGACCCCATGCATTTGCTGGCAAAATGGGGGTAAAAACAGTTTAGTGCAACTGAGTTTTGGTACAGGCTACTGGGAAACTAAAGCCAGCCCCCAGGTCCTGCTGGCTGAAGCGCAAAGGGTGGGGGGTCTTCTGCCAGCACCATGTGCGGTCGTGGCTGGGAGCGAGCGGTGGGTTATTAGGGAAGCCACCCGACCACACTTGTGTGCTTAGATCTGAGCTGCTCTCATATTTTGGGAATGGTTATTCAAGTACAGTTATAGTTAGACAGTGGCTATTTAAAAATAATATCTCCTTTGCACTCAGCCACTGGGCCTGCACAGCTGACTCAAAGCTGCCAGTATGGATGACTTGGATTGATTTATTTATTTTTTATTTTTCTTTCAATGGTAAGAGCTTCGAGTGGATTTTCTGCTTCTCAAATTTGTCTTGGGTTTTAACAGGAATGGGCAGGAAAAAATTATTTTTGTTAATAGAGTTTGTTCGATCGCAGCATGCAGAGAAAGATTCCTACAGTGTACTCTGGACTCCTAAGTATAAGCAGTTGTAAATCAATGGTAGCTGTTGATTAGATGTGTACAAGTGCTTTACGTTTGCACATGATCTTTCTTTTGCATCCTCTTTGCACATGGGCACTTTGGGACAGTCTTTTCCCTAGAAGGGTGGAGAGCTGAGATCGAGAGACCCTCAGGATATAGCGTCTTGTCTATTTAATTTGAGTGCATGATATTTATGACTTTGTGTATTGACATTTTGTGTCGGCGTGTGTTTTTGTGATCTTTCCTTCCAGCCTGAGCGGTTGCAGGGCACCCACTACTCGGTCCAGTCTGACATCTGGAGCATGGGTCTGTCGTTAGTGGAGCTGTCTATCGGAAGGTACCCAATCCCCCCGCCAGACTCCAAGGAACTGGAAGCAATATTTGGCCGTCCTGTGGTGGACGGGGCAGAGGGAGAGTCTCACAGCATCTCGCCGCGGGCCAGGCCCCCAGGACGCCCCGTCAGTGGTAGGGGCTGTCGTATGCATTGGAAACAACACGGAGACGTGGGGGCAAAGGGGTCGGGTTTTGTTCGGTGTGGCTGGGTTCGCCAAAGGCCGTTTTGGATGAGGTTGTGGCGGGGAGGTGAGTGTTCCTAGGGGGACCACTCCCTGCAGAGCAGACAGAGCTGTTTTGATGCTCTGGTAGAATCCGCTCTACAGTGGAGGTTTGTAATTCCTAACAGGCGCAGGTGGGAGCCTGGTCTTGCATGGGGAGGTGGAGATTGCTCCCAGAGTGCTGTGAACGAGCAGGTTTGGAGTGCCAACTAGGGTCTGTTAAGGTTTTGAAGAGCTCAGCTGATCCACCTGCCATGGGCTTCTTTAGACCCTGCTGTGTCCCACAAGAAGGCTCAAAGCCACGCAGCAAAGCCATGCTGGGGATGGAGCAGGCTGTTGGGATGCGGACCCCGTGGAGGAGATACTTTGAGGGACACTATCACAGCCTCTGTTGCTCCTCAGGCTTTGCCCATGCTGCTGACAGATTCCTTTCAAGCTAGTGGCAGCTTTTTGGAAACAGCTTTGCTGGGATCTCTCATAGAAGTACCAGACTGGCACAGGGGTTGGAGGCAGGCTCTGCTTGAGCCATTTGCTTGGAAGCAGAAGGCTCTAGAAGTGCTGCCAGCCTGCCACAGCAGATGGTCTGGTACTCTCCAAATGCTCCAAGCTGGGAAATAAATCTGGACTATAGGCACTGTGAAAGAAATCTGGAATTTCAGAAGTGTTTTGGCTTTCTCTTCGTTATCTTTTAACCACGAGTCAGTTCAAGTGGGTTGCCTCTGCCTCTCCCAGCAAAAGTCCCACAGCACACTTGCTTTTCAAGCAGAATGAAGTCCTTCGCTGTCCCTGAACAGCCTCTTACCACTGTTTTTGTCATCTTAACCATGCAGGCCACGGGATGGACAGCCGGCCTGCCATGGCCATCTTTGAACTGCTGGATTATATAGTTAATGAGGTAGGTGTTTCTTTACTGTCTGCTCTGGTGGGCTTCCCAGAGGTGCCACGGTGTTGTGTCTGCGCTGCTGAGTCAGGGGGAGCTCTGAAACCTTTGCTTGAACAAGGGCTCTTTGATAAAGAGCCCCCCCCAAGCTGCACTGATGTCCTTTCCTTCTCCCTCTGTTCCCTCTTCCCATCTCTTTGTATTGCAAAAGTATCTCTGGGTTTGGACTAAGGCTCTGCAGGGGGAAGTTTGTAATCCCCTTGAAAGAGGAAAGCAGTGAGGGGAGGTCTTGGCTGTAATAATCCGCTCCTGCAACCGGCCATTTCAAACGTGCTCCTTCCTAGATCAGCGAAGGATGAATGCTCCCTCTGCGCAGGCGCTGAGGTCGTGCACGTTTTCTCAGATGAAGCCCTTTGAATGAGGGTGACCGGTGCTAAAACCCCAGACCGAAATGTTCCACCAGACTTGCAAGGTAGGGTCCATCCCACCAGCAAGTGGAAAGAGCAGCTTCCCCTTTCAAGGTGCTAGGACTTGACCCCCAGTTATCATTCCTGGATCAGCTTTGTCTGCCGTAGGCATTGCCAGAGCTGGGATTTGCAAGGTTGGATCCAGAATTGCGATGCTGCAATTCTGGTTTCCCAGCTTTGGCAGTGATTCAGCATGGGGTCCCCCCAGCTGCACGTCGTGCTGGGGCAGCAGTTTGCTGCCAGCCCAGCCGCGTGCTGCCAGGGCAAGACATGGCAGGGAGCAGGCTGCTGGCTGCAAAGGGCAGCTTGGAGGAGGAGGGGAGCTGCAGAGCTGCAGAGCACAGCTTTTCTGCAGCTCATTAAAGGCACTCCTGGCCCATTAATGCGTCGTGATGCAGAAAACCCTTTTCCTTTTCTCTGCAGCCACCTCCCAAGCTGCCGAATGGAGTTTTCACGCAAGATTTCCAGGAGTTTGTAAATAAATGGTAAGGATTTCACCTTATGGCTGAAGGTGGAGGCCTGTAGGTGCTCCCTGACAGCTCTGCAGGCTGCTGCTCCACCCAAAGCGTTCAGCATAACGCAATGTTCTCCATGCTCTGTAGGTGATCTCTCCCTGGCTGCGGTGTGATCCCACGTTGTGCTGGGAACTCCTGCCTTGGGAAGGGTTGAAATAACAGCAGTTTATTTGTGGTGGTGCTTAGTGGTATCCCAGCACCTTCTAAATAGGAGCCTGGCAGGGGGATGGTGGAGCAGATTGCTGGGGCTGTGAGTCACCCCACAGCCTTGCAGGCACCAGGCATACGCCATCGACTTCCAGACCTTCTGATGTGGTGGAGGGACAGCTGAAAATATTGCCAGAGCTCCCGTTAAACCAGAGATTGGAGATTTACAAAAATTGTTAATCCTCGCCAAGCATTAGGTCCTTTTCTCCACTTGCAGGATGCATTTCATCCACACGGTCTAGAAAGAGTCAGATCCTGCAGCTCTCCATAGGAGCTGGGCTGTTGGAGCTGGTGCTTTCTGAGCCGTTTCCATACTGCCAGGCTCCTGGGGAAAGCAGCTGGGGAACCACATGGCTTTTGGTGAAGCTGGAGACCTCTCTAGCCAGATAACTGGTTTCCCCCAAGGAATGTCTCAGTGTTGGTTTTGCTCTCTTGTTCTTCTCATTTCAGCTTAATTAAAAATCCAGCAGAACGGGCAGATCTGAAGATGCTGATGGTAAGTGGGGAGGAGAGCAATTTTCTTTCTGCAGTGGGGCGGCACCACATCTGCAAACTCCTGCCCCATCCCTCTGTGCCTCTCTTGTTCAAAAGGTGAAAACTCCCATGCTGAGCTTAGGATGAGCCAAATAGAGCCCGGGAGAGGGAGTGACTCATCTTTGATTCAAAGGCAGTGATGGTATCTAGCCCCGGACAGGACCCACCCAGCTGTCCTGTGTAGGTGCCTGGGACAAACCTCTGCCTCCTGAGCTGGGCAGATGGACAGGAATATATGGGCTGGACGTGAGCTGGCCATGTGCGCTCCCAGCCCAGAAAGCCGACCGTAGCCTGGGCCACTTCAAAAGTGGTGTGGCCAGCAGGGCGAGAGGGGGGATCCTCCTCCTCTGCTTGGGGAGCCCCCACCTTGCAGTACCATGTCCAGCTCTGGGGTCTCCAGCATAAGGAAGCCATGGACCTGCTCAAGCCACAAAGATGGTCCGAGGGCTGGGGCGCCACACCTGTGAGGGCAGGCTGGGAGAACTGGGGTCTTCAGCCTGGAGAAGAGAAGGCTGGCTCTGGGAAGACCTTATAAGCAGCTTCCAGTACTTGAAGGGGGCCTACAGGAAAGCTGGAGAGGGGCTTTTTATCAGAGGGTGTAGTGATAGGATATGGGGTAATGGTTTTAAACTGGAAGAGGGGAGATTTAGATGAGATCTAGGAAGAAATTCTTTACTGTGAGGGTGGTGAGGTGCTGGCACAGGCTGCCCAGAGCAGCTGTGGATGCCCCATCCCTGGAAGTGTTCAAGGGCAGGTTGGATTTGGCTCTGAGCAACCTGGTCTAGTGGAAGAGGGGTGGGGACTCTGTGATCTTTAAGGTCCCTTCCAACCCAAACCATTCCATGAGCCCAGTTTAACCATGTTGACCTCGGCATCATGCTGAGCCCCTGAGCTACTCTGGGGTACACCCTGGGTGCTCCCATGTAGCCCTGGCAAAGGAGGTGGCCCCGTGCCCTTGTGTGAAGGTTGTTCTGTCCTGCTTGTGCTTCTCTGTTACCTCCTGCCCCCAGGGAGCAGGGTTTGCCATCCAGGGGCAAGCGAGGACCACGGGAAGTGCAGGAGCTGCGGCACCTTGCTCTGCCTGCCTGGACAGAGCAGTGTTTCAGGGCCACGCAGGCTCTGCTCTCCTTTAAATCTTCCTTGCTGCCCTGCCTGCGTGCCCACTATGTGGCCAGCAGCAGTCAAAATCCCAGCCCCAGGCCTGCAAGGAACAAATATTTTCTCAAAAATCTGCTTCTGCTGTCTGAGCTGTAGCACCAGGACGTTCTCACCTCTCCGGGATCTGACCCATGGCGTGGACCTAGGGCTGGGGTCTGGGAGCCGGGGAGCAGCCGGCAATGCTCCTAAGCCTGTTCCCTTTGCTTGCAGAGTCACACCTTCATCAAACGCTCCGAAGTGGAGGAGGTGGATTTCGCCGGTTGGCTGTGCAGAACACTGCGGTTGAACCAGCCCAGCACGCCCACCCGCGCTGCCATGTGAGGGCCGAGCCGACTGCCTGGTGTCAGTACATCTGCCTCTGTCACAGTTCCCTCTCCTTCACTAAATGACAGAACTACCCTCCTTCCTTCTCCCCGGCCCCCCCTCGCCTCGCATCCCAGCGGCAAAGCACCGTCCCCTCGGAAGCATCTTTGCTGGCCAACCCCCAGCCAAAGCGGGGTTGGTGTCTTTGGGTGTGGGGGTGTTCCAGGCCTCTGCTCCAGCTCTGGAGCTCCTGACACTTGGGAAATGTGGTGCTGCTTATGTTAAATTTTTTTCTTTTTCTTTTTTTTTGAAACATGTTCACTTGGGTTAAAAAAGAAAAGAAAAGAATCGTGTGTGTGTGTGCACGCATGCTTGCATGTGTGTGTGAGACGGTGGCAGGGGATGGGGTTGATGCTTCACCTCCTCCCTGGTTTTCATGTGGGCTCCAGGGCGGAGAAATCGGTGGGGCCAGAAATGGAGAAGCCCTGTTTAGGGTGGCCCGAAACAGTGTCACTGTCCTGGCCAGGGTGGCTGGGGATGAGGTGGGCACCCCGCAGTGCGGGCGGGAGGTCTGCGGGGTGCTTGGTGGCTGAGCTGGACAAGAGTGTAGAGGTGAGCTCCCTCCCAGCCCGGCTGCGGGTGGAGGAGAGGAGAGATTTGTATTTTCATTATTTTCTTTTTAAACGGTTGGTTTAAAGCCTGCTCTCATGGCGCGCTGGATGTTTAGCGAAGGCTCTTGACCCGTTGGGCACAGGCTGAGCCATGGGCTCGCAGCGGGAGGGGATGGGGTGGGGGCTGTGGGATGGGGCCATGAGCGGCTCCCCTGGCCCCATGGCAAAGCCCTGGCTCCCACCTTTGGGTGCTGAGGTGAGGGGAGCACCGGCTTTCCTTCCCTGGCGCCTTCCAGTGCGGAGAGGCGGGAGGCAGAGCCCGGTTGTCCACCGTGGCCAGGGGAGAGCTGGGCTAGCCCAGGAGTGGGGTCCCTCTCCCGACCCCGCCATCCCGTGGGAGCGGGGGGTGGGCAGAGAGGGGTGAAACCCCTCCAGGCTGCAGGTTTTCCCCTTCCAGCTGCCGCTCAGCCGGGGTCACTCATGGAACAGGCACCACAGCAGAGCTGCAGGGCTCCCCGTCGGACCCTCCGGAGCCCCCCACTCCCCTCAGCCAGAAGGTGCAGACTGCTCAGGCTGGGCCTTGCAGGGGGGGCAGTGAGCCCACCCAGCAAGACCCACGTCCCAAGGCTGCAGGTTTTTCCAAAGGCCACCTCGGCCCGCCTGTGGCTGCTGGTCCCTCCGTGCCCATCGCGTCCCCTCCTGCCCATGAAGGGCCGGTGGTGGCCCTGTGGCGTGCCCGGCTCTGTGCCCACCGGCACTGGCTGCGCTGCAGGGATAGCAGCTCCCCGCTGTTGCCTCATCTGCCACCACACGTATATATTTTCGGGTGACTTGCTCCCCTGCTCCCCCCACGCAGGGCTCTGCGATCCCCAAGCCACCCACCAGGAGATGATTTTTTGGAAAATTGGTGGGATTTCTTTTGTGTGCTTTTTTTTCTCCTTCTTTTCAGGCTGGGTTTTTTTTTGGGGTGGGTTTTTTTTTTGGTTTTTTTTTTTTTTTTTTTCCCCGTTGGGGTGGTGGCTGGCATCCCCTCTGCCTGTGCTTGGGTTCCACCATGACAGCCCCCCAAAAGCAAGCGCTGTGACTTGGTAACCCCAAACCAAACCCCTTGTACCCTTTTCTTTCCCTGGCAAAGGACAAAGGTGCTGCCTTGCTCAGGGTGAACCCCGGGGAGCGAGACCCCAGATTTCAGGGGGGTGTCTGTGCTTGCTGGCCCAGCTCCTGCCTGGACAAGGCACCCTGGTGCTGTGGGGATGCTCCTCATTACGGGTTTTGTCTCTTAATTTAAGTGGGAGGAGGGGAAGGGCACAGTTTGTAAAGCTTTTGGGTATTTTTCAGTTGGTTTGGTGCTGGGTTTTGAAGGAGGAGGAGAAAGCGCATCAAGCGTTTTGTTGGTGCAATTATTTTTTTTAAAACTCAATATTTTCATCATGGGAAAAAAAAAAATAAATGGCACTTTACATTTACAGGCCTTTTCTCTTCTTGGTTATGCTGCGAGTAGCTTTAACCCCTGTAGGGCCGGAACCTCGGTGTGTCCTCCGTGGATGGGAGCGATGTCACTGACTGTGCTTGGGGACAGGGATGCGCCGGTGGCTCTCGCCGCGCTGCCCAGCGGCTGCCTCCAGTGGAAGCAGGAGATAACGGAATTATCCCGGCACGAGGCAGCCCCGGCCGGTACAGATGCGGGGTCCAAGGATGGTGTGATGTCCTAAATCCTGCCCCAGGGGAGCTGGGATGGACTCTGAAAGATTTGGGGTAAAATATTTATGATTCTGAACTATTTCGGGTGAACAGAAGGGAGAGGCCAGCCCGGGGCAGCTCTGCCAAAATCAATAATGGGCCCAGAACTGAAAAATAACTTTATTTTACAGATTTCTTGCACTGTTAGCAATGGCAGGGCTCAGGGGGGTGGTCGCTGTGCACCCACCATGGAAGCTTCTGCAGCAGCATTTTGGGGACGTCCCCGGTTTTTCTTTTCCTGGTGCTTTCAGGACCCCTGGGGGGGCTGGACCCTCCTGCAGAGACCGAGATAAACTCGCTGCACCCATGGGAGCCGCAGCGTGTTTTGGTGGTGTCGGCTGGGTGTTGTGGTGGGGGTCCCGTGGGGTCCCCAGGCTGGGTGTGAGCATGGCCCCTGGGGCACAGTGGGGTTTTGGGGGGCAGAGGGTGGGGGTCCAGCCAGGGCTGGAGGAACCTCCCTGGTTTTGTGGGACGGGGTGGGGGTGGGTGGGGTCCTCCCTCCCCCAAAGACATACGTGGGTGCTCTCAGTATCTGTGCTGCAGGCACTTTTGGGGTGGCCCCTGTGTGTGGAGGGCTTCTGGGGGGCTGGGGGGCCGTGCTGGGGCTTCATCTTTGAGGCGGGGGGGCTCTGGGCGTGCCCCCGGCCGGGGCAGGGGGGAAAGCGAAAGCAGCCGGCGAGCGTGTGGCTGCCGGCGCGTGGCAGGGCCGGGCCCTGAGGTGCAGCTGCGGGGGGGGGGGGGCCACCGCAGCCCCCTCCACCACCCCACCCCCCCGGCCTTCCCCCCACCCCAGTGTGGTGGTGGGGGCCAGGGTCGCCTCACCACCACCCCCACCCCTCATTTATAGCCCTGTTTCCTCGCCCTGCCTCAGTATCCCCACCTGCAGAAGGGGGTTAATGATACCGACACCCCACCCCCCCCCCCCCGAAAAAACCCCACCAAAACCAATGCTGCAGGCCCCCCCCCACCCCTTAGGGGCTGGGGGGAGGTGGGTGTGGGGGGGTGCAGGGTCAGTGCTGTGGGTGAAGCCCTCCGTGCCCCTGGGGGAGCTGAGTGGGGCTATTTAAGGGAAAAAGGGGAGAAATGGGGAAATCCCGGGGACAGAGGCCCCTGGGAGCCCCGGGGGGGGGGGGGGGGGGGGCGGGCTGTTGATCAAAGCTGTTTCTTTTTCTCTTTCTCTTCCTTTTAATTAATTTTAAAAAATTACTATTAAATCAAAATCTTCCCTAAAAACTTGCCGGGGCTGGGTGCCGCCTGGCAGCCACGGTTTCTTGTGGCTGAACCTGGCACCCTGCAGGAAAGCGGCCCTGGAGGAGCTGTTCACTCTGGAGCGTAATGGTGGGGTATCACTCTGCCCGTGGGTGGGGGCCGCCCCTCCACGTGGGGCAGGCCTGGGGGTGGTGGCCTCGGTGGGTTTGTCCTCTGTCCCTGCAGGGCTGGCACCAGGCCCACCACTGACCTTGGGCTGAGCTTCTCTTTGTGTCCCCTTCCCTGCGTAGGAGGGGGTGTCCTGAGGGACATGGGGGGGACACAAGAGGGGGGTGACAGGCTGGGGGCACAGGGAGGTGCCCTGCAGGGTGATGTGGTTAGGCTGGGGGATGGGTCAGGACAGGGACATGGGTGGGTTTGGGGGTCCAAGGAAGGTGACCTGTGGGGTGACACCTTGGGGGGTGATTTGTGGGGGGGTTCAGGGGTGTGGGGAGGGACCTGGTAGGGTGGCACATGGTGGGGAGGGTGACACGTGTGTCTGGGGGTGTTCAGAGGTGCCATCTGGGGTGACACAGAGTGGTCTGGGGGTGTGGGGATGTGTCCTGGGGGGTGACGGGGTGGGTTTGGGGGTCTGGGGAGGTGACATGGAGCGGGTGATGGGGGGAGGGGGGGGGGGCATGAGGAGGTGCCCTGGGGAGTGACACAGGTGGGTTTGGGGGGTGTGGGGAGGTGGTGGGTAGGGGTGACATGGGAGGGAGCAGGGAGGTGCCCTGGGGGGGTGACACGGTGGGTTTG
Source organism: Falco cherrug (assembly GCF_023634085.1). Lineage (NCBI taxonomy): Eukaryota > Metazoa > Chordata > Aves > Falconiformes > Falconidae > Falco > Falco cherrug. The sequence goes on along the minus strand of NC_073700.1, from coordinate 48,831,548 downwards.
AGGGTGCGGGGAGGTGCCCCCTGGGGTCACACGGGGGGTGTGTGTGTGTGTGGGTGACACGGGTGGGCTCTGGGAGACGCCCCCGGATTGACACGGGTGGGTCTGGTGGCGCGGAGAGGCGCCCGGTGGGGTGACACGCGGGGAGTGCCCCACACCCCACGGGGCGGGGGTGTATTTGTGCGCGTGCAGGAGGGTCTGGGGTCCCTTCAAAGCCCCTCCCCCCCCCCCCCCCTTTGTCTCTCCCTTCCGCGCTTCCCCCCGCGCCGAGCGGCGCGCGGCGGGGGGCGCCCCCCCCCGGCTGGGAGGCTGCGCCCCGAGGCGGCGGGCGCGGGGGGGCGGCGGGGGGGCGGCGCGCGGCCCCTTTAAGAGCGGGGCGGCCCCGGCCGGAGCAGGAAGGAGCCGCATACGGGCCTCGGCGAGCAGCTCCCGCGGGGCGGCCAGAGCCTGCTCCGCCCGCACGGCTCGGCCCGGCCCGGCTCGGCTCGGCACGGCGCGGCCCGCTCCGCTCGCTCGGCCCGCTCGGCCCCCGCCCGGTACGAGGGGGGGGGGTGGGTGGGGTGTTGTGTGTTCGGGGGGCGGCGGGTGGGGGTCAGGCCTGGGGGGGGGGGAGGGGATAGAAGCCCGAACCCCCCGCCCCCCCCTTGGGGGCAGCGCTAGGGCTGAGGGTGGCGGTGAGGCGGGGGGCGGGGGGCTCTGCTGGCCGGGGGTGGGGGTTGGGCCGGGCCGGGGCCGCTGCCCCCCCCCCCCCCCCCCCTTCGCCGCCCCCCCCCCCCCCCCATTCCCCCCCCCCGCCTGCATACGTTGTACTTGGCCGGGCCGGGCTGGGGGGGTCGCGGAGGGGGGGGGGGAGGGAAGGGCCCTGCGGGGCCATGGGGGGGGGGTGGGGGGGGTGCGGCGTGGCGCGGCGGCTCCTGGGAGTTGTAGTCCGGCGGCCGTGCCGCCCCGCAGGTGCGAGGATGAACGCGGACTCTGTTTCCCAGCAGGCCCCGCGGCCGCGGCGTGTGGGAGGCGTGTTGATAGGCAGCGGGCGGGGCCAATCAGGGGCGCGCCCTCCGCCCCGCGTACCCGCCCGTCGCCGTCCGGCCCAATGGCGGGCGGCGCGCGGGGTGCGGGGTGGCCGAGGACAGGCGCCGTGGGGCCTGCGCTGCCGCCCGGCGCCCCCCGCCCCGGTCCGCCCTGGCCCTGGCCTGAGGGGAGCGCAGGCGGCGGCCGCGGGGCTGGGGCCTGGCCTGCGCGCCCCCCGCCGCCTCCCCCCGCCCGGCCTCCATTGGCGGCGGCCCGCCCGGGGGAAGGGGTGGGGTCGTGGCGCCCGGCCAAGGCTCCCTGTGGGCCCCGCCGCCAGCGGGCCGCGGCGGGGGGGGGGGGGGCGGCCCGGCTCGGCGCAGGGGGGCGGCCCGGCTCTGGGTGGGGTCCCCCGGGGCGTAGCGTCCTGCCAGCCGGGCCGCGGCTGGGCTGACCCGTGCGGGGGCGCCGGGCCCGGCCCGGCCTCTCCCTCCTTCCCTTCCCCGCCGAGCCCCCCCGTCCCCGAGCACCCCAAGGTCGTCACGGCGGGGCGGCGGGCCGGGGGGGGGGGGGCGGCCCGGCTGCTGGCGGGCCCTGCCTTCCTTCTGCGGGGTTGTTTGGTTTTTTGCGGGGGGTGGGTGGTTTGGTTTTTTTTTGCCCGCCCCTTCCTTATCTCCCCCCGGCCGGCTCCGCAGCCACCCCCGTGCGCTGAGCGGGGAGAGGGAGGTCGGCGGCCGTTCGCAGCGATAATCCCCCCCGCCCGCCTGGGTGCTGGGCCCTGCGGGGGGGCAGCCCGGGAGGGCCCTGCGCCATCAGCCCCCCCCCGGAGCTGCGCCGCAGCGGGGGCCGGCAGGAGCTGGCGTGAGGGGCAGCATCCCTGTTCCCGGCGCAGGGCAGGCCTCCGCCTGGCCGCTGTGACGCTCCCCTCGCTTCACCGCCCCCATCTCCTGCCTCTCGAGTTCGCGGTGGTGGGTCGGGAACCGACCTTGAGCTCCAGGTACCCGAGGCTCCTGTGCTGAGCTCCCCCCGGGACAGAGCTGAAGGTTACTGCCGGCTTCCCCAGCAGCGCGGCGTCTCTCAGCCTGATGGCAGGAGACAAAGTCACGGGCAGGGCAGGTCGCTGCGGTGGCCCTGCTCTCAGAGCCGGGTGCTCCCTGGGGAAAGGGCTTTGCTGCTCGCAGTGTTTCAGGAGTGCAGGGAAAAGCCCTCAGACCCGTGCGTGGAGCACAGCTCCCAGCACTTGGGGCTTCCTCTTAGCAGAACTTTTAAATCCTGACGATCCTATGTTGAAAGCAACAGTTCCTGTTGTGCACCCGCAGCCCATGCAACTGCTATGCCTCGGCTGGCTCTGCTGAGGTCTCAGCTCCTGGAGACCCTCTTACTCACAGGGCAGCAGGAGGCTGGCCAGCAAAAGTTTCTCTTGGTAAGAGTTTGCTGCTGGTCTGAGTTCAGGATTAGCTCTCTTCCCTGTGCTGTTAATTGCCTTGGCTATTGAAACCATAACTTATTATATAAGTACTTTATAGACATGGGTAGAGAAGGTCTCTGCCTGGAAGAATTTACAACCTAATGAGGTTTAAAGTTGTGTGCAGCGGAGCTAAAAGGTCATCCTGTCATTTTAAAAAGTGTTGTGTTTTGGTTTGGGTTTTTGTGTTGGTTTTTTTTTTTTTTTAAGGAAATGTTTTATTTCTGAATGTTTCTGCTGGTCCTGGTTGGAAATTGCAGTATGTGGGCACTTCTGGAGGCTGATCAGGAAGAGACGGGCTGGCTTAATTCTCATGGCTTGCTGGAGATGTTGTATTTAAACCACTTTTTAAAAGAGAGAGAGACAGAGAAACAGAGCAGTTTATTAGACAGGAGCCGTTCTTGTTTAATATTCATTCTGGCCCCTGTTTAGGCTTGTTCTGGTGAAAGAGGGAGTGAAGAGGCGCAACCCAAACACGGGTGAGATGGTGGGATTTTTCCACCAAGCCTTAATTGCGTTAGTAACTCAGGGGAGGGTTTTGCAAGGCATGAGCTCTTAATAAATTTGGTGGTGAATGAAAGTAGTTCTTCATTTTCTGCTGATCTGCAACTCTTCTTATGACTTTTTTTTAATTTATTTTTTGCTCATATATGCATCTTGTCGCATTGTGGTAGCGGGATCTGATGATCTTCAGCTGTATCATGGGCTTACTGAAGAGCTCTGCTTTGTAGAGGTGCTGGGCCAGCCGTGGCTGGGTGAAATTAATTTGGCACGGTGAATGTGGTGGGGTTCACTCTGTGCTTTGTGACTTTTAAAGCAGAATTGAAAGTTACAGTTGCTTTCCTGGCTTAAGAATCTGGATGTCAGCACAGGACACAAATCTGGGAAGAAATTTATGCTTCTATCAAGGAGCTGTGATGGATTGGTTGCACTGCTTGTCCAGCTCAGGACCTCGTTTGATGGATAAAGTGCTGCCTGAGCACTGGGTTTTAGCTCCGCAGAATTGAGTCTGCCGCAGGTGTCCAACCTAAAAAATTGGGGGAAGGGGGGAGGGCCTGTGAGATTCCTGGTCTGCATTTGAGACGGAGCCTAAATGCTTGAGAACTATAGTTTAATCTTGATTAAAACTGGCACTTGAGGGTTTTTTCCCAGTCTCAGGATGCTGTGTTTATTGAAAGAGAAGACTTCTGTGCCAAACAATTAGAATCCTACTTGTTATCTTGCATAGTCAAAGCAATAAACAGTTGCTCTTAACTATGCTCTCCACCAGCCTTAATCTCAAATTTGAAGAGACCAGTTTTAATCTGTAATTAAAAGCCATTTGACGAGCAAAACTCGGAGAAAGGGAGAAAGACAGTCAGTCTCTAGGGTGAAGAGAAGCATTTGTACCTAATCCTATGACCCTTTGATCCAAACTGGTGCGTGTTTTGTGTTCGGTGCCTCCTGATCGGCATGAGCCGCTTAGCCATGTGTCTGCCCCAATACCTGTGCCTGGAGCATCCCGCCGATCCCGGAGGAGCTCTGGTAGGACGGAGGAGCTCTGGTAGGACGTCAGAGCAGGAGTAAATGAGGTCAGACAAGTGTCGGGATCCTCAGCGAGTATCTAGGGACAATTGTTTCTTGCCCAGCTCCCTGGCCGTATCGTCTTCCCTCTGTGCATAGTTTCAGTTTCCCTGCCTCCCTGGTGTCATTGCTGGCTCCCGTAGCAGAGCATGGATGTGACTTCCACGGTGCAAATGGAGCAAATATTGTTCTGTGCCTCGAATCGTGGTGGGGCTCCTTCCCCCTGGATACCCAGCTGCCTGAGGGACTTGTAAATCTTCCTGCGAGATCTCGGGCAGCAGCCCCAGGCTGCAGGTGGAAGGGAACTATAGGGATCGGCGTCCTCTCTTAATGTGACAAGGTGTGAGAAACTGGAAACTGGTGCGAGCTGCCCTGTGGCTGCAGGTGGGAGCCAAGGCCACGTTGGTGAGATGAGCCACAGATCCCCTGGCTTTCAGATCCCCTGGCTTTCCGACGACGCCGTTGCTTTGCCGACCCCTTAAAAAAATGTGTACTGCCAGCCTGTCAGGAGCGTGATCTCCCTGACGACAGCCTGGCTGGCTCAAATACTTTTCACCGATCGCTTCGAAGCTGCGCACAGATCCGGGTGCCCTGCCGGGGTGCAGAGGCCTGGGCAGAACACGCAGCGCTGGTGGTCGCTGGGTGGTTTCTTTGCCTGCGAAGGGTTAGCACCTTCAGGACCATTTTCCTCCTGCTTTCCACCCCTGCAGTTCTGTAATGCCCGAGTGAAGCTGCATGAGATCGTCTCCCTTGCTGCTGCCCTGCTTTTTTTCACAGCAGAGGATGCTCCTGAGCTCCCCAGCGCAGCATTTTAACTCACTCTTGCCCACTGTTAGGCTGCAGTTGTGCTCCCTATTTCCTTCCTGGTTCATGCACCTACTTATTTCCCACCGGCAAACTGGAAACCAGTAAGTAGATTTTTTTTTTTTTTTTTTTTGTTTGCTTGAGTACCTACCCTACACAGAGCTGGGCAAACATCGCAGGTAGGCTTGTAGCTACAGGTTGCTGCTCTCCAGTTACTTGGAGCCTCTTGCCCCGACAGGCAGAGTACATGCGGTACTGGTTCAGCGTTCCCTCCCTTCATCCCTGCGCTGCCCAGTTGTGCGCCGAGGAGGGAAGGAAAAGACCTTCGTGGCAGGACAGCGTTGCCAGGGATGAAGCGCATGGCATGCTTGCTCTCAGGATTCGCTTTTTCACGTCGCATGGAGTCAAGAATGGCAAGACAAGCTGTCTGTTTATCCACAAACTAGGAATTACATAAGGGACTGCCCTGCCCGGTACGCTCTGCTTTGTCAGTAAACTCTGATCTTATTCTTTACTTATTTTTCCTTTCCGCCTCCCCCACCTTCCCGGTGTGGAAAAGGCGACCGGTCTTTGAGGTGCCATTTGAGGCAATTGGATTAATGCTGGACGTCGGACAGAATGCTGAAGGCAGGGGGAACAGGGCAGGAAATGTCAGCTTTGGAGGGGGAGGACGCAGAGGCTGCAAAGGGGAACTACGGGGTGGGAGAGGGACCAGTTGGTTTTGGGGCTCAGGGGAGAGCTGGGCATGCAGGGAGCGGGTCATGAAATGGATGGGTGCTGGGGGAGGGGGCTGCAGGATTTGGGATTTTGAGCAGTTCTTATGGTTCCCTTGGTTAAGGAGATGGAGGGAAGCTGTGACAGGGGAGGAGGGGGAGCGTGGTGCGAAGGGGGCAGGTGCTGTCGGCTTTTCTTGGGGCAAAACGCTGATGGTAACTTGGGGAGATTTTGGCTGGAGTGGGGAGTGCAGGATTTGGCCTCTTGCTGGTCTGCAGTCATGCCTGGTCTCTGAAGGGGAGGAGGGTGTAAAAATACGACCCGCAGAAGCTCTGGTTTTCATCCAGCTTTGGGCGGATGGGATGTGCTGCTGGCCCTGCAGCCTCTGCTCAGCCCTCGTGCTTTGCTGAGCAGCAGGTTAATGCCGGTGGCCGCTTCGTGTCTTCAGTCGCTCCCTTTGGTGAAGGGGCCCAATGTTGCTTTTTTGAAATGTTGGCGGCTTATTTCTGGTGTGGATCTCGATGCTTCCAGGTTTAGGGGGCTTTTGAGTTGAAAAAGAAACCTTCCCCTTCTGTACACACAGAGCTCCTAGGCAAGGGCTGGTCCTTCAGCCAGGGTTGAAACACACGCAGTTTCATGTTTTGTGTTTCTGTGTTTTTATTTTCCCTCCCCTCTTTGCGTGTAACTTCTGAGGCTTTCTAAAGCATTTAGGAGAACTAGGGGCTGAATAGCACCGGCTTGGTATTCTGCAAGATCTCCCGAAAACCCCACTGTGGTTTTGCAGGGAGCTGCTCTTTTCTGTATGGCAACAGCGGAGCTATGTGGGAGCAAACCCGTCGGAGGGCTGTGGCAACAGGCATGTGGGCACACTTGGGCTTGGCTTTTGAAGAGTTTGTTTCAGCAGCAAAACAAGCAGCTTCCATTAACGCAAGGGTGGCCGGCCTTCCTGGCCCTGTAAACCGTGCTTGGCTGCCTCAGCAGGCTGAGGGCTGCGTGCGTAGGCTGCAGTGGTTCAGCTGAGGAAAGGAGGGAGCCCTGGGAGTAACTTGCACGCAGCCTGGCTGGAGTGAAGGGGGTCTGAGCCGGGTCTGAGGGTCACTGGGCGGCTCCTGGCCTCCTCGGTGGATGGTGGCTCGTTTCTTCTCGGTGTGGAGAAATTCCTGCCAGCTGGTGGCTGTTGGTGCTGCTCGGTGACGGTCCCAGCGTGTGGACCTCATGTGATGAACCCAGGAGCATCACGTTGAGAAACTCCAAGGCAGAGCAATGGTGCCGGTGATGGGGGGGCTTGTGGCACAGAAGTAAACCCCCACCCACACAGAAGGTCAAGGGACACATGCGGGCCTTGGGTCAGTGACTACACGGGCTTGAACCAAGGTGCATTCCTGCTGGATTAAATGCAGTCTCTGATGACAAAGGAGAAAATTGGCAAGGAGGTCTGGGTGGAGTAACCAGTTCAAACTAACCTTGCAACATAAGAGAAGTATGTCCCGGTTGTTGCTGTCAGTGGTCAAAAGGGCCGCGTGTTGGTGTGGCGCAGGACATTTTTGGAGGGGTGGCAGGTTGGGGAGGCCCTGCACCACGCCGTGCTGTGGCTGCCACTTTCGGATGTGCAGAAACAAGTCTGGTGGAGGCTGAGCCACGGTGCTTCACCGTGTGACGTGGCAGGCAGGAGTAGACCACTGCCGTCTGTTGGGGTCTAAGTTGACTTCTGGTTTTTGCTGGTAGTTGATGCTGCAGCGGAAACAGAACTTCCCCGTGCACTGTGCAAGGCTGTGCTGTGCTCTGGAAGGAAATCCCTTCCTGCTTACTGACATCGGTAGGGATCTGCAGCATCACAGAGCGTGATGTTTGCTCATCTCTCATCTCTCCTCTTAACTGTGGAAGTGAGCTACCAGTATCTTTAGAGATAGATGCCATCAGGCATTAGGTTTATATGAAAGCCACAGACCTTGTCCTGGGAGATGCACAGTGCTTCCCCCATCCCCCAAGCTTTCAGGAGATGTCACAGTGAGCCCTGTGCACTGCAGCAGGTGACTTGCCCTTTGCTGGTTTGGTTTAATTCTCTTGGTAAGCAACAGTAACGCTCTCAGTGTTGTGGTTGTGCTTAGAGGTTGGAGTTGGGATCGACATACAGAGTCTGAATGAGGGAGGCAGGGAGAGAAGCAAGGATGGGATTTCTGAAGAGTCAGTCGCTTGGTGGATTTGGTATTAAAGGTGGTAGTCGTGATCCCTTTCCTCAGCAGCACTTGTCCTTTCACTGTCCATGCCAGTAGAAAAAAACCCCTGCATCTGGCATGTCCCTTCTCTTCTGGGCCATCACGTGAAAAGCCCTTAAACTCAAGCAGTTCTGGAGAATGAAGAGCAACAAGCCCTCTTCTTCCTGGTGTGCTCCATAGCAGTGTCCCTTAGGATTTCCTCTAGCATGATGAGGAATCACAGACCTCTAGCATCTCATTAAGAGACCAGCTCCACTTGGGTAGTCATTATCTCCCTGCTTCATTGTGATCACTCTGTCATGATCGCACCATCTCTTCTGCTGCTTGCTTTGCAACCTGTCGCTGCCAGCAGGATTTGGAAGCCCGGTTCCAGTTGCTCTTGCTCTGGTTCTGGCTTGGCACGAGCAGGCACTGTTTCACCACTGAGGTGTCTTGGTGAAGTTCTCCTTTGCTTCTTCCCACTGCTGCCACAGTGGTAACGGCTGAGAGGGGGCCAGGTTTGGATACTGAAAAGGTTATAAATGGGTTGAGGTGTAAATTTTAAGTTGGTCTCTTGGGGATACCTTCAGTCAGCTGCCATGGTTTGCCGGCAGGGAGACTGCTGAATTACCCCCAAAACCTGTCCAGGAGCTGCTAGGCGATGTGTCACCTTGATGAGAGGCTTGGTGGTCGGTCGTTCCTTCATAGCCCGCTTCAATATCCGAGCTGAAACGCTGGTGTAATGTGGGCTTGGGGCTTCTTCATCCAAATTCTTCAATGCAGCTCTTCCAGCCCGATTTAGATTCTCTGCCAAATATATCAGACCTACGCAGGCTTCTCTGAATGAGCACAGGATGCAGCCGTTCCTGAGCGAGGAAATGGCTGGCTGGTGTCTGGGGAAGGGCTGTCCTTGCTCCACCAGCTCTGCAGAGCTGCCCCTTTTGGCCGGCCTGAGGAGCAGAGGGTACCACGGCAAAGCCAACGCTTGGCACCACTCCTACCTCTGAGGTGCTCTGCTGTGGGAGGGGATCATTATTATTTTAATAGGAAGGAAAATCAAGGTTCTTTATTACTTGTGGTCGTTAAAGTTCCCATGATGCTCATTGAGAGTCCGAGGGGCGTTCAGTTCCAGCACTCCATCCAAACTTCAGTGGGAGCAATTAGCAGATACTCTTCCTACCGAGTTCCCTTGGCAATGGCAGCAGGATGTGGGATTCTCCTTTCCTGTCTGAACTTCTGTGCTGCTAAATTGTTGTGTGTCCTGCCCCAGAGACTGTTGTTTCTGTAGTGTATTAGGTGGTTCTTCCCTGTCAATACACAGCTCGTAAAGTGCTTTGGCTCCTCTAAGATGAAGGATGTGGTGCTGGTCTGGGCTGAAGGATCGGTGGTTGGTGTATCTGCAGGTTTTTGGGTAGATTTCCTTTTACCTTGGGCAGCTGCTTGGTATGAAACAGTCCTAGAACAAGGGTTGACTTGATGTTGGAGCTTCCTGTGCTGCCCAGGTATATATTTCTAGACAGTAGGGAGAGGCAAACCTCCCTGGCAGGTCAGACCTGGCAGTGGCAAGGAAAGCTCGAGCTGTTTTGCTTACCTGATAGTGGGGCGAGTTCATCGAGTTGGACTGAGAGGAAGGGTGGTTGCTGTAACTGAGGAGCTCAGGCTACCTTGTCAGATACTGTCGCAGCATCTTGGTTGTTTTTCCACTTCACATTAAATTTGAGATGTTGGAGCAGGATGCTCGGAAAGCCTCTGGTCTTTGGAAGGATCAGAACAAAGCGACCACCCCGCTTTGAGGAACCGGCGGAGTGGTGGTTTGGTCTGGTTGTGTGAACAGGAGCCCAGTGCCTGCTTGGGAGCCAACTGAATCCTCATGATGTGGTCAGTCTCGTTCTTTAGATGAGCCTTCATGTCATAAATCCAGCAATTAGAGCTGCGGTAACAGAGACTCTGCATTGACAGCTCTGGCAGAGGCACTGGGGAATAAGATGCTCCCAGAGTCGGTGCCTTCAGACAGGGATGTGTAGGGGGCTGGAGGGCATGCCCGTTCGCAGAAGACAGAGCCATATTGTCCACAAAGAGGCCACGGATATTTGCAGGATGCACGTTCTGCTCTGATCTCTTCACTTCAATAGCTGCGTGATCTTGGTCATGCCGTATGTGTCCTCTGGTCTTTTACCCCAGATGCGATATTCAGTCAAGATAAAGGAAAGCTTGAATTTGCTCTTTTTGCTGTTGATGGCTCAATTACCTGCTAAACACAAAGGATTTCTTCCCATTGCATTATCAAAAATGTAGATTTATTAAAAAAAGTCAACACGCTTTTAGTTTATCTTAATTTATTCATCCAGTGCAGTTTGCTTCTGTGGATGTGGAGGGTCTTCCTCTCGAGAACATGCATCTGTTTTGCAGGTCTACATAATTCAGATAGTTTGGCGCTAAAGTGCCGACAGCGCATTCCTTTTAGAGAGCAGTTGAATTTTAATAGCACCATAGAGTGGTTGAAATAGAGACTTCTCCCAAGCAGGCAAAACACCCTCCCTCATTTCCTCCTGCCTACCATCTTCCCACCTTTTTGGCTTTCTGCTGCTGCGTGCTAGGTGTGTTTCCCGAGGCCTCTGCATAGTTTAGGGTGGATCCTGGGCAGAGGGAGACCTGCTTGGGCTTGTCCTTGGGTTGTTGCAGAGCTTGGTGTCAGCAGAGATGATGGCTCATGCTCCAAATGGCCAGAGAGCTGCGTTTTATCTGAAGGGATCCAGGCTTGCAGATACGTCCATGCAGCTGGAAGAAGGAAGGGGGGAACTGGGATGATTGCTCCCAAAATGTAAAGGGAAGAGACAAGGACTTGCATTGTGTGACCTATAATTGGGGTGAGCTATTCATAGGGAAAAAATGCCCGTTTCTCCAGTCGGTGGTGAGTGAGGGCTAGGATAATGTTTGGGCCTTGGGCAGTAAACCACTGACTTTCTTTTTTTCTGTATAGCAACATTATTTTAATAATTCTTTTCTAGCACACAGCACAGGGCTGCTGCAGAGTCTGCCCTGACACTGTCATATGTGCATTTCCTCTAAGAAATAGGGGATAAATAGGGGATAGCAACTTGTGAGCTCCGTTCCTCGGGCACCTTGAGCTGCAGGAGGCCAAATAACCACGTGTCATAGCCCAAAAGGCAGTTATTCCCGGGAAGCCTTGCGCTGTGGGTTGTAGCGGTGCCCTAAAGCCATTTTGCCCTGCGCTGGCTGGAAAAGGCGACGGTGATTTTTCCCTTTGTGCCCCGAGCAGGTGCCTGGTGTTGCTCAAGCTTCTCATCTGTGCTGCTGGAGTGGGTGGCACCTCCGCGGGAGAGGAGGGCCCTGCCTTTGTAAAGCGATTTGGGATCTTTTCCGGATGAAGAGCACATTGAAAACATTCGCTGTTACTGGCTGACCAGATGTGGCTTAGCTCTTCCACCTGATACCTGCATATTTGATAGCCCTTCTAAGCTGCTCAGGTTCCTCTGTTCGCCCAGCTAAATTTTAAAGCAGTGCAAAGAAGCAAAAGGAAAAAAAAAAGAAAATCCCACTGAGGTTATGCGGAAAACTAGTAATTAAGCAGTGTTTTGTCAGCACTTTTGGTTGTGATCACATCTTAATGTGGTCGTCTCATTTGAATGTAAATGTCAGATTCCAGAACTCCTGTAGGAAAGCGATTGGGTGACATCCCACTGGACTCGAGGTGAGTAAAGTGCAAGGTCAGGGGTTTCGGTTAACGCTCTGTTCTGCTCTTCTTTAGTTCATCTAGTAGGTCTGAAAGGAGCAAGTTGATAACTTGAGCTTAAGAAAAGAAAATAAGCCTTTAGTGTTGAGGAGCAGCATCAAACTGCAGTTGGCTCCGGTGCAAAACCAGTCAGATGTGGAATGACCGAGATTGCTGCAAGCATCGTCCTGGGGAGGTGGAGGGGGCTTCCCTTGCTCACGTGGTGCTCAGCACAAAAAAAAATATGTTTTTTCCTGCCTGGAATCGGGCTGACCTGGGGAGCCGAGGCTCAGTTGTGTTGGTATTTTGGAAATGCAGAGCGGGGCTCAGCACCGATAAAAGCGACGTTAGCTGGGTAGTTAAGGATGCAGGTCGTGCTGTGCCAGGTTTGTAAATAAATTTGAGAGCTCCGGTATTGTTGTAAACTCACCCCTTTCGAATGGACCGTATTTTAAGTTGACTGTGAGCCCTCAGCTGCAGCAAGTTACATGTGAGAGCAATCTCTCAAAACGCAGCCGCTTCGGGGTGAAATGTGGCATCTTTGCAGCCCTGCAGAGACGCGCAGTCTGGGACACCAAGTGTGTAATGCCTTTTCGGCGGGCGGAGGGTGTAGGGAGAGAAAAGAGCTGCCTGGGAAATTTAGGTCAGTAGTTGAAGCTCCCCCTTGGTGGCCCATTCAGACCTTATTCTTGCCAAGGAGGGGACTAGCTGGTGGTTGTGCCAACGGCTTTTGTCACTTGTCACCTGGTCGTCGGGACCTTTCCAAGCAGATTTCACCAATCCCTCTGCCGTGGCGTCGTGCCCTGTTGCTGCACCTACTGCAGGCAGGCAGTGGGGTGGGTTTTTTTGAACCTGTAAAGGTGGAAGGCTCTGTCTCTTGTTAACTAATCCCCAGGCTTCAATACTCTGGCTGTTCAGCCCCCTGAAAAGGGAGCAGGGTGTGATTTGTGATTTTTTTTTTTTTTTAAATTTTTTTTTATTTTAAGGGCTGTGTCTCTAGCCACGGCCTGAGCGTCCGGGTGCCGAAGCTGTGCCTGGGGGGCTCAGGGCAGCCTGTTTGCCCCTCGACGTTCTCTGCCGCTGCAGATGAAGGACACAAAGGGCGTGTTGTGCGAGGAGAATGAGTTGCGAAGTTGTACAACTTTCCATGCCAGCCCTCGGCAGTCTCATGACCCTGCAGCCGTTCCCACACTGTCCGGCCGATTGTCCCGGCCCCCTGGCCGGGGGGGTGACCTTGCCTGCATGGCCTTACTTGCTCCCCCAGGCCCCCTCGGTCCCCAGAGCCAGGCACCGTGGCCGACAAAGCCCGGTTGTGTGGGTGATGAAGCTTGACTGTCCAGAAGACTATTGCCCAAAGCTTCAAAATGCTTCATGCAGCTCAAATTCTCTTTAGAGCAGCGGGGAAAAGCTTTGTAAAGCATCTAACCTAGAGGGGAAAGGGGTGGAAGGGGTGCTCTAATCTCACTTTTCAGGACCAGGGGGCATTGCAGGGTGGGCAGAGGTATCAGATCCGCTTTTCCAGGGAGCGGTGTGCCTCAGCGGCTCAGGTTGGGGTGTTTCAGGGAGCTCTGGGATTGCCATGGTGGGAATGGGGCAAGCGATGCCGAGGCAGTGGAGGCCTCCCCTGGTGTAGCCCAGTCCCTCGGGAGGCCAGGAGGGGTCCCTGGGACCACCTGCCGGTGCAGAGACGCGGTGACCTTGCCAAGGTCACGTCTGAAGCCAGTGCCTAAATTCGGAGTGAGTCTTGGTCCCCAAGCAGCGCTCAGCCGTCAAACAGCCTTTTCCTGCAAGGACCCCTTATCTGAAAGCCCCATGAAATAAGAGCTTTGAGTTCAAATCTGCCCCTGTGGGAGCCCAGGAGGCGGCTCTGGCGTTGGTGCCCTTGTTCCAGGTGTCTCGGGAAGCCGCCTGTCTTGGGTGCTTGGCCTTCGTGGCAGGATTTGTGCCGGCTGCCTTGTGCATCCAGCCCTTGGGTTCTTCCCTCCCACCCTGACTCCCCCATCGCGTTTGCATGCTGAGCTTCAGGTGTTACTGTTCAATATCGAGGGGTTTGTTTCAGGCTGTTGTTTCACAGACTCAGAACTGCCTTCTGCCTTTTCTTTGTATTAAAGAAAGTGCAGAAATTCCTTTTTTCCCCCCTTGAATTAATGAAGCTTTTTAAAAATAAGAACTACTGAGAAATCTGCTAGCAAGTGCAGAATGGGGGTGGGTGTGTGTGTCGGGAAGTGAGCGTTGTTTTGCAACCTGGTTGCTAGCTCCCCATGCTGTAACGTGGTGCTGGGAGTTGCTTCCTGTATAATTACTTCTGTTCTGGATGTGATCCTGACTCAGCCAGCCCCCTGCTCCGTCATGTGGGGCAGGCCACTTCCCGCTGTGCCTCAGTTTCTCTATCTGTAAACTGGGGACTTTGATACCGTGCTTGTGACAAGTTGTTTTGTGAAGCAAATTATATATGCGCGGATGTCTTATCTCCTAACGATCCCCATGCTTGGGGCGGAGGCAGCCGATTTATTGATTTATAGGCAGAGAGCATCTCTGCTGCCAGCAGTATGTGGGTTTACTGTTTGAGATGGAGAGCAGGGAAGTACTGTTCTCGGTTTTGGGGATCCGAAGACTGGGCTTGGGAGAAGTTGAGGGGCTCGTTCAAGGCAGGCAGCATGGTGAAGCTGGGCAGGTTTCACTCTTGCCTGGGTTTGACCCCAGTGCCCTTCTCCCGGCAAAGGGGGATCCTTCCCAAACGGAGCTGCTCGGTGCACCCTGGCTTTTTCAGCTCTGGAAAGAGAGGGGATGAATTTACAGTCAGGTGGCTCCGTTTGTGTTGCGCTAGCATGTCAGGAGTGACTGACTTCTTTATCTTTTCCCAACCAAACCCTCGGTGTTGGAAAGAACTGCTGCTTCTGCTGAAAGCCTTGGGATGCAGGGGGCTGGTGCCAGGTCTGCTGCCAGTGCTTCATGAGACCGGTCTCCTTTCCCCTCTGGCCAGTGCAGAGGCTCCTGTTCCTGGGCACGGTGCGGTGGGTGCCTTAAGTTTTAGCGTTGAAGCTCGTCTCTCTGCAAAACGCCCTTAGCAGCAGGGTGGGGTGGTTGGTGTCGCTCTGTTCCCGCACACCAGTGCCCTCGAGTGCTGGGCTTGCTGGTGTGCCCTTTCCAAAGGATGCTGGCTGCCAGCTTCTGAGGTACCTGCAGACCCTGGGACCCCAGGGACAACCAACGGGAACAGTTTCCCCAGCAATTATGTGATTGTACCAGGAGTTGGGCTGGGCAGAGCGAGGCTGAATGAGCAGGGGACCTTTCCGGTAGAAGTGGTGGGAATGGGAAATACTCCCAGAGATGGACTGGGGTACACTGGTGAGGTTCAAGCCGCTGTAGCCCAATGCCGGGCATGCCTGCCAGCTTGGTCCAGATGCTGCCTGGCTGTATTAACTCTGGTCCTTGCCAAGGCTTGCTTACTCTGGCCCAGATTTGTGCTAATTCAGCTGTTCTTCCAGCCTCTAGCTTGAGAGCACCTGGGCTGCATTTCTCCTCCTTCCCAGCGTGAAGATAAGCACGGGTCCGTCCTCGCCTGCCGATGGAGGCATGTCTTAGATGCCAGGCAGGACAGCGGGCCTGGCGGTGATGTGGAGGGGTGCAGAGGATGTGTGAGCCGGTAGCTAGTGCTTGCTGCAGAGCGTGCTGGCGTCGGTCGACAGGTACCTGCTCTGTGCTGGGAGCTTGCCTGTGCGCTGTGATGCCTCCGAGCAGCCAAGGCCCCTGTGACTCATTGCTCTTTCCTTCTTCTCTCGTAGCCTTTTGCGTTGAAGATGGCGGGTGGCGTGGACGGCCCCATAGGGATCCCGTTCCCCGATCACAGCAGTGACATCCTCAGCAGTCTGAATGAGCAGAGAAACAACGGGCTGTTGTGCGACGTGGTCATCTTGGTGGAAGGCCAGGAGTTCCCCACCCACCGCTCCGTCCTGGCAGCATGCAGCCAGTACTTCAAGAAGCTTTTCACCTCAGGGTTAGTGGTGGACCAGCAAAACGTGTATGAGATAGACTTTGTGAGTGCAGACGCCTTGTCGGCTCTGCTGGAGTTCGCTTACACCGCAACCCTTACTGTCAGCACTTCGAACGTCAATGACATCCTCAATGCTGCCACACTGCTGGAGATCCCGGCAGTAAGGGATGTTTGCACGGATCTCCTGGACAGGAAGATTCTGGCCAAAAATGACCAGATGGATACAGTAGATCAAATTGATCAAAGGAACCATCTCAGAGCAAAAGAGTACCTGGAGTTCTTCCAGAGCAACCCTGTCAATGGCCACCAAGGCAGCTTTCCGTGGACCAACCCAGAGTTGAGAGACCTTCAGAGACTGAACTTCCGAGGCCAAGAGGAGGAGGAGGAGCCGGACTGCAATGGCATGGACTTCTACTCACAAGCCCCTCTAAACGAAAGACCAAAGGTGAATGACTGTGATCCTGACAGCAACCCAGCCATGTGGCTGGACAGAGAGGAGGAGGAGGCGGTGGCTCCTGGCTCTCTATTTTCACCTTCTCAGAATGGACATTACAGCAGCCGTGGCCTGCCCACACCGGGAGAAGAGGAGGGGACCCTGGGGGGGCCTCTGGACCAGCAGGAAGCCGGCGACTCCCCCAGCTTCGCTCCTGCTGGAGCGGACACGGAGGATGATGCGAGGGAGGTGGATGGCTTGGCTGCTAGTGCCCTGCTACAGCAAATGATGAATTCTGTGGGGAGACAGCAGCTCGGGGAGGATGACCGAAAGGATGATGATGGGGTCATGGATTATTACTTGAAATATTTCGGCAGTTCGAATGAGGGCGATGTGTATCCGTCCTGGTCCCAGAAGGTGGAGAAGAAGATCAGGGCAAAAGCATTCCAAAAGTGCCCCATCTGTGAGAAGGTGATCCAGGGGGCTGGCAAGCTGCCGCGCCACATCCGCACCCACACCGGGGAGAAGCCCTACGAGTGCAACATTTGCAAAGTCCGATTCACCAGGTAAGGAGTGGGCAGACGCTGCGGGCGAGGGGACTGTCACACAAAACCAGCTCTTGGCTTTCCCTGGGGGCTGGCGCAGGGCTGGTCTTGTGCCATTTTATCTTGCCTGCTCAACTAATTTCCATCTTAACAGGTGAGCTGGATATATGGAGGGCCAGAGTTTGTTCCAAAGAGATGAGCAATTTGGGTGTGTGATCCTTGAGATGTCTCAAGGAGTGTGGCTTGATAGCCAGTGCCGTGCTGTCCCGGTGTCCTCAGTTGCTGAACTCTGCTGGAAACCTGGCCAGACCCGGGCTTCTGCTGAGGCCAAACGATGTGGTTGATGAAATGGAGCTGCAGCCCTTGGTTTTTCCATCGTGGCCAAAGCGCCTAGGGTTGAGGCGAGAGTCGTTTAGAAATGGCTCTGTGGGGTGACAGAAGTGCTGCTGGCTGGCAGTTGGGTTGGGAAGAGGTTGGACCTTGCACTGCTTGTGTCATCTCTCAGTAAACCGTGATGGGCTAAGCGATGGCTGCCCCGAACAACACCCCCCAGTGCCTTGGTTCAGCTCCCCGGGGGCGTTTGCCTCAGCCCTGTTTCTAATCAGGGTTCCTCCGCTCCTTCCCTCCGCTGCGGGAACGCTGAAGAAAGGGGATATTGTTTGGATTCCTCCGGTTCACTCGAGTCCACGCGTTGCAGCGCCGCCTCCTCTCTCTGGTCTCTGCGGCTGTGATGGCTGAGCTGGGGCGGGGGTCCCATCCCAGTGCCCCCCTGGCCCTGCTGAGGGGCTGCGTGGGCTGCCTGGCAGAGGAGCCAGACTGCCTGCTCTGCCTGCTGAAACATTCCCAGTTTCACCAGTGCCCACTGCTCTGCTGCCAGGGCCAGCCCTTCCCCAGAGCCTTGTCCTTGAGGGGGGGTCTATGGGGCTGTGCCCCGCTGTGGGCAGTCTGGGGTGAAGCCTCTGGTGCTGGGACATGGGCAGGAGGCTGTGTCCTGCCCCCGGCGCTGCTGGCCCCCTCCCCTCGGTGCGCCATGGCCGTGGCCGCACCCAGCCCCACGTTGGATAGCTGAGGAATGCAGATAATGGCGGGGGCAGGATGCCAGCCCTCCGCCGCTCCCCCAGCACCAGGCCCTGTGCCTGGGCCTTGCCACGCGGCACCTCCCTGCCCCGTGCCGGATCTGTCCCGCGTGTGTCGGGGCGCCTGGGTGCTGCGCACACAGCCCTGTGCAGGATCCGGCTGCCGCACCTGAGCGGTCCAAGGTCCTCACGCACCCGGGAGCTGGAAGATGTGGAAATGCTACAGGGTCCCTGGCAGCCATCGGCCTTGGGGGTGGCGGAGAGGGGAGGTGGGGGGCTTTTTGGGAGAGGAGGGCGGTGGGGCAGTGCCACCTCGTCGCTTGGCGATCTCGGCCTCCTCCTGTGGGTTTCGGATGGGGACATGCTCCTGGGCGGGCCTGGCATTGCAGAGAACGGGGTGGAAGCTGCCTCCCACCCCCATAAACGAGGCCCTTTCATCCTACACCCAGGCTGCGCTATTTTCCAGCCAAGCGATACCCCCTGCTTCTTCCCCCAGCTGCCGTCTGGGCATGGGGAAGCCCAGACGGGGACGGGGAGCCGTGCTCAGCCCCGCTGTGCCCCATTGCCTGTCTCGCCCCGACAGCGGCTGCTGAGCTCGGCTCTGGTGTTCGCAGTGGTTGTGGAAGACCTTCCATGAGCCTGCTGCTCAAAGTCCCGGCTGGTTTCCAGCTCCTTCTGCTCTCACCTGGCTCTCTGGGGGTGCGTGAGCCTCACCCCCCCAGCACAGCCTGCCGTGGGGTACAGCAGAGTGTGATAAACCCAAGCTGCTGGCCCAGCTCTGCTCTGGGGGCTTCCCAACAGCGATGTCAATGAGTTGCTTTTTGCTGCTTCTCCCCCAGCACCCAGGCTGTGCTTGAAGCCTTATCTCAGAGGCTCCCAATGCAAGAATGGGTGCAAACCTGACTGAGCACTCCATCATCCTGATTTTTCCCCTCGATTTTACCATTATCTTGCATTCCTTCACCATGCTCTCCTTCCCCATCCTCATCCCATCCCTTGACAGCGTATTGCTTGAAAACAGATCTCTTCCCTGTGCTGTTAACAAGGCCGTGCATCCTGGTGGGCTGGGGAAGCCTGGGTGCGGGAACCCTGCTGAGCAAGGAGCAGTCCCTGCTCTTGAAGGAGCTTTTGGGGTAAAGGCAGGAGGAGGAGCCAGGGCTGTTTTGCGTGGGGTGTTTCCCTGCCACCCCCTCGTCGCCAGGTGGGGACCAGAGCCCGGCGGTTTGTGCTGATTTTTGCTTGCTTGTGCTTCCTGGTTCCTCGGCATTCACGGGGGAGGAGCGGCAATGGCATTCTTAATCTTCTGAAAGAAAGGCAGAGTGAGTCTATAAAAATTATAAATACTTATAAAATTATATATATTATAAAATTTTATTTGAAAAAAGCTGTTTTGATGTGCTGCTGCATGCCACGCTGCTTTAAGCAAGGCCCACCTTCCCAGCTCCGGTGGGATCTGCATTAAAACCAGAGGTGGACACAAGGGCCTCGGTGTTTTGATCCTTCCCGCAAGGTTCAGAGTTTCTGTGGCATCGTGCTGCAGAGCTTCCCCCGCCCCCCCCGGGGGGCACAGGCAGGGGTGGCTGTGGGGGGGGGGGGGCGGGGCACGGGGCTGGCACCTGCCTCTTCCATGCGGGAGAGCAGCAAGGGATGGGGCCAGATCCACTTGGGCAGAGGCGAGTGGTTCCCTCGCCCTCCGCCGGGCAGGGATGGTGCTCCTCGCTGCCACCACGTGCTTTGGGCCTGATTTTTTTTCTCCTTCAGGAAGAAGCGAGATGCTGTGCTCACGTGGCCTTGTTGGCCCCCAGCCTGGCTGCTGCAGCTGCCCTCCCCTGGCTGCAGCGAGCTCGGCAGTGTGGGCCCTGCCACGGCCACCCAGGCCAGGCGGTGCTGGGCCCCATACTGGTGCTCAGCCCTGTGCTGATGCTCAGCCATGTACCAATGCTTGGCTCCGTACCAGCTGATGCTCAGCCCTGTGCTGATGCTTGGTCCTGTACTGGGCAGCGTTCAGCCCCGTACCGATGCTCAGCCCCATACCAGGCAACACAGCCCCGTACTGGTGTGACACTCAGCCCCATATCAATGCTCAGCCCCATACCAGGCAATGCTGAGCCCCATATTGATGCTCAGCCCCATACCAGGCAACGTGCAGCCCTGTGCAGGGCGGTGCTCAGCCCTTGTACTGATACTCAACCCTGTACCAGGTGATGCTCAGCCACATATCCATGCTCAGCCCTGTACCATGTGACGCCCTATATGGATGCTCAACCCTGTATCGATGCTCAGCCGCATACCAGATGACGCTCAGCCCCATATGGATGCTCAGCCCCGTACTGGGTGACATTCAGCCCCATATTGATGTTCAGCCCTGTGCAGGGCACTGCTCAGCCCCATACTGGGTGATGCTCAGCCCCGTACAGATTCTCAGCCCTGTACCCAGTGATGCTCAGCCCCTGTACCAGGTGACACTCAGCCCCGTGCTAGGCACTGCTCAGCCCTATACTGGGTGGTGCTCAGCCCTGTATCAATGCTCAGCCCTGTATCAGGTGATGCTCAGCCCCATATTGATGCTCAGTCCTGTATTGATGTTCATTCCCATACGAGGCAGCACTCAGCCCCGTACCAGGCAACGCTCAGCCCCATATCAATGCTTGGTCCTATATCGATGTTCAGCCCCATATCGATGCTCAGCCCTGTACCAGCCGATGCTCAGCCCCGTATCGATGCTCAGCCCCATACTAGCCGATGTTCAGCCCCGTATCGATGCTCAGCCCCGTACTGATGCTCAGCCCCGTACCAGCCGATGCTCAGCCCCGTATCGATGCTCAGCCCCGTATCGATGCTCAGCCCCATACCAGCCGATGCTCAGCCCCATATCGATGCTCAGCCCCATATCAATGCTCAGCCCCGTACCAGCCAATGCTCAGCCCCGTACTGATGCTCAGCCCTGTACCAGCTGATGCTCAGCCCCGTACTGATGCTCAGCCCCGTACCAGCCAATGCTCAGCCTCGTACTGATGCTCAGCCCCGTACCAGCCAATGCTCAGCCCCATATCGATGCTCAGCCCCCTACCAGCCGATGCTCAGCCCTATATCGATGCTCAGCCCCGTACCAGCCGATGTTCAGCCTGGTGCCGGGCACTGCTCAGCCCCGTACTGATGCTGGACCCCGTAGCGGGCTCCAGGCCCAGGGCAGACCCCCAGGCTGACCTGCCCCCCCTGTCCTTTCTCTCCACGCAGGCAGGACAAGCTGAAGGTTCACATGAGGAAGCACACGGGGGAGAAGCCGTACTTGTGCCAGCAATGCGGCGCCGCTTTCGCTCACAACTACGACTTGAAGAACCACATGCGCGTCCACACCGGCCTGCGGCCCTACCAGTGCGACAGCTGCCGCAAGACTTTCGTCCGCTCCGACCACTTGCACAGGCACCTTAAAAAAGATGGATGCAACGGTATTCCATCCAGGAGGGGCCGTAAACCCCGGGTGAGAGATGCTGGGGATCTGCCTACCACCCCTACGGGGAACCCCGAAGATGGAAGTTTTCAAGTCGGTGGGGAGAGTCAAGAATCAGAGGACACCCTGCAGAGGGACGGCGAGGAGCAGCAGCACTTTGAGGATAATTCAAATAATGAAGCATCAGGATTGAATGTAGCAGGAGGGTCGTCTGAGGGTAACACGCAAGGACTCTCCTAAACCAAAAAAACAGAGTGTCACAAAATCTAGTTAGTACTTTTCCTCCGATTTTTCTCTTTAAAGATGTTTCTCTCCCTTTTTTTTAAAAAAAAAAACAGAAAAAAAATATATATATATTACGTTTCCAATCTTCCCATCGTAAGCAGGGCTCCCCCAAGGATCCCTCAGTAGCCAAGGACCTTTTCTTGGAAAGGCAGACGCTAGGAAGCACGGGGTGGGGATGGAAAGTGGCTCTGTCGCATGGAAAAGAGCTTCCATGTAAATCCAAAGCTTTATTTTGTGTCCAAACACACGTTAAAAAAAAAAACAAAAAACAAAAAAAAACTTATTTCAGAGAGAGATCTATTTAAGGAAAAAAAAAGCAAAAATCGAAAAAAAAAAAAAGTGGTAGGAGCAGAAGGGCTCTTTCAGGGCGGGCGGTACACGGTGCCTCGGAGGGCCGGGGGAGCGGGGCAGCCTTCCCCCCTCCGCTTTTTGGGAATTGAAGCTCCGGTGGCGCGAGATGTTGTGGTTGCTGCATCCCGGGACAGAGGTGGGTCGTTTTTTTGGGGTAGGGGGTGCGGGTCCTTTCCACCAGCCCTGGTGCGAAGCTGAATTTGCCAGAGAGGGGAGCCGACAGCTGTGGGTCGGTGTAGAAAATGGCCCAAAATTGCCGAAAATTGCCTAATCGTGTGAGTGGATGAGCAGGATTTTGCAGGGCTGCGGTCAGCAGCGGGTGGCCGACACGTGGGGCTGGGGACACCCGGGGCAGGGGACGCCCGGGGCTGGGGACACCCGGGGCTGGGGACACCCGGGGCTGGGGACGCTGGCTTGGCTGGAGCACCTGCCACCACACCAGTGCATCCATCCCAGTGCCCATCCCTGCATCCATCCCCATCCCGGCGGGTGCGGCAGGTGCCGGGAAGGGGCTGAGCTGGACCTGGCACAGCGCAGATCCCACCAGGCCCTTCCCAGCACCCGCCCCCCCGGCAGAATTTGGGTCTGGGGGGGGAACACCCCCCTCCCCTCCTCCCCCCCCGTATATTTTAGGCACTGAGTCAACGCAGCAGTGTTCCCGCACGCCCCGAAAGCGCCTAAAAATGGCAAATTCCTTCTAAAAAAGGTTATTTGAGGTCTCCCTTAAAGGGGCAGGAGACCTTTGGGCGGGGGGGGAGGCGAGCTGCAGTGGCCCTGGCTCCCCCAGCCCCCATTCCCAAATTATATATATATATATATATATATATATAGATGCTATATGGCTCTAGAGGCGGGTATATAACCCTCGGGGTTAGCAGAGGATAAGAAAAGGCACCTTTCAGCTGGTCACCTGTTTTCTGAATGCACATTTTTAAATGAAAAAGAGATTTTAAGCCCTTTTATTTTGAAAGCACTTTTTAGATTCTCTTCCTTTTTTTTTTTTTTTTGGTTTTGTTTTGGTTTTTTTTTTCCTTTTGGTGTTTTGTTTTTACTTTCAAAGCAAGAGCAGGTTTGGCCGAATGTATTTTGGAGAGGGAGTGAGAGGGGAGTGTGTGCTGGGGGGGAGGGCTGAGTGGTGGGGGTGGGGAAGAGATGGATGTTTATTTAATGCAGAAAAAGCAATAAAAAATAAAAAAAAAACCATGCTAAAAAAATAAAAAAAAAACAAACAAAGAAGTCTTAGCACTTTGCAATGGAACGGGTACTTTGAGATCACTTTATCTTAATTTAAAAAGCAAAAGCAAAACATGTTTACAAATGAAAACCAACTTCTACGGAAAAAAAAAATATTATTAAAAAAAAAATCCTAAATTTATTTTTGTAAGAAAAATGTGTATATATATATATATATTTAAAAAAGAAAAACAAAACCATAGGCAGAATCCAAGTTATATTTCATGGAGTAATAAAAGCCGCAAGGTGTCCGATGGGAGGAACGATGCTAATTAGGTTCTGTGACATGCCCTGACACCAGACCCTCCGAAGTCATTGCACTTCACGAATTAAAAAACAGAAAAAACCATGGAAGCTTGAATTTTAGGCAGGAATCATGGGGTTTTGTTTTGGTTTTGTGTATTGTTCATTTTTCCCCACACCCTTTATTATAATTTTTTTTTAAATTTTATTTCTTTGATGTTTTCTAGCCAGTGCTAGTCCAGACGTCTCTCCCACCCACCCCGGAGCCGGGGGGGGCCGTGATGCTCCCCATGGGCTTCGCATCCCTCCCAGTTCCCCCCTGGGCCGGCAAATTCAGATTTGGGCATCGAATCCTCCTGGGAAGGTGCCGGAGGGACTCAGATCCAGGCCGGCAGCGGGGGCTCTGGGGTGGGGAGGGCTCAGCAGCAACCCCCCCCCAGCGAGACCCCGGCCGGGCTGAACCTTTGCGTAGCACTGGCTAATTCTGGCATATTTAAAAAAAAAACAAAAAAAACAAAAAACCAAAAACCAACAAAAAAAATTAAGCGTGGATTTGTAAATAGACATTTACTTGAGGTTCTTTATTGTAATCAGAGTTGTGGTATCTCTTTTCTAGTTTGTGTTAATTTTCTCCCTGGTTTTTCCACCCCCACCCCCCACCCCCAGCTCCTCGCTGCTGCTCCCCCCCCCCCCCCCCCCCCCCCAGCCCCAAAGGAGCCTTGGAGGGTTTGGGGTGGGGTCCGGGCAAATGGGCCTCTGGCACTTGGGGGGATAAACCCTGTGGCTTCCCTGGGCACCCCTTGGACAGTGGGGAAGGGGGGGGGAAGGGGGGCACAGAGGGAAAAGGGGTAAAAAAAAAGGGGGGAGGGAGAGGGAAAGGAAAAGGGGAGGGAAGAGAGGAAAAAAAAATGAGAAAAAGAAAAAAAAAGGGGGGGGGAAGGGGGGAAGAGAGGAGAAAAAGAAAAAAAAAGGGGGGGGAAGAAAAAAAGGGGAAGGGGGGGAGGCAAAAAAAAAGAAAAAAGGGAAAATGGCACAAAAAGGAAGAGGAGAGAGAATCAGTCTCAGGATTCCCCGTGGAGAGAGCGTCTGCGACACCCCTGTGCCCCCCGCCCTGCACCCACCCCCCTTCCTGCTGGCAACACTTTAGCACAAATTTTAAGTTTGCACTAAAAACCAAACAAAAAAAAAAAGCAAAAATCCCCCGACCCCATCCCGCTGCCATCGCCTGCCTTAACCCCCAGCCCCGCAGCAGCGACGAGGCCCCCCCGCAGCCGCTCCCCCCGCCCCAGCTCAGCATCGAGAGGTGGTTTTTGTTGTTATTGTCATTATTTTATTTTATTTTTAATTCAGGTTGTGATAAAGTGTTGCCAAAGATACTGCTGAGTTACGCCGGGTTGGGAAAAGAAAGAAAAATAAGAAATGATAATAATAACGGGAAAAAATGTGAGGGGGGGGTCAAACTGAACAAGGAAAAAAAGAAAATTAAGGTTTTTGGTACAAAAGAGGCAAAACCAACTGCCCCCCCCCCCCGCCCAGTGTAAGGGCAGTGGGGGGAGCTAGTGTGGGGCTCGGGGCTCAGCCTGGGGGTCCTGGCCCAAGACACCAGGCAGGGCTGGGGTGTCCCCCTGCCCCCAAAGCAACTGGTGATGGTGGGGGGGACAGTTGGGGTTTCACCTCGCTAGTTTGGGGTTCTGAGAGGTGGCAAAGGCGGGGGGGGGGGGAGATGCAGGGGCTTCACCCCCTCCTGGGGGCTGGGGGGCTATGGGGAGGGGGGACATTCCTTCCTGCCCCCCACGCTGCTTGTAAAGATGCTGCATCCAGCCCCCCAGGTTGTGCCCCACAGCCCCCTCCCCCATCAGAGGGACCAGCTGGGGGGTCCTGGCCCCCAGGCTGGGCAGGGAGAGGGGGGGGCTTGTTCTTCCATAGGAAAAGGGCTTATTTCTTGCCCCCCCCCCCCCCCCCCCCAATTCTCCTTCAGCACCCACCAGTTAGTGCCCCCCCCTTCCACCCCCATGTTGGGGCGAGGGTCCCACCGGCAGCTGGGACAGGCCCAGCCCCCCCCTCCTCCCCGGCCCCATTCGCCTATTTAAAAAGAAAATAAGAAAAAAAATTATATATATAGCTATATATCATATCTATTTATATTTTCGATTTATTATGAAAAGTTTTATTTAAATAAAGAGGAACACTTTTTAAAAAAGAGCAAATCACCACGGCGTCACAGGATGGAGCTTTCTTGCGGGGTGGGGGGGGGGAGCCGGGTGGGCCGTACCAAGTAGCAAAAATGCTGCGTTTAAAGTTGTGTTTTCTAAAAATTATATATATATATATATACACACACACACACACACACACACCGAGAGCTTAAACTTCTCCTGGGGTGGGGGGGTCACGCGTGTGCCCGAGCTCTGCCCGGGGACCCAGCGAGGATGCTCAAGACGGGGCCACTTCTATTTTATTTTTTTTCTTTTTTTCTTTTTTTTTCTTTTCCTTTTTTTTTTTTTTTTCTGCGTCTTTATATATAATCTATTAAAGAGATTCTCTATCTAAAGCACTCGCAAGGTTTCAGCGGTTTTTATGTGTAAACTACTTTTGTGGTATATCTGGGTAAAGGAGCGAGGCGAGGAAATTAAAAAAAAAAAAAAAAAAAAAGCACAGAAAAGACATTCCATAGATTGTAACTTTGATAGTTCTTTATAAAGTGTGGGAGATGAGGAAAAAAAAAAATTAAAATAATAAAAATTGCACTTTGGGGGGGGCTTTAAAAAAAAAGAAAATAAACTATATATTAAAAATACACACGCAGCCGTTTGGTCTTCTTGGGAGGTGGAAAAGCTTACGGAGGGCAGCAGCGCGGGGGGGCTCGGCTCGGGGGAGGGGGGGCGGGTTTTCTTGGGTTTTGGTTTTTTTTTTTCCTTTTTTTGGTGTTTTTTTCCCTTTTTTTGTGGTTTGGGGCTGGGGGGGCTGTGCTGGAGGGGGTGACCCACGGCTGCAGGGAGCAGGCGGGGGGGGTGGCCCTGGTTTGGGGGTGTCGGGGTGAGGGGGCGTTGGGGGGCAGCAGTCCCAGGCGGTCACCGTGCCTCAGTTTCCCCAAATGGAGCAACTCCCCCCCCTTGTAAAATAATGGCAAAGGGTGGGGGTCCCACCACCCCAGCGTGGAGTCGGGTGCCCCCTCCCAGTCTGCCCAGTGCCCCCATGGCTGGATCGGGCCCCATTAAGCTGCTTGCGGGGGGCTGAGTCGGGGGGGCGGGGGGGCTGTAATCGCGTTTGGGCAGAGATTAGTGCCGGGGCAAACGCCGGCCCCCAGATGGCCGCGGTTTAAGGGGCCTTTGGGGACGGGGTTTGGGGTACACCCCCCCACCCCCACCCCGGTGGGGACCGGCTGCAAACAGGGAAACTGAGGCAGGTGGGGGGGCGACACGACCGGCAGCACCAAGGGGACCCCGCAGTCCAAAGCCCCCAGACCCTGCTGCCTCCCTGCGCCCCAGCCGGGGGTCCAGCCCCGGGGCCCCCCCAGCCCCCCCAGAGGACACGGCCAATGTTAACGGATTAATTAGTGTCATAAGCTTCCTAGTTTTCGGGAGCGCGAAGAGCTTTGGGGGTTTTATCTCCCGGGATTTAGTGGCCAAGTCGTCGTGCTTAGCGAGACGCCCTAATGCCACTTAACACCTGGGAGCCGCGATTTTCATTAAGGGCGTCAGGGACAATTAGTAAGAAAATAATTAGGGCAGGGGCTGCCGCTGGAGGGTTTAAGCCCCATCCATATGTGCCTGAGCCCACGGCGGGGGGGCTGGGACCCCCTTTCCTGGGTGATGCTGTGGGGGTGGGGCTGGCCCTGATGGGAGAACAGGGGGCAGGTGGTCCCCCCTGGGGTGCCCCTTGAAGGCTGGACCTCAGGGAGGTGGGGGGGGTGTCCCCACTGGGGCATGGGGATGGGGGGTCTCAGCCCAGCGCATCGGGGTTCACTGGTGATGGGGGGACACGTGACCCTGTGACCTGGGGGGGGGGAGGCTGGGCTACAGAGCAGGTGACACCTGCAGAGTCCCTGAGCGGGAGCTGCCCCCACCTTTTGGGAGGGCCCAGATGGGCAGCCCCCAGCCCTGGGCCAGGGACTACAGGAAGGGGGGGCCGGGGAAGGAGGGGGCCGGGGCCCCGGGGTGCGGGGATCCGGCCCCAGCCCCAGCGCGGGGGCAGGCAGCGGTGGGGGGCTGTGGGCAGGGCGAGGGGGGGCAGTGCGGGCAGGGTGAGGGGGGGGGGGGCGGGGGGCGGCGGGGGGCAGCAGGGGCAGCAGCAGCCGAGGCCGTACAGGGCGTAGGGGTGGTAGTAGCCGACGTTCACCCTGCGAGGGGAAAGAGAGCACCAGGGTCAACCCTGAGCCCCAACCCCCGCTGAGGACCCCCCCAGGTCCCCCCCAGCCCCCCCGCTCACCTGCGGGCGCGCCGCCGGGCCCGCCGGCGATGGTAGTCCCCTTTGGCGAAGTCCTCCAGGTTGGCGGGGTGGATGGCCCAGAAGTGGCCTTTACCGTTGTCGCTGCGGCCGGCCTTGACGAAGCACTCGTTAAGGGAGAGGTTGTGGCGGACGCTGTTGCGCCAGCTCTTCTCCTGGGCCGAGAGGCACCGTCAGCCATCGCGCCCACCTCGTGCACCTCCGGGACGTCAGTAGGCACCAGAGTGAACGGTGCTCGACCCACCTGGAGAACCCAGCCCCCCGGTGCCGCCTGACGCTGCCCCGGTGCCGGCACACACACACGCTTTCCCGGTGGATTGGGGTCAGCAGAGACACGGTGAGCCGAGCCCAGCTCCGTCCCGCACCCGCCCCAGCACCCCGGGCTCAGCTCCCTGCCGGCCCACCCCAAACCACCGACACGGGGGGAACCCCCAGCCAAGGGCCCGGCCCCGGCGCCCCTCACCTTGTTCTTGAAGTAGGGGTAGTTGTCCATGATCCACTGGTAGATGTCAGAGAGCAGCAGCTTCTTCTCCGGGGAGGAGAGGATGGCGGTGGAGATGAGGGCGATGTAGGACTGCGATGGCTTGTCCCCGGGCTCCGGCGGGGGCCGGGGGGCGGCCGGGGGGCTCCGGCCAGGGGGCTCGGGGCTGTGGGGCGCCCCGTCACCCCGCTCCGCCAGCAGGGACTCGATGGTGAAGGAGGCCCCGGGCGGGCGCCGTCCCCTGGGCACCGTGTCCCCCATGGTCCCCACGCCGCCGCCAGCTGCAGGGAGACCTCCTGGCCCGGCCCGGTAATTAGTGCAGATTATAGCGTTTGCTAATTGTGTTTTCACAAACGGGCTGCTTCGCAAAGCAGGCTGTTTATCTGGCAAAGCCCCGGGTTTAGCGGGATTTGGACCTTTAAGCCTCATAAATAAAATGATTAATCCGCTGGAGGTGGAGGAATTCGAAGTGGCACCGAGGTGCCGTGGGGACGGGCCCTCGCTGCACCCACCTCGGCCCCCGCTGCCCCCCAGTACGCGGGGGGCTGTGGGGGAGCAGGGGTCTGCCCTGGGCCCCCCCTGCCCCATGCACAGACCCCCCCCTTCCGGGCTCACGCACCGGGGAGCTCCTGGGGACCCCGGGGACAAATCCCAACAAGCCGACACTGCATTAAATGTAAATCTTTCTTTTTATTTAACAAACACTATAATTTGAACTTTGAAGAATGTGTACTGAGGGAAAGAAAAATAATTTTCTTTTTGTTTTTTCTCTTCTCTTTACAAAAAAAGAAAAAAACAGGATATAAGAAAAAACATATGTACAGGAAGAGCTGGCCAACTCAAACAGAAAGCAGTAACAGAAGCATGATGTTTCCAAACAGTGGCTTGGCCTGGAAAATTTAAAGCAATTAAATTAGAATACAAATATTAGAAAAAACTGGACTCTAAAGCTACTGTGCAGCCAGGGATGTGAGCCACAGAACTTTATACAGTAAAACTTAATTTTTGAGCTCTACCCAGGTTTTTGTTTTAATCCCCCTTCCCACCCCCGTCCCCATTTAAACCTGAAAACATATTGCTTACACGCAAACAGAAAAAAAAATTAAAAAAAAAAAACCAAAAAAAAAAAAAAGAGAAGGAAAAGAAAAGCCTATGTCGGACAAATAAGGGTTTCTCTGTGGGAGCAAGACTGGAAACAGCAGAAGAGCAAGGGAGCAGCGGCCGTCTCCTGCCTGCTGCCCACTCCCCCGGCCGCCGGCCGGACACCCTCGCAAGATGCCTGGGGAGAAAGCGTGGGGCTTTTTTAGCCCCCCCCTCCACCACCTCCTGCCTTCCATTTTTCATTTGCCGAGATAAAATGTCAATGGGCAGGAAGGGCTGGGAGTGCGGGATGCTCCCTCTGCCCGGTGCCCTCCCACGGTGGGCAGGGGATGCAGGATCCCAGCCCCGCGCGGGAGAGACTGGGAACTTGGAGGGGAATCCTCCAACATATGCCAGGTCACAGCTTCCTGCTCAACAGCATCCAGAGAGTGATTCTTTGCTTTTGGGCAAGTCACTGACAAGGATTTTTAACAGTTCTGGGTGGACCTTGGTGGCTTTTCTGCTGACGTGAGATCATCCCTGCTTTTGCTTTTTCTCAATCGCAGGATGAGCGCTTTGGAAGTGCCGTCGCTTTGTTTCTGCCACATCGCTGCCGTCACGGGGACGTGCCAGCGGCTGGGAGGAGAGGGCCGAAGGGAGGCCGAGGTGCCAGCAGGGCCGCCCCTGGTGACACCAAGCGCCCCTCACTGAGCTCGAGGGTCTCACTGCAGCATGGCCAGACGCTGCTCAGGCAGCCTCAGCTGCAGCGATGCCCCTCACGCTGGGCATGGGGGCATTGCTCCGGCTCACCACCCTCCCAGCGGCACGGCGAGAGGCAGAGGCAGAGGCCAGCTTCCTTCCAACGTTTACTCTCATCCACGGATCAGAAAAGTCAGCAAGATCCAAAGCAAAACAGAGTTCAGAGGCGTTAGCGGAACAGCAGAGCTGCTTACGCAAAGTTAACTACAAAAATTCTCTAAGACAAAGTCAAAAAGGTTACCGTTTGCAAACTCAAGAACAACAACATTTTGCCATCAAGAGCATAGCAGTAGCTTTGGGTCTGGGACCAAAGTCTTGAACAGAGAAGTGGAAAGTCCAGAGGCTGTTAACGCGTGGTCGCAGGGCTCCACGCATCGTCCCTCGGCTCTGTCCTCAACACCCTGCCAACAGTGCCGCCAGCAGCGCCGGTGCCGGGCCGCACACTGGTTCGTGACTGAAAGAAACCTGAATTGGAGTTTACCGAGGTAGTTGGCTAGAAACTGAGATTCCCCCACCTGGCATTTTCTCGAAGGCCCAAGCACCCCTCACCCCCCACCCCGCTCCTCCTCACGTGCCAGGTGTCCAGCTGTCCTGCAGGTCACTGCCACCACCTCCAGAAACAAAGCCTTCCAAAGAAAAGGGAATGCGCAGCCCTTTTAAGTCTTCAAAAACACCAAGTTATTGCACTTCAAAAATACAACAGATTTGTGGTTCGAGCCCTCCCCACCCTCCCCATGGCTTCTGCTCAACTAAAACGATTCACTACGCACAATTTCTACATTACCTTCGGATTAGGTTTAAAAGATTTAAAACGTGTCTCTTTACATGAGGTGCAGAGCTGCTGGAGCTCCTATCTAGAACAGTGCGGTTCCAATCGTACATCTCTTCCCTCTCACCCCGTGCCCCCCGTCCCCACCCCTAAAAATCCCCCTCTATGCTTGCTGGGTTATACAAACCTCCCGCGCCCACCCACCCTTCTCCGGCCCCTCTCCCCACTCCCCCCTCCCTCCCCACCCCGGACTCACACGTCCAGCAAAAACTTTAGATTAATTAAGGAATGGTTATTTAACAAGACGATAAAAATGCACACAGCTTTGGAGATGCACGGGAGTTAGATGTCCTGTAGATCTGCAGGTGAACTCCACCCATCCAAACCGTCCCAGGGAAGGGCAGCGGAGCGCAGCGAGCTGCAGACCCGACCGCCTGGCTTAAGACACTTTCCTTCCTTCCGACTCCAGTTCGGGGTCAGGCTTTGAGTGGGGTCATTTTCCAACCAAGAAGCAGCTCAATGGTTTGTTTCTCGTTTGTGGTTTGGTGGGTTTTTTTCTTCTTTTTCTTCTTCTTCCTCTTTATCTTGTTTTAATGATTAATTTGGAATAGGAAAGTCAAAAGGAGATCAGGGAGGGAGGGAGATGAGGTGGGAGAGGACATTCTCCCCCTCCTCCAGTTTAATAAGCACCAGAGTATTCAAGTCTGTCCATTCTGAGATTCAGAGCTGCTTCCGCAGTCAGCAGGCAGAAACTAAACCTTTCTCATAAGAGCAGCGTCGTTTTGGTTGGGGTCCCTCATCATCATCATCTTCTTCTTCGTCTTCCTCCTCCTCTTCTTCCGATGACGAGCTGTCCAGTGTTAAATCCACAACATCTGCAGTGGCCTTGCCATTCTCACCGTTACTGTTCGGAGTGGGCAACAGCCCGTTCACATCTGAGGAACCTGAGAGAGGCGGGGGAACAGAGGACTGGTCAAGGCTCAGGGGACGCCCTGGCACTCTTGGTCTCTCACTGCTGCGCGGTACTTAGACGAGCCCAGCTGGAAGGGACCTACAACGATCACCTTGGCCAACAGCCTCAGGGCTGGCCAAAAGCTAAGCACGTTACTAAGGGCATTGGCTGACTTGACTCTTAACATGGAGCGGCTCGGGGCATCGCCTGCCTCGAGGGAGCCCGTTCAGTGTCTGAGCACCTTCTCGGTAAAATGCTTCCTCATGTCCAGTCTGAAGGGCAAAGGGGCACACGAAACACACTGCATCCAAGCAGCCACCTACAAAGAGCCGATGCCACAAACCTAATGCTCTCTCTGGGGTCAGAACTGGCTACAGCGCCCAACGGCACCTGCACCACCCGCTCGGAAGGCACCTGCCTGAGAACCAGGAACCGGCTCAGCCGAAGCAAGAAGCTGCACGACCGCACCGCCAACCCCACCAGCAGACATCGCCCCTGCCAGAGGGCCCAGCTGCACAGGCTGCCCCACAGACAGCCCTGCTCGTCAAAATCCTCTTTTCCCACAAAAATACAGTGCTGTTCCGGGCTGGTCCTGCCGATGACATTCTGGGGGTCGTTGCAGAGGTGCACAATATGACAAACGTGTTCAAAGCCACCAACAACCCAGCTTCGCTGAACAACCCCATTTGGGCTGGGCCCTCCTCTGCAGGGACATGATGCGCCCTGGTGGAGGCTGCTCATTCCTGGAGAGGCTGAAACCGAAGGGGCTATCCACAGGAAGCTCTCCGAGAGTCAAACTCATGTTAAGGTATCACTCAGCTTTTCCCAAGCCAGTCAGGAAACTCTACCTTTGCAATTTGGGCCCATTTCCTACAGTAATTTAAAGTCTTTAGCCCCAGAGATGCTCACCTAGAACTAATATTGGACACTGAGGGCTGCAGCTCCGCTCTTTCTCGGCTCTGATGGGACACCAGGAGCCATCCACCAGGTACTCTATTTCATCTGCATCTTCACATTCCGTCAGGATCTTTGACAGCAGCCTGGACAGGAGAAAAGATGCCATCTATTAAGCTCAAAGCAATCAGCAGAATGCATTTAGCGACGGGCCATCAACCTGGATCTTCACCTTAAACAGCCCTAAATTTACAAGAAATTTGGGGTTAGAAGAAGGCTGCCAAACAGATAGCCCTTGCAGTCAAGGGCTCGTTTTATTTCCCATAAAACAAGCACAGGTTCTGACAGTGCAAACTGTCCCAGTCCTTGCTGACAACGTACCTGAACCATGAACTAACATTTTAATTATGTACAATTAGAAGACAGCTTTGCCTCTTCACCCAGTTTCCCAAGTCTGTGGTACCGCTTCCAGCCAGACGTCTGATGCCCCATCTAGAGCTATGTCAGGGCTGGTGCAGGTATGTTCACACCAAGGCATTAGCAAAAACCAAAATATCTTAGGATATTAGGAAAAAAGCAGTTCAACAAGCAGCGCTTCCCCTCCTTCCTATTTTTATTTCCCAAAAGCTCCACAGCAGCCACCAAAGCAATATAAGCAGCCTCCTGCAACAGAAAAACCCCAAATCCCAAAACATGTTCACCACTGAAAACACACCCAGCATAGACACCTCGCTGTCAGCCACCTCTCATTGCAGACACTAACCAGAACGAGGCCCTTGCTCAGTGTCTCAGGAACCAGGTACCTGCTTTATTCTGACACGTCCCACCGTTTGCCTGGTATGTTTATTCGGACACACTACTGGAACCACAGTTCTGCAAAGCCTTGTTCACTCCTGGACTTGAGCATTTCCCTTCAGTATAAAGAAGAACTAACAACAAACATCTTACAAGCTGAAGAAAACTATCTGTGGCACACTAGCGGGATAAAGTTTCTGCTTTCTCCCTGCTCAAGTAGGAAATGTGTTTCCACAGATGGCCCTGTCATCCAGCCTTCAAGGCTGTGATTCCAAAAAAGCTGACAAGGCCCAGAGGATCTTGGACTGGACCAACCAACTACCTCCTCAGGAGCCTACACCCCTTTTTTTGACTAACAGCATCCAGCTGTGATTGCCAGGTTCCCTCTCGCTTACTTTCAGGGAGGTCTGAAGACTACCTTCATCCAACAGAACTGGCACCGAAACCCAGTCCTGAGCACTGCAGAGCAGGGACAAAGAAATCTGCTGAGCCTTCACTAGTGGCGGCCTCCTCCTCCTCCTCGAGGGACACATGCATTGCTGACCTGTGGAGGTTCCACAATCCAGCCCCTCGTACCTTCCCCTTCAGTCTCAGCAGCCTTGTTAGAGATCTCAAAGGAACTGGATTTTCCTGTCTGTGTTGGCTGGAGGACAAAGCAAACAGGTTATCTCTGCCTAAGCTGCTTCAGACTGTCTAAAAAGCCACAACTCCTGGATCAAATCAGTACCTACAAACGCAGCAATGCTCAGAATATTATCAGCCTGGCCCTGGGAATATACCACCCAGGCGGAGACTTGTCTGCTCACTTCACTGCCTTGTGTGCCAAGGGAGCTGGATGCACCTGAACAATTCCTCTAAACTCTTCCTACTTTTGAGGGAACCTGCATTAGAGATCAATTAAACAAGCCACGAGGGTGGAGATCATTTTCCTGAAGCCAAGAACCATGCATCTTGCTCCACCAGTCCTCAGGGTTGCTCTCAGCTTGGCTAGCACCACTATGGACATCAGTGGTCCCAGCCCATAAAACAGGCTCCCTGTGTTTTGAGGCAACAAAGCTTCTTCTCGGGGTCAGGTGGAGATCACTGTTCACATTAAATTCACTCCTTGCTCCTTCCCTTACTCTTGGACAAAAGCCAGGCAAATTACTGTGCTCTTCTCTAGAGATAGCCTCTGGAACCCACATTTCTGGAGCTGACGAGCATCGTTGCCAGCTTTCTGGCTTGCCTCAGGTGGCCCCTACTGTCAGCCTAGCTCGTTCTGCAGTTTGCATACAGGACACCATCCACCGGGTCTGCAACAAGGAGAGGGAGATATCCTGTTTTTTTCAGGCTAATCCTCTTGGCACACAGCTGCATTTTTAGGCTTTCCAGGATGAAACCTCACTCAGACATACGAGCATCACCTCCAAAATGTTCTTGTACTGTTGAACTGCAGCACTCCAGCTCTCCTAGCTTATGGCGAGCCCTCTGCTCCTCTCTTTGTTAAAAACACAGAGCAAGCTAACTCTCGTCCAGAGATATGGGAAACATCATTCCCGTACGGACTGAAAACTAAGACAAGTTGAGTGCCAAGTCTAAAGCAACCTTTCCCCAGTTCACAGCCGGAGAACTCTTGGCAGGGCTTGGGGCATGCATTTCTTGCCTCACCCTTTTCCAAATGCTGTTTGGAATTTACTTTGCTTTAATTCCCTCCTGTGCTTTTACAGGACTACTCCAGCTATGCCACATTCAAAATAAGACAGTAGAAAGAGAACATCCCTCACACGGAAGAGACAGGGGCTGCCTGGCTGGGAACACTGAGGATGGGGATGCTGGTGTGGCTCCGTCCTTCTGGCCCACTACAGGGCAGACAGCAGCCCCTGAATGGCAGCCAGACAGAAACACAGGGCTGGGGCAAAACTTTGCCATCTGCTCTTCACAACCCCACTCTAAAAGTGCTGTACCAAACGCCTGCTCCCTCCCAGCACGCCCCATTCATCTGACGAGTGCACCGGTGTCCCCTCCCACACCAAGGGGGATGGCAAACCCCAGCAGGGAGTCCCCTGAGCACCCCAAGGTCCTGCTGCAGAGGCTCAGCCTGCTGACAGGGATCGACCAACACTGGGTGTCTCCAGAGGAACCAGGGTGGAAGGCCCAGGGACCCCAGGTAGATCTGCAAAACCTCTAGCCTGGATAATATATCCAAAGCGCTTTAATTCTGTCCTTCCAGTGCATCTGAACCTCCTGCTTCCTTCCCCTGCAGGCATGCAAAACACAGAAACAGCTCCGCTCGAGGCATCCTTCCCATCTAAGATATTCACAACGGCCATATAAATTGTACTGCAACAGTCACACAGACTGTACAAAACCCAAATACTGCATTTGTACCTCTACCTCAAGGGCTGGACGTTCTGTTTACAAGCTGGCACAGAAGGTCCCCCAATCAAATGTACAGCGTGCCAAGAACCGCTTGTGAGCTGATGAGCGCCTCACACCAACAAGAAAACAGAACAATGTTTCCTATCAAAAATCATCTTATCAGGTGCTCATAAAGTGGTTTATTCCATGCAGCATGGTATCTGTCAACCAGGATGGCTAGTTGTGCGGGTTCACCAGCCTGATGAAAAAAGTGAGGCAGTAAGTGCTTGATTCTCAACATGCTGTAGTGTAATCCAAAGAAGTTAAGAACAACAGACAGTCCAGTCTTGCTCTAACACACCAAGACGATTAAAGTCAGAATATTATGCGCCAGCAGAATAAGGTTCCAACTTTGTTTCAAGGTGAGCTTCAATCAGAGGCACAGACCAAAAGACAAGATGTCACACCTAGCAGAGGAAGAAAGGGGTTGAGGACAGTACGGACTCACCCATCAATTATTAGCTGGTCATAGGGTGCTGGTTTGTCACACACAGGGCACATCCATGTGGGCTTTTTCTCATTCATCTGTAGGTAGAAGACTGCATCAAAGCACTGCAGATGTGCACAGGTCTCCGCCCGGCACGGGACTGACAGCCGCATCTTCACTAGCTGTTGAACCAAAGAGAAGATCAGTGATAAAAGCCACCCAAGCAATCACCAGACAGTTCTCCTCCTAAGCAAAAAGGTTCGTTAGTTTGCGAAGCTGGTCTGGCAGCAGAATAGGGTTTCTTGACAAAAACAGACTAAAATATATTGCCAAGACTTACCGGACAGATAAGAGAGACACGAACACCTGTAGTGGCAATTTCACTGTCTGGATCCAAGCGCAGCTTCTCTTTTACTGCAGTAAGAGTAGAGGGCACAAAATGTAACAGATGCAAACTCAGACCCTAGAAACATGTAGTACAGGTCAAGCAGCTCACCGACAGCCCTTGGCTGCATATGAGTCATTTTCCCCACAGATGACAACCTCTGTCAGCCAGGGACAGAGGACATCAGAGACAGAAAACCGTTTGTGTTGGACCAGCCTTACGCAACCTGCAGCGCTCAGTGCAGGCGCTGCTTGGCTAGGCAAAAAACCTCACGGGTGGCGAGGCGGCTCGTGGTCTACAGCCCAGCTGGAGCACACTTCTTGGTCGACCAGGAAGCTCACGTTTTCATACAGACCTCCCGTCCCAGCGACCCAGCTCTCCCAGCCAAACGGCACATGCTGCCTCCCATGCAGGCAGAGCAAATGAAGGAGGCTGAACCGACTCAGGCGTCAGGACGAGGGCATGCTACCTGCTAGCTACTGCTAACGCTCTCTCAGCAATGCTTCCACCTCTTACTTACAAGCTACAG
This sequence comes from Falco cherrug, assembly GCF_023634085.1. Lineage (NCBI taxonomy): Eukaryota > Metazoa > Chordata > Aves > Falconiformes > Falconidae > Falco > Falco cherrug. Next base: position 48,794,547 of record NC_073700.1, on the reverse strand, counting down.
GCTCGCAGCTGGGGTACACAGACAAAATCATGCCGCTGACCAGCTTTGTCGTGTTAATACCATACCAATGGAGCAAACCGGGAGTTAACTTTGTCCCAGTTTGGACGGGACTAAGACACCCACATACCTGAACTTCCCACAGGGAGGGAAAGAATGGATGGATAGAGCTCTAGCACATGGCAGGACTTCGGGAACGAAGTCAGTTTAGACTTTACTGGTTATTAGCATAAGGATCATGGATTTTATTCCCTTCTGAGATCAGTGGCAATAGGACAGGGTTAACTGTCCCCTGAAATGCAGAAAAAGCTCCTCCTCCCCGAAGTAAGCAAACATGGGGTACAGTCAAATTGACAGGAAACCACATCCCATCATTACCCCATCAAATAAACAAGCCTCCTTTTAGTGCTACCAGGCTGTAACTCTTCCATTTATATGCTGGCCAGCTCATTTATTCCAGCAGACTGTTTCACAGGAACTACAAGCAGACCCAGAGGTACCAGGGCAGACAGCTCAAAGAGCAAGGCAGCCATGCAAAAACAGTCACAAGCAGCGATCCAGCATGTATTTGGAAAGAATCAGATGTTAGGAAAGGAGGTAGAGAACCCTGCCCCCGCTGCTGCATCCGGAAAGGAAAACCCAGAGGAGCTGCAGGCAAATCAAAAAGAGCAGCAGATGTGCAGGTCCCACATCAAGGTGCAGAATCACCATAAAAAATTAGCTTTACACTACTACACAACTCCTAAAGAGTAGCTGCTGCTAACACTGCTGTCTGAAAAGGCCTTTGACACTTCCATCACCATTTTTCTTTGGAGCAAGTCAACCATTTATTTTGACCTTTTCAGATCATAACAAGATGTCTCCAGACAATGAGGCTACATGCAGTTTTGCAACACACAGCTCTAATTAAAGAGTGACTTCTCAGATGTGAAATTTCCACAAGATTACAAGATTTGGTGTTGTTTTCTTCACATTAGGAGTGTTTTCATCCAGGCTTAATTTTTCGTAAAGTTCTTTGTAAGAGCATTCTGTGTGCATCAATTACTATGATGCATGGGAATGAGAAATGGGCATTTTCTAGGACCTCCTGATTAGAATCAAGATGCCTTAAGACTGCTTTTGGACCCACAGCCATGTATGTAAGCACCTCTGCTTTCAGACAACGTTCCTATACAGAAGTCAACAGAAGCATATGCAAAAGATGAGTCAGCCCTGAGATGCAACCAAAGTCAAAGGCTAGCTCTAGTGAGTACTGAGGGATGCTGCAACGAACGTGATATGGAAACATTTGCAGAACAGACCAGAGCTATAAAAGCAAAGTTTACAAGCTACTCGTGCTTGCCAGTTTCAGATGTCCAAACAACTTCCAAGCAGTAACTAGGCCAAAGGAACTGAAACAAGACAACGTTCCTATTTGGTTAAATTTAAGGTCACTAAATGCAATTTGCCTCTGCCCTGAAGTCCAGCCAGAGCTGTTAGTTATCTAACTCAGCAGAACTGGAGGCACACACTTGTTACCGAGTGGAAAAGGCGAGAAAGCTGCTTTCAGAACCTGTTTGCCGCTCTCAGATTGAGTGGCCATCCTGCACGTGCTCGCTTTGAAGGGAACAGCACAGACTGCTCAGCCTGGTGTCAAGAAGTGTCAGAGAATGAGAGGATCCTCTGCAGTTCGGGACAACTCAAAAGCCAGCTTCTGCTCAATTCAGTTAAGGTTCTGGTGAACGGCAAAAAAGGGAGCACAGCCAGAGCCTCAAGCTTCTGAGAATGGTGGATATTTAACAAATGGAAATTTTCATTTCTTATGTCAACAGGTAAGTGCTAGCTGTCAGAGTGGTCTAATATGATCAAGACTGCCGTGGACGCTATTTGGTGTGGCGCAGAGATACAGAAGTGTTCAGCATCTGCTGCAGAAATGCTGCATTTCACACAAAGATCAAAAGTTTGGCAGAAGCAGCCATGCATTAGGTGCCTGAAGACTGGACATGCCTGAAATCATCATCTCCCCTATGAACTACAATCTACCTTCAAGATCATGTTTCTTATAATTGGTAAGAGTTGTCCATGATCTGAATAGTATGTTTTAAAGACCATTAACGATCCATTGTTTTAGCTCTCCCATGCAGCACTGAACAGTAAGAATGCTCTCTCTACTCTCTCCAGTAACATTAAATAACTGGAAATCTACCAGACCCATGAGCTGCAAGTCAGATTCTACCTCAGCAAGGTAATTTCCCCTCATTTTCAATAATGTTTTGCATTTGCCTCATACCACAATGATTTACCTGAGTGGTCTAGGATAAGCATCTCTCAGGATCATCTCTTCTCTGAAGTTTTCAACGCATATGAAAGTGCTGGTGGTGAAATCCCACTGCCAGCCCCTACGATTCACAGGGGGTTGGGGGCAGCAGGACATTTTCACCAGGATCCCTTGCTCCAGAAATCTCCTTTGGAAATAGTGCGGGTCAAGGCCGAGGTGCTGTGGTAATGTTCGCCAGCTCATAACTACTCAGGTGAAGGCATGAAGGCATCGCGTCAGAACGACACTGGCCCTCAGCGGCACTCACCACGATACGACCTGGGGACAAATTCTAAATCCAACTAAAGTGATTCAGGGCTTCTGCAGAGCCACAGGAACCACGCACTGCAGAAGCACTGCACTTGCACACAGATCTAGGGCAATTTCACACGACTGACATAACAGCTTCACAGGTCTGTTCAAACACAAAGTGTTTTTATACAACCAGATAAAAGAAATGGTATAAAACTTGGCAGCAGATCCCAAGCACATTTTGAGCAGCCTGGCTACTAGGAATGCTGCAGTCTGACAGGCATACAATGGGCCTCCCCGAGCCACCTCACAAGCAGACATACTCACCAAGAGCTTTGCAGAGTTCCGGATGTTTGATCCCAATGGTTTTCAACCTCTGCAGCAGCTCCGCTGAGGTCATCTGCCGCACTAAGTACAGCCCCACGGAATAGCTCTATGAGACAAGAAAGGGAAAGAATGAGCGAGGCTGCTCTTGTGCACTCGCTCGTGCAGTCCTGTGCAATCTCCTCTGGCACGTACCTTCCCGTAATTCCCCCAGGTAACGGTGATGCGGTTCGTCGCTGCAGACAAGTACATGAGATGGGTGAGGTTGATGGGACGACAGGGCCTTTTAGGTTCCACTCCAGGTTTGTTTGATGGATAGTAGCCCTAAGGCAGAAAGATTAAGTATATATAAATTTTTGATGCTTCTACATGGGTACATCTATTCATCAGCTTTGCTAAATTCTACTCACCTACAGTTTTCAAGGAGGGGGTAGAAGGGAGCTGAACAGTCAGACCAAGCACAAAGTAAAAAAAGGAACAAGACTTTTTGCAAGAACAGTTTATTAGCAACATAGCTAATCCATAGCTTTAAACTAAGCGCTGCACTTTTATACTTTGGCTTCTTGTCTGCATTCATCAGGAAACCAATTTCCTTCTAAATTACACAAGTCCTTCCAAAGTTGCAATGTCACACCTTCTGGCTGAGCTGACTTACCGGCACTGAGCAGTAACTATGATTCACTTTCACTGCAATGTTCGGAGGGTACTGATCCTCCTGAGGAGAACTAGTGTCTGTGTAACAGATTCTGTAAAGAAACGACACATCTCTCAATATCCCCATGCGGTTTGCATGTTCAAAGCTCTCTGCACATCAACAGGTACCAGCAGCCAACCATCACCACACCAACCCATGCTCCCTCATCTGGCCAAAGCAAAGCCAATTCCACTCGGCTCTCCCAGATCGGATGCAGACTCCATACCTGGGCAGCAAAATCTGACACACTGCTGTTTGCTATTGCAGCACTAACTCAAGCAGTACACGTAGGCAGAGGTTAGAAAGCAGAGTTTAAGATGCTTGCGTTAGGCATGTGAGCAAACAACTTACTGCAAGTTATCTTGGTAGCTACAAAAACCACACTGAAAGTTACTTTTGGTAGTGCATTCCCTCCTCCCCTGTTCTCTACCTGATGTTACATCATCCCCATGCTCAGACATACCTTAGCACAACCTGAACCGATTTCACACCGGGTTGCAACTCCCTAGTAAATTAAAGAAAAAACAGAAACTTCAGATTAATTATGTTAAAAAAACCCAAACAAACACCACCCACAAAAAATCCCCCAGAATAACCAAAATCAGCTGTCGCTTTTGCCAGGCTCAAGAGTTTTAGTTTTTGTTTGTTGTTTTTTTTTAAGAGACCTTTAACAGAATTACTTTACAGAATTTTATTTAAATTGTACAATTCTCCCTGAAACTATCAGTGGTCCTGTGATTTTTTTTTTTCCTAATGCACCAACCTACAGCCTTTCTCTGGGTTTTCAAAACTGTAAAGGTGTTGGGTGAAAGGTATCAATTTGCTCGGCATCCTCTTGCTGATTTGTAAGCATTTACAAAAACTAGGTTTTAAGGTCAGGTCTATCTGACAGCATTCTTTCAAGATTCCCTTTGTTCAATTATTCAGCTAAAGGTGTTTGTGCAAATCAAGGAACCAAGTATTATGGCACCAGCAGAACAACTGTGAATATTGCTAACTTCAGTCAGCTACTGATAACAGGATTTCAAGTGGTATCAGGAAAGAAACATACCACAGAAAAAGGGTATTTTATTAGGAGTCTTTACACAAAAGTGTAAAACATACTCTAATTTTGCACAGGACACAAGCCATTAGATAAGATCCCAAAATTACTCTTGATTTGCCTGTGAAAGTGTTTCCCACTCCAGTTCAGTGTTCTAGCGTACATGTTTTGATTCTGGCAGTGGAAGGGATGGAACCTCAGTTCAGCTGACAGACAGGAGCTGATGTGGCAGTTTTAGATCTGGGGGGAACACATCTGGATACCACCCACAAGCAGTGGAAGATGATGGACCTGCACTGAGTGATCATTCAAGACAAGGAAAAACTTATTGTGACTCCCGATACGAAATATTTCAGTCGTGTAACTGACAGTGAAATTTTTCTCACAAGTCTGAATATATGGAGAAAAGAGCATCAAGAATCAGCTACAACACGTGTAGTCTTTTATCACCCTTAAAGACTTCCGTAGTATATCATTTCCTTTCTGTTAAGTTTTCAAACAGCTTCCCATGCACTGCTTCTGTTGACCTACTGGGATCACAACAGTAATCAAGCACTGGATATTCAAGAAACATCATATTTCTCCAACTCTATGATAACAGTATGATTTTACCATAAAGAGAAATATTTAAAAGGTTTTACGCTTAGCTTTGGAGGACCTCTTCTGCATCATTGTCCTTTCACAGCAGCAAGGACAAAGGGAGCAGGTCAGTAAAAGAGGAAGCGTTCCTGCCTGCACTGACATCTCTTAGGCATTTCATTGTGTGAATCAAAAGTTGTATCACGACAGAGGTCAGGGTAAATCCTAATCGGTGCAAGATGTTTTCTTATGCAGTTACTATAGCATCCTTTACCACAAGGAATCCTTCTTTCAGATGCAAACAACGTTACATGTATAGCTTTTGAACTTTTCATGCAAAGAAAAACCTGCAAATATTCACAACACAAGCTCAACAGAGAATTTAGGTCATCAACGATTCCATACCGCTTTTCCTGCCCAAACGGACTATTCAAAAGCAAGATTAGAGGAGCAGAAGTGAAACTTAGGGACTTAGATGGGTAAAACTGTACAGCTCACCTCCCCCAGAGCTATCTGCTTCACATGAGAAGTAGCCTGTTTGCTAATATCTTCAAACAAACAGTGTTTCCTTGCAGAGAACAAAAGCTTCCACAAAGAGGGAACATGGAGGAATTATACAGCTACATTTTCTTGAACTGTTAATACCCAATGCAAAGTACCTGGAATTTCTGATCAACTCCACTTGTCTTGGTGTTAATGCAAAAATGCATGGACTTTCCTGAAGCTTCTCATTATTCTGTGGAACTGAAGAGGAAAAAAAAAAGATTGTACGTCAAACTGATAATATCTAGTTCTTCTTGCATTGCTAAGCACAAGGTGATTTTTTTATGTTCTGAGCTATGTTTATTTCCAAGTCTTGTTTCCTCCCATTCTGCACAAGAATCCCAAACATCATGTGTTTTGGTAAATCTACCATTGATTACAGCTTTGCTCATTTATTGCTTGCCTGTTTCGCTAGTTAGCACACCAACAGTCCACAGTGGCTGTGGACCTGCTTTTTCTTTTTTATTTTTCCTCCCCTCAAATAATCAATGAGCCAACAATCATGTGTTCACATAAGAACAAACCATAAGTGATATCACAATGTGGAGACTAGAACCAGAACTAGAAGCAGAAGAAGAAACCTATGCATGACATGAAAGCATGAAAATACCAGACTGATCAGTCTGATTCTGGAAAAGAAAGGAAACAACAACAACAAAAAGATCAGCTTAGATAATTAAAAAAAGCATGTCAGAAAACAGCTGGAAGAGACAAAACATGACTTACAAACAGGTGACCTTGAGGGTGTATTTATAGGTAGGGCGTTAGAGCAGTTCACTTTCAGAAATACTGAACAGAGAACCCAGCATTAGTTGTGGCTTTTTATCCATTGATAATTTTAAGGTCAAATGCATTTAACATGGTTAAAATGAAGCTTGAGATGTGAAGAACTTACGTTATGATTTCTGCTCCATACCTTTTAATAAATTCAAACACGTTAAGTTTTATTCTCAGTACACGTTTCCAACTGAAGTGACCCTGAGCTGGTGAAAGTCACAGGACAGACACAAAGAACACGAAGTGATAAAACAGCTTTTTTTTTTTTCTTCTCCTTTTTAGCAAGATTTGGGTGTTTTTCTTTGCATCACTTCAACTGCTAGTTTATTCAAAGCCAACATACCAGAATTTGAGAGGTAGGAAAGTGCACTTTATTGTCTATGAATAAGATGAGATGAAGGAAGGATAAAACTTCAGCAGCTCTAAGATCCTGGAAGACACAGTGACAATCTGATTCACTGACTACAGACACTTTCCTTTGGTAACTCAGCTTTTAAAATGAAAAAGGTGCTTTCAGAAATAATAAAAAAAATGGTATCTTTATGGACTTTTAATTTAATTCCATTTTCCATCCAGATGTCTCTTGACCAAAACCAGCGAGAAGTAAAGCATTTCATAAAGACTTATTTTTAGAAAGTGATTAATTAAGAACAACAACAATTGTTTTAATATTGTTGCTTAAATAACTGTCTATAGATATGCTGTTCTGCTGATTGTTCAGCTACACAAAGACAAAGCAAACGTGATTAGGAAAACTGAGAAGCTTTTCATGTTTTATTTTGCATTTATATCAGCCCACTCTTCCTTTAAAAAAAAAAAAAAGGGGGGGGGGGGGGGCACAAAAAAGGCTGAAAGCAGGCTGCCCACAACACTGGCTGGCACCATCAAAGGATGCCATCAGTGATGGAAGTCAAACCCTGTGAAGTATCCACCAAAATTACTATCACCTTGCCAGAAAAACTGTCTAGCATCAAAACCAGCACACTTCTGAATTGCAAACCAGGTTAATTTGCTCGCTTCTGTGACACACCAAATAGTTGCTGACAACACCTGAAGTGAGTACTGCTGGAGGCTGAAAGACTACCACTACCACATACTGGATGTGATGGCAAGTTTGTACAGCAGCCCTGGCTGCAAGGCATCAGCTGCCAATGGGCTACACAGCTTGACTGTGCGACCACCGTTATGGGAGAACAAAAAATACAGTCAGGTGCTGATGTTTCTCTTCAGCTACTTTACTAGCTCTCCTCTTTGTGTGTGAAGCGAAATGAGCAGCAGCGGCATGTGCTCCCCATTTTCTTTATTTCTTAGTTTGAAAGTCTCTTCTCCCGGCAAAAAACGAGGGGTACTTCTCAACTGTGCTCCAGAAAGCTGCTGGAGAGTCACATAAAGCACTCCAACATTACCTGGACAAGAAACAGCTGAAGGGAAATCAAAAAGATATGGACTCAGGATGTGTCCATTCATACCTTGTTGCCAACAGCCATCAGAACTGGATGCTTTGGAGAAAAGAGCAAGAGAGCATGCCCTGAGAGACTGGAAGAAAAACCTCTCCAGGACAGACCTGCGTCAAGACCCAATACTTCAATATCTTAATGCTGGATATAATAAGCCCAAACTCCAGGAGATACAACTTTAGGGTACCTAATCAGCTGTTCATTTCTTTACTGATCAGCCAGAAAAAAATTCACAGTTTTTTAAAGCTAAATATTTTAAGATAACTGAGTTTCATCCTTTTTTCAGGACAGATGCCTCAGCACACAGCTCAGCTCCTGGACTTGTAAGACCGCTGCTGGGATCGATCTATTTTAACAGCTGACAATAGCAGGAAATCAATTTTTAAGACTGAGCTCGATCAGCAGTCCTCAGAATGAGTCAAGACATGAAACTTCCAAAACCCAAAAGGACTTGGCAAACCATATTCAAGACTTTAGCTCAACGTAGCTGCAAATGATTCCCATTCTGAGAAGGCAACCTCGCCAGCAGCTCTCCATCCTGCAGGCCAGACCTGCCACTGATTTCAGGGTTTTAGGGTTTACCTGCACCAAGGTGTATTTTTGGTTTGTTTTGTTTTTATTTTAAGGTGTAACATTCCTCACTACTATACCTATTGGTCAAACTCACTAAAAGCATTAATACCCCCAGGAAAGAGCGATCATATTGTCATCACTGTGACCAGAGATCCCAAAGGTTGATCAGGCAGAGATGAGCTGCTGGCAGGAGACTTCTGTAGGGCTGGGGAGCTTGTTGTGAGTCCTCCTTCACACCCCCACACCTCCAGAAGAGCCCACCTCAGGGCACAAGACAATATACGGGTGGGCTTTTCTTTTTTCCTCCTTGGCTATCAGAACTACTTTGACTCGACTGAAGGGTATTGGTGTTCGTGCAGGTTTGGGGAGATGAAGTTGATTGGTATGGCATCTTTTCAGAAGCAGTCATTTTAACGCATACCACGGTTTGTTTAGGTAGCTATAGCAAGTGTGAGCATGTGCTTTTGTGGGGATTCCTTGGAGATCGCTCAATGCAGCCGTGTTTGCCCTGCAGTTGGGAGAAGGCAGCTGGCTTTGCCACAAAATCGGTGGCCCTGTTTACAGTCACTAAAGTCCAGCTTCAGAGGAGGGGACTGGAGCAGCAGTTTTACCACCCACACATGAGAGGGGACCAACACCACGCTGCAAGACAGGTGTTATCAAAGGGAAAAACTCAAAACAAATCCCGATTACATTGACAGTGGCAGGACCTCCCAGACTACATGGCCTTGTGCTCCCACAGCTGCACTGCAAGCTCTCCTTTGGTGTGCCTCCAGGAGAAGATCAGAAGCTTCAGTATCTACAGCAAGTACAGGCTGCCACAGCTAACATTCACAACAAAAAAAAAAATCATTCAGAATGCCTTACAGCATGCCATTACTGTCAAAAACTGTATTCACACTGCTTTACCCAAAAAGGTGCCAGAGGATAAGTACACTTATCAGCAAGGTGCTCAGAAACCACAGAGCTCACACAAATACTCCACTTGTTAGCTACTTAAAATACAGTGCAGCAAAGATATTAGTATTCACTCCCTCTAAAAAGGTATCTGATCAATCTTAATTTTAAGCCTTATCTACCCAAGAGAATTGCGGCAATTTCAGTAAATTAGAAGAATTCTTTCATGTTGACATCCTTAGACCAAACCAGAAAGCTGCAGCAGAAGCTGTTTTCATGTAGATAACTCAGATGCTAAACTCAATACCTAAATTGTGTGCGCAGTTACCAAGTATGAGACATTAGCTGGTTCATAACGGACCTAATTTATCTGCTTTTAGCTGAAGCCACCTTTGTCTATGAGTATAATAGTAATTTGATAGTTCTTCAGGGAATCTGCTTGGCTACAGACCAAATCAGGCATCCTCACCTTTGATCTCAAGGCAATAGCCTCAAAGAAGCAAGAGAGCCTTTTTATTACGAAAGATGCTTCCAACTGGAGCCTGGAACACATAAATTAACCTTCCCCTACTCCCACCGCAGCTATACGCTTAAAACACCTCTTTGGTAGCCCAGCAAAATGGGGTACTACAACAGCATCTGGGTGTTTCTAAACAGATCCAAGGTCTTAAATCTCTTTTCAGGTACATCCACCATTAAGGAGTTTCTGAGGCTGACGAGAAGCTTACACTTGGTCCAGACACGGAATGGGAAATCTGGGCAACAAAGCATGGATCTATGCAGCTTCCATATGGAAAAACACTTGATTTTCCTCAGAGCGCTTTGTCTTACCATCCTTCCACACTAAGCAGAGCCCCATGTAAGCATAACTTCTAATGTGGAAGTTATTCCAGCACCTGGCTGTTCCAGGTAGCAATGGGGAGCAGCTGATACCCATGAAGTGTTGAAATAACCCCAGTTTTACAGAGAAACAAATGCTTATTATTCACATCGGCATAGGCAGAAGGAATAGTTACTGGTCACCAGGTTGGGAAAATTAAACAAGCGTCTAGAAGACATTGTTAGGTTCTGAACAGCTGACTGGGACAATGGAGACTGAACATCTGTTCATACCCAGCTACTCACCACCATTAAGCAGAAAACGTTCTCATCAAGAGGGAGAATGAGTCAAATATGCTTTAGGGAACAAGCTGACCCGAGGGAGGTGTCAGCTAACAGAGGTGAGATACTAAATTTAATGAGACCTCGGTTCTGATCTGATGTAGAAGATTTAATGCCAACTTTTAACAAAATCTGTTAATCACAGTAAGTACACCACAGCTCTTTGCCTATCACTGGATTTTCCCACATCTCAAAAATTTCTTTTCCTTCAAAATACTACATTTGCGTTTCTGACTAACAAACACCATCCCACATTTAAGACTGAACTAACCCATTCTTCAAACAGCATTTAAAATTTTTTAGCTTTACAGTGGCAGCCACCCGTCAATGACTTTAATGGTCACAGCAGTAACATATTTAATGCCTCCAAATGAAGACAAAAATTACATAAAGTCTGATTAGTCCTTTTTTTTTGTACCTGCACAATCACATCTCCATCTTTTTCCCCCCCCTACAATTCACATGCACATTTTTTTCAGCAAAGCCAGACCAGCTTCCCAAGCTCTAGGTTCATTTAGTCGTGAAGCCTGATATTACCACACTGACTTTATGAGACACTGAGGCTGAGCAGACTACAGTGATACCTCTCCTCCGTATACACTGTCTTCGCTACAAGAACGCTATATTTAACATCAGTGACAACACTCGCTGTTTCTTAGAATTAAGACAATGAAAAATCAGTCTCCTAACCCTAGGGGTGGGGAAATCACCTCTTCCAGTTTTCCTAGCCTAGCTGCCCCTCAAAATATACACCATCATGCACAAATAATTATGACAAGCACAAAAAAAAAAAAAAAGTCAGAAATACTATTTCATGTGCACATCCACCCTCTTTCATCCATAGGGGGCTTTAAGTCAGGTATTTTAAGCACTGAAAAACAGCATTAGTGTAGAATATGCCAGCACACATGCGACACCAACACAGATTTTCCTCAATATACTGCCACATTACAGAGATGGAAGACAGATTATGATTCGCAACATTGCAGTATTTCCAATGAAGGATATGTAAACCACAGCCAAACAAGACAGGCTTTCAAATTACATCTCAAAGTGACCGTGTTTCAGGTCTACAGCAAGGGAAAAAACCCTAGATCTAAATATTCTTTAAATTCTAAGCATGAGGGGAGAGAGGTGGGCATTCACCACCATGTTAATCAGTCTCTCCTTCTGTCACACAGATCCTTGAAAACACTGTCACCTTTTTGACACTTAAACTAGGTTCATTTTTCTTCTCCCGGACCGAATCCATCATGAATGCACCAGCATATTGAAAACTCACCTAATTCTGTTGGCTTCAGCAGTTCATCCAGGGTTGTATAGAAGGGAAGTTTCACCAGTCGAACTTCAGGCTTTGCAACTTTGGGTGGCAACCTTCCCAGTCCGTTAAGGTACTTCCCATAGAGTGCAGGATAGTCAATATTAGTAGTGGAGATAGAAGTCCGAGCAACGGTGCTCCCGCGGTCATACGATGAATGTATGGAGAGTGCCTCAGGAGACCGGTGCTGCTGTGGCTGAGGGTGTGCGACTTCAGAGCTCTTCTTGGCATAGCGAGTCTCATAGAGCTCCTTAATTTTCTTGAAAACCTCAGGGCTGCAGTCAAATTGAACCAATTGCAATGCTCTGGTGACTAGTTCGTGTTTAAGTCCGCTTTTACTCCTGCCAACAAAACCCAGCAACATCTGAAGATCTGAGACTCGGAAACTCATCACCATGTTCTAGGGGATAAAAAATTAAGAACATTCTTACAGTTATAAAAATTCAAAGTGTCAGTTCTCACTATACTCTATAACTGGAATCCAAAATACTAAAAAATAAATTGCTTATAAGACAGACACCAAACTTTCTGTTCAAATCAGCTGTTATTCACCTGATTAGCATCCCATTTCCTAGCTACTTGTTTGAGCAAAGCAAATACAGAGGAGACCATCAACTGATATATCACCAAAATCAGAGGAACACCACGATAATCATCAAATTAGTCAAAAATAATTTGTCATAAATGCTAAGCGTACTCAAGACAGGTTGACTGGAAACAAGAGTGGCCACAAAGGAAAACATCTCCAACAGTAGGCCCACCTCCAAAACAGCACGTCAACTGCTTTACCACAGAGGCTCAAAGCATCCAAACTTCCCAGGCAGTTTTGGGTAATAAAAACTTCATCAAAAATGGTATTAGTGTAAGGCAAAGGAAGAAAGGGAACATGAACTGGAAGTCAGGTGATATTTAAGTGAACTGGGGCCACCAACCCTTTCGCACTGTATTTCTGTACAGGCAAAAAACCCTCAGAAACCTTTCAACATATACAGGATCTTTAAAAACATATAATGTATTTTAGGCTATGGAAAGACATTAAAAGACTGTTAAAGAGAGAAATATGTTTCCCTGAGAACAATGCCTCCAAATTCTATTTGGGTGCTTTGCCAAGTGCTCCCCCATGATCCCTACCAGCAGCCGCCTTGCTGTTGCACTGGTATTACCAATTTCAGTGTTTCAATAAGCAGTAAAATAGCACCTTCATCTTCAAAAATCTACTCTCTTGCTGTGGAAACTCAGGTGGCCTGCAACTGTCAGCAAATTCAGAGACTATACTATACCATTCAACAAATTTTCATCAGATTAAGAACTAGAAATTATTTCTGTTAAAATTACTGCTAGAGCCTGGTCAGACTTAGGTTTCAGTTCTCTCTTACGACAAAGCAGCCTTGTGAGTGCACAAGACAAGCTTATCAAGTACGTATCTTTGAAAATTCAAGTTGCCCTGAAAATATATTTGATAGGTATTCATTCAATATCCTTCCTGGTTTGTGGGAAACACAAGAATTCAAGAAGAAACGCAGCCACCTCACAGTAAAAACCAAAACAACAAAAAAACCCCAAAGCAGCAGAGATACAGCAGGTCTCTCTCCTCCCCAACCTATACTTCACTCTTGTCTGAGGATTAAATAAATAAATTTTAAAAAAGCATAAAAGTCAGGATTTCTGTGGAAGTTAACAGTAGCCTTATAATTTCCTTCAATAAAGCAGATACAGATATTTTTTTTTTTAATTAAATTACTACCAACTCCAGAAACATTTAACAGCTGTTTTTGCATGTGGGGGAATTAGACTAGAGAGAAAATGCCATTTTATTTTCTCCTTTTTCGTGAAATCTGTCATTTCTGGAAGCCCAAAAGATGTTACATAAACACCACTGTCTGTAGATAAAATTTTTGGTAGCTGTGATGTGTCCCAAAATACCTTTGGTGAGAGAGGGAAAAAAGGTAGATAACTTTAAAGAGGAGAGAAAGGATGTTTAATTGCTTGAAAGTCAGGATTCAAGAGATCTCGATTCCTATCGCTTCCTCACTAGATACCACCCAAGCAATCTTTGAGAAATCTAGTTTCTGTATCTCAGTATTCTTCAGCTACAAAATGGAGAAGCGTATTGTCCCCTCTGAGACACTTTGAGGATAAACAGCATATTCGCAAAGATAAACACATCAAGGCAGCAATGCACACCAACAGCATGGCACCAGGGAAGTCACAGTAGTGCAGCAGACAGGTATTCCTGCGCTCCCTGCTCCTACACCACTGGTCACTTGGGACTGTTGGGGCCTAAAGCAGAGTTTGAGCTTGCAGCCTTCTGCAGTTTACGTTTTGAAGAATTTAAGATCCAGAAGGATGACCAGATTTAAGCAGTAACAGAAGAAAAAGCTTCAGACAAAAAAGAACGTCACTGAGGCTTGGACCTGCATGATAATATGAGCAGTAGGGAGATCACCACTGAGATCATTAATGCTAAAGTCTATTCCTCCCCCTGAGGAAACCTGGCGTGCAAGAGGCACAGAACCCATCAAACACCCGCTACGGGGGCAACCACGCTGCCTTGGAAGCGCATCTCCTCCTCCGGAGTCCTGGGCTCAGCACACAACACTGAGAGGGGCCCAAGAGCAAGGAAAGGCAGTGCCTCCTAAAACAAGCCTCTCCAAATCTTATTTGTGCGGCCATCCAGCCACATCGTCACCGATGAGCTGATCCTGCAGGCACGAAACACTTCCCAGCCGTTGGCATTGCTCCAGAAGCGCCCTCAGCACCAGCCTCCTCACGATGTTGTTAGATGAAGCCCACTCAAGTGCCGCCAGCTGGTCCTCCGCACTGCTGGGCACCGACAGCAGGACACAGGGAAGTCCTGGCTCCCAGAGAGGTGCCAGCGAACAGCGAAAAGGGGAGATCCGAGGCAGAGCAGGGGGCCTCTCCACCCCCAAGGCACAAGATGCCTTGGAAGCCCCACACAACCTCGGGCACGTTTGCTGCAAAGACCTTTCACTTCACCCCGCCACGGAGGCCGCCCCCAGCCTCCCCGCCACAGAGAGCCGGGAGCTCTGCCCCTGCACCGGGCACTGCCCGTCCCGCTGCCAACCCCAGCCACGGCGGGGCCAGGATCACCCGAGCCTTCCCGCCGGGCCCGTCCGGACAGCCCCGCTCCGCCAGCCGCGCCCCCCCGCCGGCCCCAGGCGAGCGGCCGGGCCCCGGGCACCACCGGCCGGGCCTTCGCGAGGAAGAGGCGAAGGCCCGGGGAGCAGGGGAGGGAGGTCCGCTGGGCAGCGGGGGAGACACCTGCGTTAATTAACCAC
The DNA here is from genome assembly GCF_023634085.1 of Falco cherrug. Taxonomy (NCBI): domain Eukaryota; kingdom Metazoa; phylum Chordata; class Aves; order Falconiformes; family Falconidae; genus Falco; species Falco cherrug. The sequence goes on along the minus strand of NC_073700.1, from coordinate 48,779,338 downwards.
TGGGAATTAACGGCGGGGGAGGCCGGGGCCCGGTGCGGCGGCCTGGGGGCAGGCGGCTCCCCGGAGCGGCGAGCCTGGCCGGGCCAGGCCCGAGGTCCGGCGGGGGCCGCGGCCAGGCCCAGAGCCGGGGCGGGGCAGCCCCTGAGGTAAAACGCGGGGGGGGGGGGAGGGGGCGCAGTCCCGGGGCGCCGCCCCCCCGGCTCTCTCCACTGGGGCCAGGGCCGAGACCGTGCCGGCCGCCCCCCCGCGGTCCCCCCGGGCCGGCAGCCGCCCCCCCCCCGGCCCTGCCTGGCCCGGCGCAGGCCCCACCGGCGGGGTGGGGGCACGGCTCACTCACTTTCGCCTCCACCAGCTCCGCCGCCATCTTGGCCTCCAGCGTCCACCGCGCCGGGAGCCGCCGCCGAGTCACGTGACGCCCGCGGCAGGGGAGGGACCGCGCCAGGCGCGCGCCGCCCAATCCCTGCGCGCCCTCCTCTCCTCGAGGGCCGCGGCCCCGCCGCGCATGCGCACTGGCCCCGCCCCGCCTTCCCGCCGCCCTTAAAGGGCCAGCGCCGCTGTAAAGCGGGGCGGCGGCCTCGGCGCTATGCTCTACGGGCGCGGGGTCGGGGCTGCTCCCCGCGGCGAGTGGGACTGAGAGCCAGCGGGCAGGCGGCGGCGCGGCTTTCCCGGGAGCGGTGTATGGTGCCCCCAAAATGGCGTCAGGTGGATGCCCAAGGCCAGGCCCCACCGCGCCAGGTGTCGGCTCGGGCCTGCCCGGGGTCCCGCTGCCTTGTGCAGGCCTCTCCGCCGGGCCCTGCTGGCCCTCCCCACTGAGGGCTGCGCTGGAGGCAGCGGGCCCTGGGGGTGGCACTGGGGGAAGGGCTCCCCCCCCCCCCCCCAGCTCCCAGCCCGGTGCCAGGGGCTTTGCTTTGGCCCTGGGTGGCATTGGCACGCTGCGGCAGCTTTGTCCAGAAACTGCCAAGCACCAGATCCAATCACTCCTGGTTTTGCTGAGAAATGCTGTGGAAGAGCAGGTGGCTGTTGGGGGCTTTTCTGAAGAGAAAACACTGCGGAAAATCCCAAGCGTGGTTCTGGATGGGTGCCTTAAGAGAACCCCCCAGGTCACCAACCCATCCATCCTTCTCCTCACCCCACAGCTGCCTCCACTTGAACTTGAACTTTTCATGTTGGATCTTGGACCCCAGAGCTGCCAAATGCTCCAATGGCCTCTGTTAAGGGATACCACTTGCCCCTGCGTGCCTGCTTCAGCGGCCTTGAGAAGCTCCCACTGTGCCTTCCCTGCAGACATGCTCCCTGCCATGGCACGTGTGGCATCTTCTGGCCAAACCCAACTGTTCCATGGTGATGGTGGCCCAGAGATCCCTCAACTCTCCTGCACAGGTTTGTGCCCCCCATGGGTGCTTCAAGAGGAGATGTTCTCTCCAATAATTCATTTCTTATTAAAAATACCTTCTTTGTAGGTAGAAATTATTTCTCCTAAGCCTGATACTGTTCCCCCTGGGGTCTGGCTGCTCCATTTTGAAGCAGCAAGTGCTCAGCGGGGTCCTCACCAGCTCTCGGCTGAGTTACCAGGAGGTAACCCCAGTAGTCAGGGTGAAATGCTGCACTGGGAGAGGTTTTCCAGCACATTCCTTTCCCTGTCATCAACCTCATAAGCTAATTAAACAAAAAGGCAATTAGTCAGTTTCCTAGGCAGGCTGGTATGTTAATCAGGTTCCCCAGTGTTCCCTTCCAGTCTGGCAAAAGCCAGTATTGGTGCTAAAAATTCAAATGATTGCTATGGAAACCCCAACAGCTGATAACTCATCCTGTCACACCAGGAGAGCAGGGGGCCAAATCTCTCCTGGGTGTAGCTCCACCACCATCCTGCCAGTCCCTGCCTGTGACCAGTGGAGGGGACATGTGGGCTGGGGATGTGCCGAGAGAATTTGGCAGCAACCGTAGCTGCCAGGCGAGGTGGCATGGGGACAGAGCAGCTTGGATTTGTGTGAGCATTCTTACGCTGCAGCCAATGGAGGTGGAGCAGTGGCCTCCTGCGGTGCTGAAAAGAAGGAAAAACCAGCAAAATATTTATGCTGTGGAGATGGAGGTTACATTCCTCCTATCTGGGGTCCCTCTGTCCTTGCGCATAACCTCCCTTTGACCTGTTCCTAACTCTGGTAATGCTATTCACCGCACAGAGCTTGAGATTCCCAACTTGCTGGGACAATTGGACAGGAGTCTGGCCCTTCCTTCCCACGCTGGGTTGGAAGAAACCATCCTGAAATCGCGTGTGGGGTCTTCCTTGGCCTGGCACAGCCATTCCGTGCCCTTCGGCAGGATTATCCTGGTCTCTGCCCTGCTGCGGCACGAAGAACCACGCTGTGGCCCAAGGAGCAGGTGGGCCGCTGGGCTCCCCAGAGGGACCCAGCAGCACAGTCCGGGGCTGCAGGATGAGGCCCCGTGTGCGGAGCAGCACCGTGCGGCCACCCCGGGACCCCCCCGGGACCCCCGAGATGTGGTACGGGGGCGATGAGGGCAGGCAGGGACACATCGTTGCCCGAGTTCTGTCGCTGTATGACGGCCCTCTGCCCGGGAGCAGCCCGGGGCCGGCAGCCCGCAGCAGGGTGCGGGGTTCCGCGGGTGCTCCTTACCCCGGTACACTCCCCGCCGGGGCCCCCGCCGCGCTCCTCCCGACCAGCAGGGGGCGCTGCAGTGCCGACGCCCCTCTTACGGCCGCGCCGGCCGGCGCATGCGCAACGCGGGGACCCTGCGGGATCGGGGCGGGCAGGGGGCACCGGGCGTACCGGGCAGCGGCGGTGCCCGAGCGGCGTTGGCAGGATCCGACGGTGGTCGGTACAGGTGCTCGGGCCGCGGCTGACATCGGGCTCTGCCCTACCGCCTCCTGGGCTCTGCTGGGGCCGGCGGCGGGGACTCTCATCGCTCTGGCAGCGCCGCCGCCCCGGGGATCACCGTCCTCAGCGACTGTACCGACCCCGGTCCCTCCGAGCCGGTTCCCAGCCGAGTTACCGGCAGCGGGTGGGAGGAAGGACCTTCCCCCGCGCTGCGGCCCGAGCTAAGCCACGGCGGGGCGGCGCGGGAGCCGCCGTCCCCAGCTGCCCGCAGGCCCCGGTGCAGCCCCAGTCAGCGGCCACGTGGTCCCGCCTCGGCGGAATAGCTTCGCAACCATAGAGTCTACTAGCCGCTGCGGACCAGAGAGGCGAGGCAGCGCATGCGCATTGGCCACTGGTTGCGCAGGTTCCGCCCCCCGGCCGGCGCCGGCGTATAAGAAGGGGGCGGTTGACGTCAGCGTTCTCTTCCGCCCGCTCTGCGCTCGCCAGCGAGACAGGGCTGCCGCCGCCGCCATTGCTGTAACCCCCCCGCCCCGGAGAATCCACCGCCATCCGCCACCATGGTGAGGCCCTGCGTCTTGCCGCTGCCTTGGGGGGCTGAGCGGGCCCTGTGCTCGCCACACTGTCGGGGATGGCTCGCCGGGGGGCGGTGGCGGGGGCCTGGCGGGCCGGGCTTGGCCGCTGCTGAGGGGAGAGGGGTGGGGCTGGCCAGCGTGCCGCGGGGGGAGGGAGGAGTGTCCCCGGGGGGTTCAAGGCCTTTGCCCGGCTGGGGAGTGGGCTTGGGGGCCTGCGCCATGTCCCAGGCGGGTCCTCTCCTCCCGGTGCTGGTGGGGCCTGGCGGCACGCCGCCTGGCCGGCGGGGGGGTAGCGAGCAGCCGTGATGTGGCACCGGGGCGGTGTTGGCGCTGGGGACGGGGCCTTGCAGCGGCCGGCGGGTGCCTTATGTAACGCTGCGGCCCAGGCGGAGACAGTGGCACGGCCGTACCTGGCTGTCACCGCCCGCCGCGGCGCAGCGCCTGGAGGGGGCTCGCTTTTCGGGAGAGCTGGGCTCAAGGCAGCGTTCCGCGGTTTGTAGGACGTTGGGGTGGAGGAGGAGCGCGCTGGGGGCTTGTGCTGCAACCCCAGGTCCCTCTGCTTGCAGCGCCGCTGTCTGCCGTACCCTTACTGTGGGTTGTCTTGTGACATGGGCTGCATGGGCAGAACTGGTGTCAGTGTGGCGATGGCAGGTATTTGTGGTGTTGGTTGGGCTTCTTAGAGCTACCAAAGCCCTTTCTCATACCCTGTTTTTCCTTCCCCCCCCCTTTCATTCTTCAAGGTGAACTTCACAGTAGACCAGATACGGGCCATCATGGACAAAAAGGCCAACATCAGAAACATGTCTGTGATTGCCCACGTTGATCACGGCAAATCAACCTTGACTGATTCTCTGGTATGCAAAGCTGGTATCATTGCTTCTGCCCGTGCGGGGGAGACCCGTTTCACCGACACAAGGAAGGATGAGCAGGAACGGTGCATCACCATCAAATCAACGTGAGTTTCCTCCCTTCAGGCACCCCAGTGTTCCTGCTGCATGGTCTGAGCGCAGGGGGGGCTTTGAGTCTTCCACTGGTTTGGTTGCAAGGTGAAGGAAGACGGCGTCAGGCTTTCTTTAGTCTAGTTCAGAAGCTCCTCTCTTGTTTGTGAGGATTGCTTAAATGGAAGAGCAAGTATTGATTGGCTTCATAGAGCACTACCTTGGTGGCCACTGGGAAACAGATGTGCAGCTGGGAGCTTCAGTCTTCTGTTTTAGCACTGGGACCGCTGGATGTGGCGGGTGTCTGCCAGAGTCCTGCTGATGTGGCGTGGAGATTGTCTCTGGCAATGTTGGCAGCTGTGTTACCACGGGTGGTTTGAGGACCCTGAGGGACGTGAAGAGGGATGAGAGGCGGTTGGGCCTGGTAGGAAAAGCGGAAATCCTTGGTTGAAAGAAGTGGAATCCTGTGTGGGCACTTCTAATTGCATGGGTTCAGAAGAGCATAGGAAGGGCTGTTCTTAGCCTGCACTCCTGGTTATCTCCCACACTGGCCTCCCAGGAATATACTTCAGGAAATCCTTAAGCCCAGGGGCAGCCATCTGTGTGGGATAAAAGGATGCTTCTAAGCACTGGGGAGGGGTAACGTAAATAATAATTTTAGTAGTTTTTCTTTTATTTCAGAGCTATTTCCCTATTTTATGAGCTTTCTGAAAATGATTTGGCCTTCATCAAGCAGAGCAAGGATGGTTCTGGCTTCTTGATCAACCTGATTGACTCTCCTGGGCACGTGGACTTTTCATCAGAGGTCACTGCTGCTCTTCGTGTCACTGATGGTGCCCTGGTTGTTGTAGATTGTGTCTCTGGTAAGGTTTTTGCAGCCATATAAAACTGGAGTGTATGTTGGGCGAGTTTGAAGACAAGGATAACTAATTCCCCTGTGTTTGGCAGGCGTGTGCGTGCAGACAGAGACTGTGCTGCGTCAGGCCATTGCTGAGAGGATCAAGCCTGTCCTGATGATGAACAAAATGGACCGAGCGCTGCTGGAGCTGCAGCTGGAGCCAGAAGAGCTGTACCAGACCTTCCAGCGCATAGTGGAAAATGTGAACGTTATTATCTCCACATATGGAGAAGGAGAAAGTGGCCCCATGGGAAATATCATGGTAGGTGGGAGGCTGTGAATGCTGTGTTTGAAATAATCCCCTTTAGTGAGAGAGAGCAGTTGTCTCCGTGGTTGTTCTTTCCTGTTTCAAGCGGAGAAGCAAGAGCAGAATGATGAAGATGCTTGTGCTGGTTTGGAGCTCTTGCTAGCTTTCCTCCAATGTCATCTGTTCAAGGCTCTAGCAAGTAGAGGCTATAAATACAACGATGTTTTCTTCCTTTACGAAGGGTGCTGTTTCATAGGACACCTTCTTGCCTGTATAATATCTGTGATGTTGGGTGGTGTGAGATCCTAGGCTCCTGCACAGCATCCCCCCCCAGCTGCCTTCTGCAGTGGAAGGCCAGTAGGTGTTTGCCAGTCCCCACGCTCCGAGCACTGCTCCCTGCTGGGTTCCTGGGTAGCGAGTGATGCTGTTGGCTGGAGGCTCTGACAAAAAGCTTGCGCTTTGTTCCCATTGAGCACTCTCCTGAGTGCTGCAGGCTTTCATGTATTGCTGAGCCTTCCTGTGAAGGATGGGAATGTTACCTGTGCACAAACCAAAGTGGTTGCTGAGCTATCTGAGTGCGTAGCTGGTTGAAGTGAAGAAAAACCAGTCCAGTTCTGTGGTACAGGGCTAAAATGATGGGTGTGGGCCAGGCTGTCCCTGGACCTCAGAGATGACTGCTGTCACAGAACTCGTGCAAGAGTCACATAGTCCTGAAGCTCCATTTTCAAACTTTTTGTACTTGGGTGGTGGTGTTTGGGATGCAGTAGGCTGACTGCTTTTAATGCTCCGTGGCTGTAAGAGCTGTGGCTCTTCATCTATAACCCGGCTCTCATGTTTGTTTCCTTTCAGATTGATCCGGTGCTTGGTACAGTCGGCTTTGGTTCTGGCCTGCATGGCTGGGCTTTCACTCTGAAACAGTTTGCTGAAATGTATGTTGCGAAGTTTGCTGCCAAGGGTGATGCCCAGCTGAATCCATCTGAGCGTGCCAAGAAAGTAGAAGACATGATGAAGAAGTTGTGGGGAGACAGGTGAGGAATCTTGGCTGTTGATCTTAATTCCACATCAGCCCTGTGTTGCTGCGACATGATGCTGTAGAAGATGGTTAAGGAGGGGGGATGTGGCTGTGTCACTTGTCTCAGTGTCTTGGTGCATGTGCTAGCAAAAGAACCGCTTCCTATGAAATCTTTGCAGTATGGGAAACAGATAAATGGGGAGGGGGTGGTGAGTTGGCAACATGAGTTAAATGTGTTTTGGTGAGTTCTGAAAACCTGAGAGTGATGGGGAAAAGCATGAAGATGGTTGTTACTCATCAGCTCTTTTCTCTGGCCTGAGGAAGTAGAACAAGCCACGCTTCTGTAGCTGAGCTGGGCATTTATACTTATCTGACTTGATTCTTTCTCCAGATATTTTGATCCTGCTACTGGCAAGTTCAGCAAATCTGCTACCAGCCCTGATGGAAAGAAGCTACCCAGGACCTTCTGCCAGCTCATCCTTGACCCCATCTTCAAGGTGAGTTCCTTGGTGTTCAGCTGTGGCTGGTTCCTTTATGCTCTGTGGTTTGGTTATGGTGTGTGATGATGGAAAATTTCTTCACTTTGACCTGACTCGTCTGACTGAAGAAATTTAAGTATCTGACACATCTTGTTACTCGGTGCAGGCAGGGAGGCTGGTAGTAAATACTGTGCAGGCAAGTATGTGTCTGAGCCTTGAAATGGATTCAGCAGCATGATGAACCAGAACAGAGATTCTCCTTAGAGACATTTGTGCTGCTGCTTCAAACTGGGTCACTGGTAACATTCATACCTGCTGCTGCTTTTCCAGGTTTTCGATGCAATCATGAACTTCAAGAAAGAGGAGGCGGCTAAACTGATTGAGAAACTGGACATCAAACTTGACAGTGAAGATAAGGACAAAGAGGGCAAACCCCTGCTGAAGGTGAGATTGGTCTGAATCGCCTGTGGGTAGGAGGCGAGTAGTTGTACTGCTCTAACTGCGAGCTTACTAAGCAGCTACAAAACCTGCTTGGGTAGGAGGGTGCTGCTGGGATGTTGGGGGAGCACAGGCAGGTTAACTGCCAGGCCGTGAATGATCTGATTGGGTCTTACTCCTGTGATTTCTGCTCAGGCCGTGATGAGGCGGTGGCTGCCTGCCGGAGATGCCCTGCTGCAGATGATCACTATTCACCTGCCTTCTCCCGTCACAGCCCAGAAGTACCGCTGTGAGCTGCTCTACGAGGGACCCCCTGATGATGAGGCTGCCATAGGTATGATGAGCTGCTGCTTTGCTGCCAGGTGTCTCTTCCCATAAGTGCTCAGCGCTCCAGCATGCGTGTAGCCACCTCATTCTCCAAGTACACAGCTTGGAAGCTGCTGTAGTTCTTGAGTCTGTTGCTGCTATGGATCAAACAAACTTACTACCTCGCAGCTTTACTCCGGAGGACTGAGCTAGTTAAGTAACTGGAGAGTAGCCAGGGTGTATGCCAAAGGCTCAGGCTAAGCCTGCATTTGTTTAAAACATCTCTTAGTGATGTGATCTTTGTCTCTGTGCTGGCCAGCAGTCTGGACAGAAGTCAACAGCAGGATGGGAAGATAGTGTGGCTGCAGGTCTCGCGTGGGGATTTGGGAGTGGGTGGGGGGACAGGGCATGCATGCCAGATGCTAGAAGTAATACTGAACTAAGTTGATTTCTCCCCTTCCTGCCAGGTATTAAGAACTGTGACCCCAAAGGCCCCCTGATGATGTACATCTCTAAAATGGTGCCAACCTCTGACAAGGGACGTTTCTACGCTTTTGGACGTGTCTTTTCTGGTCTGGTCTCAACTGGCTTGAAAGTCAGAATCATGGGACCAAACTACACACCTGGCAAGAAGGAGGATCTGTACCTGAAGCCAATTCAAAGGTCAGTCCCAGCCAGGGTGTGCTCTGTGCTTCACGTTTGTGGTTCTGGTACTCTTCTTGGATCTCTTATCTGAGGCCAGACAGGGAGCTTGGCTGTGGGCTTCAGGTCTGCTGCTGAACTCCAGGATACTGCCTGGTGGGACCTCCTCTTCCAAACGTCCTTAAAACAGCTTTCTTTCACCAGGACCATTCTCATGATGGGCCGCTATGTTGAACCCATTGAGGACGTGCCTTGTGGAAACATTGTTGGTCTGGTTGGTGTTGACCAGTTCCTTGTGAAGACTGGAACCATCACCACCTTTGAGCATGCTCACAACATGAGAGTCATGAAGTTCAGTGTCAGCCCCGTTGTACGTGTGGCTGTGGAAGCCAAGAACCCAGCTGACCTGCCCAAGTTGGTAGAGGGACTGAAGCGTCTTGCCAAGTCTGACCCTATGGTGCAGGTGAATGTCCAGAATGGTTTTGGGGACAGGAGGAATCCTGGTCCTGCTGGCACAGGAGGCTTCTGCCTTGGTCATGATTGCACTGGGGATGCTGGCAGAATAGTCTTGAATTAAGTATTGCTCCCAGTCCCACCAGAGTGAGGAGTGCTTGGGGTTGGTACTGACTCACCCCAGATTGGTGGAGAAATCATCTAAAAGTAAGCTCTATGAGTCAAAGACAAGAATCAGAGACAGTCGCTAGTGTTTTATGTGCAAGAGCTTTCGCTGCATTGCAGCCAAGCTTCACCTGCTGTGTAAATGGTCTTTTCAGTGCATCATTGAGGAGTCTGGGGAGCACATCATTGCTGGTGCTGGGGAGCTGCACTTGGAGATCTGTCTGAAGGATCTGGAAGAGGACCATGCATGCATTCCTATTAAGGTAGAGGGCCTGCAGTGGCAGAGCTGTTGATGAGCTCTGAGCGGCCGTCCTGGTGAGCTGCCTTTTGGTTGGTGGCTTACGCCTCTCTGCTCTGTCACTGCAGAAATCAGATCCTGTTGTGTCCTACCGTGAGACTGTCAGCGAGGAATCCAATGTGATGTGCCTTTCCAAGTCCCCCAACAAACACAACAGGCTGTACATGAAGGCCCGGCCCTTCCCAGACGGCTTGGCCGAAGACATTGACAAGGGTGAGGTCTCTGCCCGCCAGGAGCTGAAGCAGCGAGCTCGGTACCTGGCTGAGAAGTACGAGTGGGATGTCACTGAAGCCAGGAAAATCTGGTGCTTTGGTCCCGATGGCACTGGCCCCAACATCCTGACCGACATCACCAAGGGAGTGCAGTACCTGAATGAGATCAAGGACAGCGTGGTGGCCGGCTTCCAGTGGGCGACGAAGGAGGTAAGGGGCAGCACCTGGCTCCAGTCATGGTGCAGCTGGGATCACTGCGCGATGGGCAGTGTGCAGTGTCATCAAGGGCTGCTGCATGCCTTTTCTCAAAGACATTTCAGAACAACTGTCACACAGTGCAACATTTATAACTCAGAAGTATCTTTTAGGATAAATTAAACTCAGTGACAGCTGGAGTGAAGATGTATCAGTTTAGATGCTCCACCTCAAGACAAAAAACTTTCGCCCAGGACTGCAGAGAAACTCATGGCAGCATGTACTTAAAATTTAAAAAGAGTTCTCAGAGAGCAAAATGCAGCAGCAGGGACAGGAACTATTAAGATGAATAATACAGCTGGCATCAAAAGAAAAGGTACTTTGAGAGCCTCGGCAAAGATCTGGCCTTATTTACCAAATATTTTTTTGTCAGGGCTAGACGGGAGGTGACTCCAGAATAACAAGGTGACAGACTGGGAACAACAACAGGAGAGGGGGTTTTTGTAAGTTAGTTTCAGTCTCAAGAAGATACATGTGAACAAGTTCTTCTTTTTGTCCCAGTAATGTGGAAAAACTACTTTTCCTGGCCTAATGCTGGGGTTGCAGCTTCACAAATGTGTCAGGGCTTCTGTTGACATGAACCTTGGGGCTGTTGCGTGGAGATGCTGGTACGAATGGTTTCAGTGTGTGAAGCCTTCTCTGAGGAGCTGCAGTGGTGATGGCAGGCAGGAATAGCTGACTTGTAGGTCTTGGACAAGGAAGTGATGTGCCAATGGCTCCTTGGTGTGCCAGGTGTGGTCTTGGTGACCTGTTTCCAAGGGACAACCAGAGCCTTCTGGTAGGGAATGCCAGCTGTCTTCCAACATGGTGTTGACTGATGCTCTGCTCTGGTTTTCCAGGGGGTCCTGTGTGAGGAGAACATGCGTGCTGTGCGTTTTGATGTGCATGATGTCACCCTGCATGCTGATGCCATCCACCGTGGAGGTGGGCAGATCATTCCCACTGCTAGGAGATGCCTGTATGCCTGTGTGCTCACTGCTCAGCCCAGGCTCATGGAGCCCATCTATCTTGTGGAAATCCAGGTGAGGAACCTCTGCTCAGCCCAGAAGATCCTGGTTGAGGAAGATGTGAGCAGGGTGGTTTGTGGTCCTGACACCTCTCTCTTTGCAGTGCCCCGAGCAGGTGGTCGGTGGTATCTATGGTGTGCTGAACAGGAAGCGTGGCCATGTGTTTGAGGAGACCCAGGTGGCTGGCACCCCCATGTTCGTGGTCAAGGCCTACCTGCCTGTCAATGAGTCCTTCGGTGAGTGTGCTGGTCCTGGGCCTGTGCAGCTCCTGGGAGGGAGATACTTTTGGTCCAGCTGTTTGACCACAACAATTGTGGAGTCATAGAATCATTTAGGTTGGAAAAGACCCTTAGAGTCCAACTGTGAACTTGCCACTGCCAAGGCTATCACTAAACCATGTCCACACATCTTCTGAATACCTCCAGGGACGGTGACTCCACTGCCTCCCTGTGCAGCCTGTTCCAGTGCTTGACATCCTTTTGATGAAGAAGTTATTCCTAACACCAACCTAAACCTCCCCCAGCACAACTTGAGGCCGTTTCCTCTTGTCTTGTCTCTTCTTACCTGGGAGGAGATAGTGGTGTCACAGAATGCTGTGTGTTGGAAGGGACCTTCAAAGTGCAATCTAGTGCAATCCCCTTGCCATGAGCAGGGACATCTTCGGTGGGATCAGGTTGCTCTGAGCCCCGTCCAGCCTGACCTTGAACACATCCAGGGATGGGGCATCCACCATCTCAGCGCAACCTGTGCTTCAGCACCCTTGGCATAAAAAAGTTTCCCTTGTCTAGTGTGAATCTCCCCTCTTGTTTAAAACCATGACCTTGCCCCGTTGCCTGAAGGCTGCCCCCCTTCTTCTAGCAGCCCCCTGGGAGGCTGCCATGGGGCTTCTCTGGCCCCAGCTCCCCGGCCATCCCATGGAGAGCTGCACTGGTGTCGGCATCTGCTCTGGCTTCCTCTGCCTTACCTGTGCCAGCAGCGCCATGGGGTGTGGGATCAGCGGGTGGTGATGCTGAACGATGCCTGTTCCCCATCCCCCTCACCCCCTCTCTTCTTCCTCACAGGTTTCACAGCGGATTTGAGGTCCAACACGGGGGGCCAGGCTTTCCCCCAGTGTGTCTTCGACCACTGGCAGATCCTGCCTGGGGATCCCTTTGACAGCACCAGCCGTCCTTGCCAGGTGGTGGCTGAGACCCGCAAGCGCAAAGGGCTGAAGGAAGGCATCCCTGCCCTTGACAACTTCCTTGACAAACTCTAATTAAACACCTTGGACTCTGGGGGAGGGAGAAAAAGATTAATTAATTAGCGTTAATGCCCATGCAAAGGGGTAGATGCCCGTGCCCACCATCTCTTTGCATTGTTAATCAGTTTCATAGCAATTTGAGACTTTAAATGAGGAGAGGAGGAAAAAAAAAAAAAAGCCTTATAGGTTTCTGTGTTGCACATGACTCATCTTTGCCATTGTAACTAAAACATTTCCACTAGACTTGCCCAATTCTGTATTTATTTGACTCAAAAGCGTTAATGCAGAAGGTCAGGGGAGGGGACATGCTCCTCCGTTTGTCCCCAGATGGGGTAAATCGATGCAAAACGGGGAGGGGGGGGGAGATGCCCGTCTACAGTGTGACTGTCCGTCGTGACCATCGCCGCCTGTATTAGTGCCACTGGAATTAATAAAATCGGATAATGGTGATGGGTGTGCGTTGCGGTGCTTTGCCGGGAAGTCGGGCGCCCCCTGGCGGGGGGGGTGGGCTCGGCGCGTTACGTGTGGGAGGAGTGTCAGCCCCGCCAGCCAATCCCCGGCTCCGCCTGGGGGCGGGGCATCGTGCGGCGAGTGGGCGGGGCCAGCGGCAGTGCTGGAATGCGGCGACGCGGGCGGCGGCGGCCCAGGTGGGGCCGTGGGGCCGGGGTTGTGGGGCAGGGAGGGGGGTCTGGGGGGCTCTGGGAATGGGAGAGGGGCGGCGGTTTGAATTTTGGGGGTGTGTGAGGGGTGGGATGGGGCTGGGAGGGATGAGGGGCGCGTTGAGGCCTGTAGGGCAGGGAGGGGCTGTGAAGGGCTGGGGGTTTGGGGGCTGTGGGGCGGGGAGGGGCTGTGAGGGATCAGGGGGGCTGGAGGTTTGGGGACTGTGGGGCAGGGAGGGGCTATGGGTGATCGGGGGGGCTGTGAGGGATTGAGGGTGTGGGGCAGGGAGGGGTGGTGAGGGGCTGGGGGTTTGGGAGCTGTGGGGCAGGGAGGGTCTGTGAGGGATTGGGGGGCTGTGAGGGATCTGGGGGGCTGGGGTTTTGGGGGCTGTGAGGCAGGGAGAGGCTATGGGTGATGGTGGGTGGGCTATGAGGGATTGGGGGGGGCTGGTGCCTGTGGGGCAGGGAGGGTCTGTGTGTGAGAGGCTGGGGGTTTGGGGGCTGTGGGGCGGGGAGGGGCTATGGGTGATCGGTGGGGGGGATGTGGGCAGGGAGGGGCTGTGAGGGATCAGGGGGGCTGGGGTTTTGGGGGCTGTGGGGCAGGGAGGGGCTATGGATGATTGGGGTGGTGGGCTATGAGGGATTGGGGGCTATGGGGCAGGGAGGGGCTGTGGGGGATCGGAGTTTGGGGGCTATAGGGCAGGGAGAGGCTGTGGGGCAGGAAGAGGCTGTGAGGGATTAGGGGGGCTGGGATTTGGGGAATGTGGGACAGGGAGGAGCAGTGGGGGATTGGGATGAGTGGGCTGTGGAGTTGGGGGCTATGGGGCAGGGACGGGGTGTTGGGCAGGAAAGGGCTGTGGGGGATTGGGATGGGGCAGCAGGATGCTGCTGGCTGGGTCAGGGGTCCCTCTACCAGTCTGGTGTCACTGGGTGCAGCGCCAAGAGGTTTGGGATTGAGCGTGGCCCACAGCCGTGGGGCCCACAGCCATGGGGCCCATGCAGCCACCACCCTTGTTCCTTCCTCTCTCCCCCCAGGACATCACCACTGGGGCTGGGGTGGGCAGGGGCTTCCCATGGGCCTTGGGGCATGATGAGGCTGGGGGGCAGCCCCAGGATGAATCTGCAGCTCAGCCCCAGCTGCCCCACGGCACAGCACCCAAGGGGCTGCACTGCTCTGGGGCTCCCTGCTGTGTCCCCCTGTGGGGAGAGGGTCCCTGTGCCACATCCTAGCCCCGAGCTGTGCTGCTGTTGGTGTGCAGCTCCCGGGGCATAAACCCCCTTTTCTGGTGCCGCAGGTGCTGATCGCTGGCTGCTCCCCAGCGTCCTCCTCCGCTTACAGGGTCGGAGCGGCTGCAGCTCCACAAGGGCCCCGCAGCCATGTCCACCTTCCGGCAGGAGAGCGTGGAGGACTTCTATGAGATGGGGGAAGAGCTGGGCAGGTGAGTGACATCCCGCCACGCTCTCTGGGGGGCTTCTGTGGCTACACCCCCTCCCCGAGCACTGGGCCAGCAGCTTCATCCGGCTGCTGCAGCCCCCGTGGTATTCCCATGCCGGTGGCATCCCCTGTGCCACAGGTGTGCTACCTGCAGGCAGTGGGGCTGGGGGCTGTGCTGAGAGCCAGGTACCTCTGGCAGCTATTTATTTAAAAAAGAGAAGTCATTAATTAACATTAAGCTCACTTCTATATCTGGGCAGGCCTAGCAGCTCCCTGCGGAGCTCCCGTCCTGTCTGGGTTTGGCCAGGGCTGCCGGGCCTGTGCTGGTGGCTTCCGGCCCTTCCCGGTCGCTGCAGCCTGGCTCTGCGCCTGCGGGACAGATGTGGGGGTGAATCACTGCATGCAGATGGGATTTAATCATCCGGGATGCAAAGGCAGTGGCAGTGGGGGGAGTGTGGGCTGGGTTTGGATCCTCCAGCGCTGCCTTGCCGTGCCAGCCCCATGCCGGCATGGCTGGGACTTGGGGTCTGCTGCCACCATGGGTCCCTGGGGGTGCTCCTCCTTGGGCACTGGGAAGTAATTCTACAGCAGAAACCTTTTGGGTGGCTTTATCCTTTTTTTTTTAAGAGGGCTTTCCAGGGCCTTGTTCCAGGTCTGCTTCCCCTTTGGGGCTGCGCTGTAGCTGTGGTCTGGTGTGAGCCTTGAGGATGGATGTGGTGTCTGGGGGTCGGCTCTCACCTGGGCAAGGCTGGTCCCTGCCCTGGGGGGCCTGTGGGTGCCCACAGCTGTGATCCGCGGGATGTATAAAGGAGTCTTAGGTCCGGGCTGGTGCAGATGCTGGTGACAGTGGGCAGTGACGGGGACTGCACATCACCACGTGCTGGTGGGGATGGCTGGTGGCGATGGCCAATGGCCAGGGCAGTGGGGAGAAGCCTGGGGACTGGGATGGATCCTGTCCCAGGGTGTTGAGGGCCACTTGGGCATTCCGGCAGAGGGGCCGTGGGTGGCTCAGCCAGGATGGGGAGGGACAAGGGTCGACATCCTGCTGTAGCAGTGGTGCTGGTATTGTCAGACCCTAGCCCCTTGAAGTGCCTGTCGATGCCCAGAGCCCTGCCTCCCCCGGCCCCTGACGCAAGCATGCTTTGAACTGCCAGTTCCTCTTAGTTCAGGCATTTCCTCCCCACCTCAGCCCTTCCCCGCTGGAGCTTTATGGTCCCCCAAGGGCCACTGGGCTCCAGGGTTTGCTCCTGGGAGCAGCCCGGGGGCTTTTGGCTGGAAACAGGGACAATGGCATTTCCCACCCGCCAGGCAGTCACAGCAGCACCCAAACAGCCCAAGGAGGGTCGGCAGCTGCCGCATCCCTGGGGGGAATATTTTTCCTCCATCCCAGGCAGTGCTGGGGTTTACATGCCTGCTGTGGCAGTGCCAAGGTGTGTAAACCCCAGGAGCGTGCTGGGAGCATGGAAGCTGCATGTGGGAGGACCCTGATTCCTGACAGTGCTGGGGGAAACCATGTGTCCTCCTGTGCAGCGCAGTGTCCCTGCATGCAGCATCCCACATCCTCATGCTGGTGCTGGCCCCGCTGCCAAGCACACGCTAGCACACGTGATGTGGGAAATCCTCTCCTCACCTCCTCCCTGCATCCCGCAGCGGCCAGTTTGCCATTGTACGAAAGTGCCGGGAGAGGAAAACGGGTCTGGAGTATGCAGCCAAATTCATCAAGAAACGTAGGCTGTCATCCAGCCGTCGGGGCGTGAGCCGGGAGGAGATCGAGAGGGAGGTGGACATCCTGCGGGAGATCCAGCACCCCAATATCATCACGCTGCATGACATCTTTGAGAACAAGACAGATGTGGTGCTGATCCTGGAGCTGGTCTCAGGCGGCGAGCTCTTTGATTTCCTGGCTGAGAAGGAGTCCCTGACAGAGGAGGAGGCCACCCAGTTCCTCAAGCAGATCCTGGACGGGGTGCACTACCTGCACTCCAAGCGCATTGCCCACTTTGACTTGAAGGTGAGGTCTGGGAGGTGCAAACACTGTGAGCTAGGCATCTGGGGAGCAGGGACGAGCATCCAGGCTCCTGTGGAGCGGTGGGGCTGGCTCTGGGATCTCTCCCTACTTGAGGTGTATGTCTTGTCCTCTGAGGAGAGGTGCCCAGGGCAGCACAGGGCTCCCACGGGTTGGCATGTTGGGGTAAACACCAGCTCCTCTCCCATCGTAGCCGGAGAACATCATGCTGCTGGACAAGAACGTGCCAAACCCTCGCATCAAACTCATCGACTTTGGGATCGCCCACAAGATTGAAGCTGGGAATGAATTCAAGAATATATTTGGGACTCCGGAGTTTGTAGGTGAGGCTGGTGGCATCCCTGTGGGGCTCCTCTGGGCTCCAAAAGCTTTGGCTTAATCCTAAGGAGATGCCCAAAGCCCTGCTGTCCATGGGGGCAAGCTTCTTTCCCCCAGACTAAGCCTGTTTTCTCCCCTCTTTCCTTCTAAAGCCCCAGAAATTGTGAACTACGAACCCCTGGGGCTGGAGGCTGACATGTGGTGAGTGTGTCCCCTTCCAAGCACCTTCCAGTGGCACCAGCAGCTGGTCCCCGGGACCGGGGTCATGCAGGCATATCTCCCCTCTTGCTGAAAGTGCAGGGAGAGGGGACTGACAGCACTCTGCGGGGCTTCAGCCTCATCTTCCTCTCTCTTCCAGGAGCATCGGGGTCATCACTTACATCCTGTGAGTATATGGGGAGTCTGGGGGAGGTGGGCTCTGCAGGGTGAGTCCCCTGCCTTGGGCTGTTGCCTTTTTGGGGTGTCATCCCACTCTTGCTGCAGGCTGAGCGGAGCATCCCCCTTCCTGGGGGAAACGAAGCAAGAGACCCTGACCAACATATCTGCTGTCAACTACGACTTCGATGAGGAATATTTCAGCAACACCAGTGAGCTGGCCAAGGACTTCATCCGCCGCCTGCTCGTCAAGGACCCCAAGTGAGAGACAGGGAGCACAGCTGGGGATTGCCCTGGGAGAGGGTTGGTCCCTCCTACCTGACACTCCGCTCCGTGTACAGGCGGCTCCCCCATCTCCTGCCTGCTGCCAGCCCAGAGGGCCTTTGCCCATCCCTGTTGTGCTGCTTGTTTATAAATCCCATTTGTCTCCCTGTTTCCCTCCTGCTGCTTGTAACATTTGGTGTTGTGAAACATCTGGAAACTAAAGTCTTTCCCCTAGGCATGGGGTGAATTCTGGGATCACCCTGAGGGTGCAGCAGCTCAGCTGAAAAGGAGGGAACGGGGTCTGGAAGGGACCAAGGGCTGACTGGAGCACCCAGGGCCTGGGCTGTGCCAGGAGCAGTGGTGTCGTACGATTGGCCATGGGTCGGGAGGTTCCTGAGGGCTCTTCTTCGCTCCTGGGAGGCTGGCTGAGGGTGTGGGGGCTGGATGTGGCCCCTGTCTGGAGCGGCCTCTGAGTACAGGGGGTTTGTCTGGGCTCATCCGTGCCCCAGAGGTGATAGGATCTGAGCTGCTTTTCCAGGACTTTAACAGGGAAGGAGGCAGCAGAGCCTCTGCCCCTCAATCTCAGCCTCACTGTCTTTGCAGGAAGCGGATGACCATTGCTCAAAGCCTGGAACACCCCTGGATTAAGGTGAGGACTCAAAGAATTGGCACTTTTTGGGTGTCAAACATCCAAGAGGTTGTGGTTAGGTGTTGATGCACTGGCAGCTCTCCACTGCTCTTTTCCAAGCCCCAGGTGGGGCTGGTTTGGTGCTGCTGGTGGCCGTGTTGCTGGGGGTGCTGAGCCTGTCTGGGTTCTGCTGTCCCGGCTGTGCCCCACACCTGCAGCTGTCCTTCTCTCTAGGTGATCAAGAGGAGGAATGTCCGCAATGAAGACAACTGCAAGAAGCCTGAGCGCCGCCGGCTGAAGACCACGCGTCTGAAGGAGTACACCATCAAGTCCCACTCCAGCATGCCGCCAAACAACACGTACATCAACTTTGAGCGCTTCTCCAAGGTCATGGAGGAGGTGGCTGCAGCCGAGGAGAGCCTGCGAGAGCTGGAGAGGAACAAGAAGTCCTTCCAGGAGGACATCGAAGCCCTGCTGTCCATCTATGAGGAGAAGGAGTCGTGGTACAAAGAGGAGAATGAGAGCATCAGCCAGGACCTCCGCCAGATCCGGCAGGAGCTGCAGAAGACAGAGGCCCTGAAGAAGCAGGCGCAGGAGGAGACCAAGAGCGTGGTGCAGGTGGCCAACAGCCTCAAGAGGCGTTACCGAAAGCTGGAGAACCACTATGAGGCGCTGGCCAAGCAAGTGGCTTCGGAGATGAAGTTTGTCCAGGAGCTGGTGTGGTCCATTGAGCGGGAGAAGCTGCAGAGCAGCGAGGGAGACGGCAGCATCCGCTAGCTGGGTCGATGCTGAGGTCAGCTGCCCTGGGGCTGGGTTGGGTCCCTCCCGATTCCTCCGGCTGACCCACAGCGGCAGGCAGCGCCGAAGGGGCCTCGGTGGCTCTGCCCCTTGCTCGCCCAAGGAGCCGGTCCACCGACAGCCTTTGGTAAATATCCCCAGGCTCTGCTGGGCTTATGGTGGCATGCTGGGGGCTTACGCCTCCTGGAGACCCCTGCCTCAGGGGGCTTGAGTTGCACTCGCCTGGGTTTTGGCTTCCTGCGTGCAGCTCTTGCTTGGCTTGCCGTCCACATGCTCCCCATGCTCCCCCTGCTTGCTCTCCCCCTCGCTGCCGCAGTGCTTGGAGACCACTTCTCCCTGTCCCACCTGCGGCCTGGGTCTCTGAGCTGCCGCACCACCCTGTCTGGAGCGGGGGTTTGGTGGGGAGACCCCTCCTCTAAACCCTGGCAGCAGTTCAGCATCTGCCACGTGTGAGCCATGACCGAGGACTGATTCCCATGTGGCCAGACATGCTGCAGCCCCATGGGTGACCCTGGCCATCCCTCATTCCCACCGGGGCGTCACACCCCGCTGTTCCCTGCCCCAGCCCTCAGTCCCACCGGGTGCTCCCCCTTTTAACAAAATAAAAGTTTCCATACACCGGGGTGGCCGCCTTGGCTCCTACAGTGGGAGGATGGGTGGTGGGAAGGGAATGAGAATGTGCTCTGGGGTGACAGCTCCTCTGCTGTGCCTCCAGATGGTGTTTGCACCCCTGTTCGAGTGATTACCTTAATTTGGGAGGAGAAAAGCTTTTTTTTTTTTTGTCTTATCAGCCCCAGTGCAGGTGAGGTCCATGCGAGCTTGAAGGGACTCAGGGGATGGGTTGCAGGGTGCTCCCAGGCTGGGGGAGCCCCCAGCCCTTCTTGCCTCAGACATCTGGGGGGCTCAGGGAAGGCTGAGGGATGGTTCTGGGAACTGGGGAAGGTCTATGGGATCTGGGGATTTCCCTGGGACTTGAGGAAGGCCCTTGGGTGTGGGGAAGGTCCCAGGGTGTCTGTGTTCCTACCCTTTTCCCCAAGGATCTCCCTTTTGCAGGGGACCAGCCAGATCCCATTTCACATGGGAACAGAGTGGATAAGGAATTGGCCTCAATATTATTTGGGCCAGGAAGGGCTGATGGGCTCTGCCATCACTGGAATGCACAGGAGAGCAGCTGGTGGCTGGGACTGGGGTCCAGCCCGTGCTGGACCCCCTCCCCTCACCCCTGGCCTCCTGGGGATGGAGACAGGGATGACAAGATCCCAAACTGCTGCCTTCTCCAGAGCGTGTGTGAGAGTCCAGGACAGGGTTTTCTGCCTGGAGCACCACAGGGTTTCTGGCTGCCCACGTTCCTGTGGCCATGGAGCCAAAATCCAGCTGAATTTGATCTGGGGGAATCACCAGCCAAATCCCAGCAGATGGCAGGCGTCTCTCTGGCCCGCCAGCCCCCATGGCAGCAGGGGCAGTGGTGGGTTTTCCTCTGGCTGAGCTCCGGGTGAGAGGATTTGCTCAATTTAAACTTTATTTGTCACTCCAGTGCTTCCCCTGCAATTCCCCAGGGGTCTGGAATAGCAATGAGATGGACACAGATGGATGTAGGAGACGTTCCCCATGCCCCCGTCTGTGCCAGCCATGGGGCAGCCCCCGCTGCCCACTGACGTCCCATGGGGTGTAGGTTTCATCCCAACCCGCAGGGCACGCGG
This sequence comes from Falco cherrug, assembly GCF_023634085.1. NCBI lineage: Eukaryota > Metazoa > Chordata > Aves > Falconiformes > Falconidae > Falco > Falco cherrug. The sequence goes on along the minus strand of NC_073700.1, from coordinate 48,759,139 downwards.
GTCTGGGGATAATTTTAGTCTGCCCTGTTTTTCCAGGGCATGGCACTTGGCATCCAGTGGTGACGGCGTGACTACCTGGCTGGTGGCAGCATCCCAGAGCAGAGCAGGATCTGTGCCACAGCCTCAGGGTGCAGCTCCTGTGGCTCACGAGGGCTCCAGACATGGTGTGGGACATCAGAGCCTGGCTGGGGGGCTGGGGGCTTTTGCCCTCTCCCTGGGCGCTGCATCTTGGGACCTGGTGTTCGGGGAGAGGCTTTGGGGTGTGGGTTCTGCCGTAGTCCTGGGCATTTGATACGCTCTTGCAGAGCTGATTCATCACCAGAGCCAGTGTGTGAAAGGATGTACAGAAATCCTATCGCAACAGTTGTTCCCAAGCTGTGCAAAGTTCACATAGTGCTAAGGCTTCCCAGATGCTCCTTGTGCTGCGGGTTTCTGTTTCATGCTTCTGCAAGGCTCTTGGAAGGTGCTGGCCATTCACCCTGGCTGGCACTGCCTTCTCCTCCTCCTCCTCCTTTTTAATAAGCAGAATTTGGGGTGGTTTTTGTTGACACTGCACTCAGGGTGACCTGCTCTAGAGGGTTTTAATTTGCAAAGTATTGGCTTGACTTCAGCAGGCTGCATCATGTACCATGTACAGCTGCAAAGAAGGGGGAAAATACCAGCCTCTCACCGCGGAGGAGGATTTACTGGGGAGAAAGTGTCTGGGAGGAAATACTGCAGGGACTCGGCTAATGCTGAACACTGTAGGAGCTACGGTGGTGCTCAGAAATGAGGGGGTGTGCTGGTCCTCAGGGGATTTTGGTGATTGGATGTACTGGGATGTTCTGCCTCGGTTCCCCTCTCTGCAATGGGAGCTAACGCCACCTAGGGTGTTTTATATTCTCTCTGGGCAGAGATTATCAAAGTGCCTTTTTTGGGCTTCAATTTTTGCTTCCTAGAGGCTGGCTTGAGGCGAGTGCAATGTCTTTTCCCTTATATGTTTTCAGAAAGTAAAATGGTTTTGCCCGGCTTATCAGGTGAGGGCTAAACCTATCTGTTAACACCGGGGAAGCCCTGATGGAAATTATATGCCAGATCCCGCTGGGGAGCCGGGGCTGCTTTCTTCCTGCCAGCGAGCAGAGCTGCGGCTAATCTGCGGGAAACACTCCACGTAACGATGTCAAATGGACTTACAAGGTATCGGTGACAAGTCACAGCACGCTGTCCCTGGCCCAGGCGTTCCTCAGCTTTGCCATTGATGAGTGCCCAGCCGTGTAACAGTGTAATTATAGTTTTGTGGGTCTCTCCAGGCACGCATGGTGCTGCACGCAAGGCAATATGCCTTTTTATAGCTTGTGGAAGTGTGGGTGATGCCATCAGTATTCATGTCTCGTTTCTGGCTGTGGTGTCCCTGTTCCGGCCAGACAATCGGAAAATATCCGTGTAACACTAGGACAAAGTGGTGGATCCGACTTCCTTCTGGCCGCTTCACCAGGCTGTTTAAAAAACCCCCTCGAAATAGGCTTTCTGGTGGGTTTTTCGGGTGACTTTTTGCTAATCTGTAGCAGCTGCTTTTCTGGAACAATGTTTCTAATTAAGGCATACCCAAAAATCTTCTGAAGTGAGCTGTGCTGACACCACAGCCAAGTTATTTTAGTGCCCAAAAGATCACCACACTCATCCCACGTGAGATGTTTTGTACTTTTAACATGGTGAACCTTTTCTGCGTGGTGCGCTGCACGTGCTTTAGTACATCAGTTTGCTGGCACTTCCTATCTTTAGCCAGTGTATTTTGATAGCGAGTTGACAGATCTCGGCGTGCTCACCTAGCTCACTACACTATTTAACCTCAATTAGTTACCAGGCACAGCGCGGTGGGGAGAGGTTATTATTAGCATGGAGCCAGGCACTAGCCAGGGGCAGCGTGGCAAGCAGGTTGTTGCTCTGGGTTGGTTTTGTTTTGAGAAAGGGAGGCCGAGGGCCAACCTTGTTGCTCTCTGCAGCTTCCCGAGGATGGGACGTGGAGAGGGAGGTGCTGAGCTTTTCTGCCTGGGAACCAGGGAGACACCAGGACACCTGGGAATGGCTCAGAGTTGCGCCAGGGAGGTTCAAACTGGACATGAGGAAGCATTTTACCGAGAAGGTGCTCAGACACTGAACGGGCTCCCTCGAGGCAGGCGATGCCCCGAGCCGCTCCGTGTTAAGAGTCAAGTTGGCCAATGCCCTTAGTAACGTGCTTAGCTTTTGGCCAGCCCTGAGGCGGTCGGGCGGTTGGCCAAGGTGATCGGGTCCCTTCCAGCTGACCTTGTCTAGTCTTGTCTCTTCTACAGCCGCAGCGAGCTGTTCTCCCCAGCACACAGCTGGGTGGCCTTTGCCTCAGGTGCCTGGTGGCAGCACAGACCCACCCAAGCACACAGGGCAGAGAGGAGATGATGTTTTTTGTAGCACTCACTTGTTGCGTTGCTCAGGCTTCCTGCGGGGCTGCCTGGGTGAAGGTCACCGCTCGGCTCAGGGCTGGAGGTTCTGCCAGAAAGCCTGGCAGAGAATAGTTGTGCTGTTCATAAATGAGGAAACTCAGGCAGAACGTTGTTCTCAAAGTACATGATAAGCAGGAAAATAAAGGTCTACCGCTCGGCTTTAGCTTCAGGAACAATATCCCCATTCCTTTCTCAAGCATGTTTTCCTCCATGTTATGAGTTATTTCAATATTCTGATTGTGTTTGCTGAATTACTTTTGTGCTGTCTGGCTTGAAGTGGGAGGCTGCCTTTATCTCACTGAAATACTGAGGAAAAGCTGATCAGCAGAAAAATCAGTAAAATTATTGCCACTGATATTTTACTTGTAGTTTTGCTAGAAGGGGAAGACATGGATGTATAAGAAATCTGTGGACTCCCTACAAACTTACTGGAAGGACTTTAAGAAGCAGAACCTCCTGTACCTGCCCTTTGGAGTTGCAGCATGCTGCCTGGCACATGAACGCAGGGTGTTGTCACAAGCACGTAACCTGCTTGGGTGCAGGCTCCTCTGCGGGAGGTTGTGAAGGCTGGTTACATGGAGTGCAAAGGACAGTTTTCTACAGCCCACAGTCCTCAGAGCACTTTCACAGTGAGTTAAGGAAAAGTCTTTTAGTAAACAGACTGCACATGTACTCCAGGGGTTTTTTTTTCCAGACAGACTAGGATGGAGTTCAGTACTAATACCTGAAGAGTTCCCCAAGCTAGCACAATTTTAATACGAGGCTGCTACTTTCATTCACACACATAGCCATTTCCACCTCTTGAGGCACAGCTACCTGGAGAATTTAGGACCAAATAGCATTCTTGTTTGGATCACAAAAGCAGGAGAGGCTTCTGTCCAGGCTTTGCACCTTGGACACTCATCTGCTATGTGAGGCAGACTGTGCTATCTTTGTGTGCTAATTTGTTTTGAGCACGAAGTGAGAAACACCACAAAGCTGAGACAGACATTAAACTGGTTTCATACCAGCACTTTAACAATATCTGAAGCACTGTTCACCTCCTATAACCACCCCTGAGAACCTCACTCTTGCTGGGATGTATGAACAAGGTGCCCAGGCCAGCGCTAGCACTAGGTTTGAAGCTGCACATGTGTGAAGGCTGTTGTGTTTTTGGAGGAGTTTTGTGCCTATTTCTACTACAGTAAATGCAGTTTATTTATTAAAACAGGACCTCAAAAGAAAAACAGGAAAAAAAAGACTTTGATTTTTACTGAATTTAAGAGATGACATTACAAACAAGCCATTACATAAAGACTTAATAACTGCAGAAGCACATAAGCAGAAGAGTCAGTTGTTTCTACAAGTTGCTCTACTTGTTCCATTATAAAAAACACATTTTCAACTTATGTTTCGTAAGCCAGTGGAATATAAAATAATAAAAAAACCAAAACACCAAAACAATCCTGTCCATCACAGAGTTATGAATAAGTTATCTTCATTTTTCAATTATATACAAAAGATACTTCCCAACGGACAGTATAAGAAGAGTTTACACAAATAAAATGCTCATTCTGACTTCTAAGTACTATTTACATCATCCTGTACACAGGTCTTTCAGGTCTTCTGAGACCCTGAAAAGCAAGAAAGGAAGGTATAACTACACAAGCATAAGAGCAGGTTGCTTCCAGCAGTCAAGTTTCACCCCCTCAGAAGCAGGGACATCCTTACCTATAAGCAATTTAAAAGCTTGTTGTGAATATCTTCAAAGACTTGGTTATAAAGTTCATCTCTAGACTTCAGTCCATCTAAATAAACTGAAAGAAAAGGTTGGAGTCAGGCTGTAGGCTTTTGATCAGAACAAAATTTCTGTGGATTAATTTTAAAATATTTCAGACTATCAACCCAAATGATAGATTGTTAACTTGTTTTCCAATTGGAAAAACAGAACCAGTCTGAAAAACCTGTGGCCCACAGAATCTCTTATCCTATTATAATATAATGTGTTGTTGTATGGTTGGTTTTTTTTCCTGCCCCTCCCAAAGTGCTCTAGTATGAAACAAAGGGAAAAAGTTCCTAGTTCTAAAACGGCACATATTTATCTGGACAAAGTAGGCCAGGATTACAGCTTAGTAAAAATAGTGCCTTGCATCATTACAGTTAAATTTTCATTGAATTAAATTACTGTCTTCCTTAAAATCCACAGTACAATGCCAAAAGATTTGTATTTGGTGAGGCTTACCAACATCAACACCGCAGTCCTCCATTTCTTTCCTGTGTTTTAAGTACATGGGCCAGACGTGTCCGTCAAAGAGACCCGGTGGATCAGGAACGGTGTAGTTCCGTGTACTGCAAACCAACACGGAAGAACATCAGGACTACTGGGATTGTGCTGCATCCTGCACTCTGCTAAAGCCTGAAGTTAAATACAACTGAGCAGCTGTCAGATTACATAAAAGCTCATTGTCATCATCCAGTCTCTCATTGATACTGGTCTGTGTTTTGCAACAAGTTTAAGCACCCAAAGCGAATGCAGAAGCTACAGGTAGCTGATGAAGGCAAAGCAAGCAGTCTGAGGGTTTACTGACATTTGCGGGGGACGCATGCAACAGCTCTGCTCCTTTTGCACCAACGTGCTGATCTTCATAAAACCTGAAGGGGACTGCCAGATCAAGTTTCAGAAAATACCATATGAAAGTTTCTTTCTCCAGTTATATTAACTTTTCAACTGTAATTCTGATGTGACACCAATATATCCCATTAAGAGCACCGTAAAGGTAGCCTGAAGGCTTGCCTCCAGTAGTCTTTATTGGAAGGATTAGACTTGCATCAGAGAATCTTCTTACCTTCTCCTCCTTTTGCATTCATCGTATGGCACCGCCAGGTAGTAGCGTATGTCAAATAGGTCTATCAGTGGTCTAGGGTAGGGTAGAGAGAAAGAACATGTCTGTTTTTTTTTCCTGACACAGGAAAGTGTTAAATCACCCCGAAAGCCATAAAAAAAATCTGCCTCTCATATTAGGGTCTATTGCAGACAAGTGCAACTGTTTTCATTGCGACAGAAGCTCATGTACAGTAGGTTTGTTAGTAGCTATAAAGCATGGAGAATGCTGTTTTCTGAAGATCTGAATGGTATGCCAGGTACTTTTCCCACCCGAGTGCCTGCTACTACTTACTGTGGAAGATCAGACACTAGGCTGGGAAGACCTGGGGTGGGAATCATGCCTCTTTCTAGATCATTTCTAATTCTGCTTGCAGTAGGCCAGTCTAAGTTGCAATTTATCAGTCTGATATGAGCTGACTTATCAAACCGTCTGGCCTGTTGTGCTGCAGCAAGCTGCCAAAACACACATGGACACACACATCTGGTACAAGGCAGCTCACCAACATGTTCTTTTCCAGAAACACAGGGAGTTTGCTCTATGCTATTAGGCTGAAGAAAATAAACCCAGAAAAATCCTTGAAGCAGATCTAGTTTGAACGTAGTGGGATTGCCAGTGCTTAATATAGTATGAACTGAGCAAGCCCCAGGTCTGTGGATGGAATACTCCCTCTGGACTATGGAGAGGCTCCTGTTAACGACATGGAGTGGTTCAGAAGGATCAGTAACCTTCAGGGAAGGTACCAAGGGTTACTTCCCTGGGGGCAGGCTAAGAACACCCGGCAGTTTGCCAGCACGATCTCCAGCTGGCCATTCTGGGTATGGCTAATCCGAGACTGCCATTTTACATTCAGTTTGGAAAGCCGGAATGGTGCTGGCTTGTCTTGTGGTACAGCTTATAAACAGCTCCATTTTTGCCAAGTGTCATGAACAGCTTGTTCTCTAGAGTTTTGTAAACAAAACTATAGTTTGGAGCCAAGAATCTTCTGCTCATTATGTTTATAACATAAACTTAAGAAAATTGCATGTATTTAGCCATTGGAAGTTTTCTCTCTTCACTGCTAGTCTGGTCTCCCCATCTTCCCGGCAAGCACTTTTCCCCCCCCATACAAAAAAAAAAAAGCTCAGTCTTTGCTCCAACATACAATTAATTACTAAGCTCAATTTAGTCAGTGTTAAACAAGTACATGTATCACATGAGAGATCTATTCCTGAATTCCAGGAGAGATTCCAAGCAGTGAATGCAGAATGGATTATCTCCTCGTTCTCATCAACAACCTTTGCAGGTCAAGGCTTAGGCAGCGTGGTGGGAGACCAGGAGGGAAGCCTGTGCCTTCACTACTGGCTCAGTGTTTCCAAGTTCTGGTCTAAAGTTTTCCATGCCCTAGAGTTCAAGGGTGCAGCCTAAATGAAAACTTCCTTGAGAAAGTCACCTTGTGCGCCCCACTTTTGCCAGTATTTCCTGGTAAAATTTACATTTCACATGAGAAAAATTCCTCCCTGTGATACCTCAGAACAAGACAGGAAGGGTATATTAGTAAAGAGGAGGTTTTAGCCCTGGCACTAGAGATCTAGTGTTCTTCCCTGGCAAACCATTAATAGTTCCCCAAACCTTACTTGTAATTATAAAGCAGGAAGCCTTCAATGACCAATATATGGATATCTTTGGAGGCTGGCTCTTTAGAGCCAGGCGTAACATTCACCCCGTGGGAACGGGCAAACTTCACTGGGTTCTCAATCCATGCACGCACAGTGCTCACCATTGCCTCCATATCCAAGGAGTCCAACACTAGTTAGGAGAAAGGGGGTGGGTGGGGAAAAGGTATACAATCAAATACCATCAACCATAGTGGCTTGAAAGTATAAAATAGAATAAACTTGTAAAATTGAAATTACATAAATTTACTGTTAAATCTTTAATAATTAAAAAGAAATACTTAGGAAAAAATATACATTACTGCATCCTATAGCGAACACTGCTCTTACCATCCCATTGTTTAAAGCCGTCTTCCCCGACTTCTATTTGATCTTGTGGCTGAAATATAGTGAGCAATAAAACATTGCTGCAAACTCAGCGTGATCAGTTACCTAAGATCCGATCACAACCTGGATGCTACTGCAATACACAACAAAGCAAGTGTTCACTTAACAAAACAATTACAGACCCTGTTTGGACTATATCAAAGTTCCCATCCTTCACCAACCCCAAGAACTTTGAAAAGTTTTTCTTGGCCCAGTCAAGCCACTTTGGACAAAGAGTTCTAGGTTAATCGTTTGATAGGGTGTTATTAGCCAAAATACTATACAGGCCCCTGTTTATAAGTCAATGTATAAGAACTTAAAATGCAAATACAGTGTTAAGTAACTGCTAAGATTTCACATTCAAGAATAGCTATTTTAACTCCTAGCAGCTGTAAAAAAAAAAAAAAGTAGGATAGCATAGCATGACTTCTGGTCACTCGGTCACTAGCTTTACTTGTGCTAGCATCTGCCAGCTAAACCCACCCGTGAGAAGTCACACAGAATTCCTCCTCTACTTCAAGAGCTCACACCTGCCCAAATTTGTGTGTGAAGTTTCTGGCAAAGAAGCCCTTCCAAATGGGCGCTCCATTCTGTTCCATATGGCTCGTGCTCCTGCACAGGCGGGACAGACCAAGCAGGCAGCTGCCAGTGCTGGAGCACTCTGCACATCAGGGGTCAACACACAGCCACCTGAAGTACCTCTTGGACTTCCACGTGCAGTGGGGTCCAGGTATGCTGTAATTGCTGTGAAGTGGCTGTAGCCTACAAGGTTTAGTAACGTGGTTGTGCAGCTGCTTCCCCTGCTGCTCTCCCAGATGGGTCTTCCACTTTCGTGATTAGTAATCTTTTAATTGGGTTTCTCATACGGAGCTATCAGAACTCCCCAGTACAGCTGTCTGTCTTTATTTAAAGCAGCACAGAGATTGCATAAATCCTGAAGTATCATTTAGAAGCAACATTTTTATTTAAATACAATAAGGGAAACCCAATTATGGAGAAAATTACTTGTGCAGATTACAATAAATAATTTCTAACTTAAATCAGTAGTTCGACCCAAATTTAGATCTGTTGTTAAAACTAAAGGGAACCTTTAGAGAACAACCGTTCTGTGCTTGGCTGTGCCAAGCTCCGCTTCTGCAAAAGCTGGCAGATCCCCACATTTGCAAAGATCAGTATCTCCTCGCCTGTCCAAAGCGGTTTAAAAAATTAAATATATATTTAAGAAAAAAAATTATTAGAAAGTCTGCTGCTCCTAAGCTGTCAAAATGTACTTGGAAAGCATGCATAAGTACATAAAACTTCCAGGGGGGGCCGGCACCGCTATCGCGACACGTACAAGCAGCGGTTAGTGTTTCGAGTAAGGGCAAGAGCTCCGCTTACCTTGAAGAAGTCATCTTGGTGGACCACGCAACAGTTGGGGAGCGCCTTGATGATCCTGTTGGTCAGGGTGGTTTTGCCACCGTTGGTGACACTGCACGGGGAAGGCGAGACAGCGGCGGGAGAACCGCGTTAGAGCCGCAGGGCCCCGCCGGGCCGCCCTGAAGAGACACGAACCGCCGCGGCACCCCGCGCCCAGCCCGTTTGAATTTCCCGCCTCACCGGCGCCGCGGCGCGCGCTGGCCGCCGATTGGTCGGCACCGCCCCTCGCCCCACCCCTTTCCCGCCACCGACTGGCTGGGCCCGGCGCGCGCGGGCGGGCAGGCGGGCTCGGCGGCGGCTTGCGCTGCTTCCCGCCCGCTCAACGGCTGCGCTGAGGGAGCGCGGGGCCGCGCCGCCATCTCCGCCCTCCTTAGAGCCGCTCCCCGGGCCGGGGAAGGTCAGAGGGGCTGCGCGTCTTTCGGCCGCCCGCCACGGCACCCCCGGAGCGGCCTGCGGTGCCCGGCCGGCGCGGGGAGGTCTGAGGCGAGCTCTTAACTCACCCGCTGCCCTAAGGTGCCCCGGCTGGCCTTAGAGGCACCGCCCAGCAGCGCGAACAGCCGCCCGGGGAAAGGCCGGCGGGTAAGACGCGGGTTTATAAAGTGAGGTAGGAACGCGAGCAGCTCGCTTTTTCCCTCAGGGCGTGACTCAGACCTCCCCACACCCGCAAAGCCTGTTTTAATATAAAAGGCTTGACTAATCTTCCTTTCCGAAAGACAAGAGCTGTCAAGACAGCGCTTACTCCTAATTTTTTATTCAAAGGCTGTAAAAAAAGTCTCACGCGGCCTTTAACCCACGTTATTAACTCTAGGCCCTGCCCGGTGCCAGCGCTGCGAACCACCAGCAGCCGGCAGGGGAGCGCCAGGCTCCGCCCGGCCCGGGCACACAGGCTGCCCTGCTCTGCCGGGGAAAGCGACCCTACGGTTCCAAATTAGTACATAAAAATGGTATCTTCAACATAGAAAAATTATATACCAGCATCCCCGTTTTATTTGAATCAGGATTTCTTTCCTCTCTGTCTTTCAGAGCTTTTAAAAGCCTAACTTCATGCTGAAAACGTTCTTTTTCATAGTTGCAGCACATAATTTCATCAGACCTATAAGCTTACTTGAAATGAGTTTTTTTTTCCTTTGTCAGTGTACCTCCTGATCATCTCAGTTTTGTGTATGCCCCCCTGCAGAGCTCTCTAAGTAGCACAAAGAGTCAGCAAGTTGCATCATTTCTAGAGCCTTGTAATATTATAATGGCAGATTTATAATCTTCAAGTCTTACATTATCTCACACACAACAATTAAGTGGGAAGAAAAAGCAGTACATATATATATATACACAATATGAACAGGAACTTACCCTCCAATGCCTATGATGTATTTCATCTTCGCAGAGTTGCCTTCTTAGCAGGGATGTGGTAAGAAAAAACACAGGCTTAGAAACGCTGAAATTGCTTTCAGCGAAACAAGCCTACACCTGACCCTGCTCCCTCTCTTCAGCTCTACCCTGCCTTACTCTTTCATTGAGGGAAAAGGCGCGTTTGGCTCTAATTTATAGGGCCCTGCTGCAGTGCCCTTCCCGCCCTCCCCGGTGGCTCCCCGCCCCGCTTGCTGATGGAAAAGCCCTGTGACTATCATAAGCCCAAGATGTCATATTTTTGAGCCGGGTTTAGCCAATCCTCACCCCGGCAGATGGGGTCATGCGCGTTGCCACCGCACCTGTTTCGGCACCCCTCACAGCCCCCCACTCCCCTGCCTTGCCTATAAATAGCTTTTTGGCAAGCTTTTCCTTTGCCTAAATTAGTAATAGGGTAGGTGGAAATGTCACCCCTTTCCACAATTCCTTTGGGAGTGCTGGGGAAGGTGCAGAGGTGTGTAAGGATATAATTAAGTGTTGGGTTTTTTTTTTTTTCTTGAAGTCAGACAAGCTATGTCTTTGCCTTCCTCTTCATTTTTCCCAATTCCTATTTGATTATTTGAAATGCATTTAGCTATGTCATAAGAAGGATTTTTTTTGTTTCCCTAAACCAATAGGGAAGGCAAGGGATTTTTTTTTTTTTTCTTACTCCTTTTAGTGAGGCTGTTCAGAGAAAGGAATATGCAGGGGGTGATAAGTGAATCCATCTGGACCATTATCTTTTGAACCTTTCGGAGGAATTTTTTGAACAGCTAATTCTTTATACATAGATACAAAGTCATAAAATATTAGCTATCCAGAGGGCCTCCTTCTCCACAGTTTACTCATGTAAGGTAACACTTTTTAAGGTAAGTTAACTCCAGCTGGACTGCTTCCTTGAATAAATACCTCTCACCAATGTGGAACCTGTGCTTTAATTTTAATTATTTCAGATGCTCCTAAAATCAGGGCTGTCTTGAGAGATGTTAGGTGAAGGTAGTTAGCAACAGTTCTGAATGGTTTTTTTCAGGTGAATGTGATGTGAGGTATATAGTACCTATTTTTAAATAGTATCTGGTCTAATAGGGCTTAAATCATCCAGACTATTGTATGCCTTTGTTCTTCCTTTTTATAAAATCAGTCTATGGAAGTATTTAAAGACATACTTAAAGTTTCTTTGTCATACAGTGGTTTGTAAAGTAATTGTAGAAAACTTAGTAGCACAATTATCTAGGTGTCTGGTGTCCTGTTCATTTTCTTTGCAGCTTTGGAGTCTGTAGAGCTGATCCTTGCATCATGATCTTGTACTGCTGGATATGTGTGTGGCATACGAGTGCTGGAGCAGGGCTTGCTCCCTGGCCGAAGGTGAAGGTGGAACTTGTTACAGTGGGATGATTTCAACTGTGTTCAAAGTAGTAGACAGCCATTATTTCTGTTCTAGTTTCTTTGTGGTGCCTCCATCATTTGGTTGCTGGCTACAAAGTATTATCCCTTGAGCTTTTCAGCTGTTAGAGCATAAAATCTGTATATCCAGAATTTAACCATCAAGAATGTGAGGACAGCGTTTTTGAAGGGAGTATTCCTAAAAATCCCTGCTGAGGGCAGGGTGGGGTGCAGCTCCAGCAGCACAGACCGTTGCTAATCCAGGCTACCGAGATGCACCTGGGAGCTTGCAGCTGCCTGGATGTGTGTGGGTACCTTTTGTGGAGCTTCCCCATATACAGCAGCTTTGGAGCTACTGAGGCAGGATGCTCCCTAGGGAGCATGATATCTACAGAAGCCTATAGAACATTCTGGCTGTTAACTGCATCTCTTTTGGCTCACATGGTATCCTATGGCTTAATCATCTCATAACTTATTAATATCCCAGTATTTTGTGTATACCTTTTCCTCAATTTGGGTAATTGTTTGGCATCATGAAATTTTACTCAGAACAACTTCTCCCAAGCTGTTTTTAACTTGAATTTTTCTGCTTCTATTTCAGGACTGAAGAAGGGTTTTGTGGCCTAAAATTTTGTGTTTTTCTTACCCCAGCTATGGCTGTTGATCTAACAAAAGATGTCACTTTCCCCTGCAAAGCTATTTTATGTTCACCAGCCACAAGATCGAGGTCCAGAGCTTTGATAAAATGAGCTGATCATGAATAAACACAGACTGCAAATTAGAAGGTTATTAACTGCCAGAGGTGTAAGATTCTGGAAATCTCACAGTGAAGATGTTGAAGGCAAGAAAATAAATTGGTTTTAAGGAAGAGCCTGGTAAATTTGTCAATGGGATTATAGCAAATGATCTTTTCCAGTTTATTATGCTGTCTTAATTCTGTGTGCTTAATGAATAGACCTCAGCCAGTGTTTCCACTATAGTTATTTATGGTCAACATTAGTACAAGATTTGACTGTTCCTGGAGACATCACTTGCAAATTATACTTTCATCATCATTTCCAAGGTAACTACGTAAAATAATCGCTCTAGAGAAATTCTGAGCTCGAATTCTTGAATATGAAGGAGACATGACTCTCGGGGAAGTTAATTTCCAGCAGCTGCCCATCACTTTAAGCACAGCATGGGGAGTCACCACATCAGCCTCTCAGCTGGTGCAAATTGTCATTCTGCACTGAAATGGAGCAGTGCTAATTTACATCAACTGAAAATTCAACCTAAGATTAGCCCTCTGCTCCAAGTTTTTATGCCATTTATTGTGTTTCTCTTCTGCCCATGAGCTGGGAAGGTGTCTTGGGTAAGAAAGCAAACAGTGGGTTACTTCAGTGTTTATTTTACTACATTGGACCTTATGTACTAGGCAAAAACTGGGAGACTTGGAAGTTGTATGCAAGTTAGGAGGGGACACTGGTCTCTGCTACCTCTGATCCACTCCTCTGTGCACTGGAGTCATGCTAATCCAAATATTTTGGGAACGTGCCATCCCTGAGGTGAGTAAAAATGGTATTCTGCCCTGTTGGATTTATGAATGTGCTTCAGAAATACAGGTTGGGTTTTTGCATGGGAAAAATGAGTATTTGGCCTAAGATGTATCAAAAGAAACAATACATTTCACGGGTAGATAGCAAACAAAAAATAATTATGGCAGTAGCAGCAGCAGTTCTTTCTATTTGGCTGAGTTGTCTGAGATCAGTGAATTCTGGAGCAGTGAAGTCCCATTGTCCCTGTAAAGAATGTTAAAGCTCTGTTTCTTCTGAAAACTGGAGGAATAAAGGACAGAAGGCACATTTTTTTGTTGTTGGTTTGGGGATTCCCCCCACCCCCCTTCCCCCAAGCTCACAGTTGCAAAACTCATTCATGCAGCCCTTGTGTAAAAGCTCATTTTTTAAAACCTTTTCTTCGTGGTCCCTCAGTGCTCCTGAGGATGTGTCTGGCTTTTCCTGAGTTTGTTTTTAAGCTACTTGACGTGGTTTTTCAATCACCCATATTCATACTCATGCACCAAACATCCAGCAAAATAGTATTCACCCACATAGCTCAAATTCTCAGATTCCTGAATGGCCTCAGACTTGCTGTTCCTTTAGGCAGTGGCATGTGTCTGCCTGTATTCGGAGATCTCTGGCATTTCAGCTGTCTGCTTCCCTAAGAACAAAAAAGACCTCGTGCAAAAAAACTGTCTGAAATGAATGTGACAGTTACACTGACCAGCTACAACAAACTTTACCCAACTTTTAAAAATATGTCTATGCAAATGCCAAGTGTTCATAAATGCTTTTTTTAGCAAGTTATGTTAGCCACATTTCTCGGCGAGTTATGTGTTGGTCATCTGAAACTTCCTTTTTTTGGGGCATGTTTATCCTGCAGATACGTTATCTACTTGACACTTTACTAATACAAATACCATTCATCAGTGTGCTTCAATCAAAGATAGAAAATGTTCCCTCCCTTCACATTATTTTTAGAATGTTTACTAAAAGTTTAATATTAATCTTTGTTAAAACTAAGATAAATTTGACAGAAGCCAGTTTGATATTCATGGAGCAGCCATGGTATCATTTCCCTGGGACATTTTAGTTTCTGTGTGCCCACTGTTGCAGAATATGACTCATTTATTCTAAAGCTTTAGTTCAGAATTTAAATCCTTCACTAATCATAAGACATTGTCTATGGTATGAGGAAGGTTATGCCAAGGTTCCTTTTGATAGAGCCCTGGGGGAGGGGGCTGGATGAGACAGCATACCGATTAGTGAAGGAACAGTTGAAAGAATGAGAGCAATTTTCACTTGTGAATGTTTAAATTGTGGGTTTGTGTTTTCTTTCCAGATCACCGCGTTAGGTTGCTAAGAGAGTCCTTCTCCAAGGCTTTGGAGGCTGCTCATCTCTTGACAATGCAAAAACAGTCATACCTGCTCTGGAGGAAGGTAGCCTTTTGTTTCAAACAAAAATGAGGGAAAGAACATCATCACTGTGAACTGCCAGTGACTAGAAAACTAATAATAAAATCAGGCTAGTAGAATAACAAGCTTAAATAGTATAATGCTTAACTAGCTGGCATCTTGTCACAGTGCTATGCAGACTGGCTCACAGCCAGGAGCTACCACCGTCATTGGTGATATTTTCTTCCACTGCTGCAGCTGATCCCATGGCTGCCACTGGTGGCAGAGGGTCTGTAGTGCCGGAGGAGGCAGGGAGGCAGTGGCAGAGAGGTCACACTCTTGAGAATTTAGGCAAGATGGGATCGGCGAGAAGCAGCTGTGTGTGCAAGAAAACCACAGACGAAACTATTTTGGTATACCGTTACTCTGGGGGCATGGGATTAACCTGGAAAAAATATTCCAGAAGGAAGGAAAAGCAATGGGGCCTGAATGAAGGACAAGAGGGTAAGTGTAAAAGGAACAGGTTAAGAGGTAATCTGAAGTGAAGACTTTGAGGGAAGAGAAAACTGGAGCCCAAAGGCAGCCAGTTTATTGCAGCATAAGTCCAATCAGAGATGGAGAAATTTTTCTACATTCTCTGTTCCCAAAGTGTCAGGCTCTGCAGTTGTTTCACTCCCCATGCTCCGCTTCCCGAACCGTGGCTGACTGGAACCCTTTGGAGCTGTTGACCACAATGCCCCAAGAAAGGATCCTCCTTAGATTTCAGTCGCCTGTATAAGGATTTTTTTTCATGGGATCAGTGGATATAGAGGCAGAAATGAGTAAGATATGCAAGAAATGCTTCTATTTTATATCTATTTGGTGCCAGGTAACAACTGCAGTAATTCCAGGGGTAACTTTTTCAAAAGATGCCAGGCATTTCTAATGTCATTTCACAGCTGGTATATGTTTGTAGGTGTGTGACATTGTTAAATTAGTAAGTCCTGATCTGTGTGTTGCTATAAATTGTAATGTCGGTAGCAACGAATTAGAAGCATTTTAAAAAAGTAATAGAATCCCACTTTTTGACTCTCTGGTTTATATTCTAGGAGAGGTAATGTCTAATCTTGCTCCCCACTCAATTGAATGTTGTGGCCAATGTAGAGTCTACTGATGGATGAAGGAGAGGAAGTAAAAACTCTAAGGTAGTTTGGAAAATGAAGAAGGATGGAGAAAGAATAAGGTTTGAAATAAGTGTTCAAGCTTTTCACAGCAAGCAGGCAGTGAAGAAGCTGAGCTATTAAGGTATGTTGTTGATGTGTGATGATTCACCCAGCACTCCAAAATATTCTGACAGTTTTTCAGGTATGTTTGACAGACTCTTCAAAATCAGTCTGAATAGGTAATATACAGAACAACAGAGGGAAGTTTTCCTTTTCTTGCTCTTAAAAGCTCATCCTTGGCCATGCTGCTTCATTCTGAGCTTGTCAGGGCTAAGCCAGCTCTCAGATTTTGAGGTTTCCTGGTGCTCTGCCCCTTGCTACCCTGCTGTCTATGAAATTCCCAGGCTACAATCCTCCCACTCCACCACATTCTATCTGCCTGTTGGAGAAACTGTCTGTCCCAATGGGATTTCACGAGGGAAAACAGAAGCCTGTTGCATTGGTATAGCTGTTAAAAAGGAGCCTCAAGAGAACAAAGAATTCAGCTGGGTGAGAAAGGCAGGCAACCACAGGCTTCCTGTTTTTAGCTTTTATGTGTTGTTTGACCCTACCATGCCACCTGTGTGAGGTGCATTTCTGGGCAGGTTGTCTCTTAAACACTTCTACCAATTCTAAATGTTTCCAAAGATTTTTCTGCTCTTTTCTGCATTCTCAGCATTCCTTCGCAGCTTCTAACTGACTCTTCTTCCTCGCTGTTTCCACTTGCACTGTCCTGGTTCCTGCATGACTAGTTCCTGCTAGGTGCTTCAGTGCAGCCCCTGTCAGAACATCGTGCTGCACTTTAATTTCCTGTGTCGCTCATACGGGACTTGGCGTATTCTGGGCTGCAGCCTTTCAGCTTCCGCTTGAAAGCGTCTTGCCACAGAGTCTGCAGCGGGTAGCTTGTCCTCTGAGTTATTTTGGCTTCAATTTGGGTTATTTTGAGATCTGTTTTAAAGAAACAGAGCATATCAGTTTTGAACCTCATATAGGATTTATATATAAAATATATACTCTAGTATACACTCTATTTCGATAACACTTAAGAAAAAACAGGGTGCTTCAGTGTGTTGGAGTTACTTATCCTGATACAATCCTGGGGTAAGAGACAGTTAAGTACATGCAGCAGGGTGTGCAGGGCTAAGGCTTTGTATTTTAGAAAGGAAATGCTATAAATAGAAGACAAGTTAATGAATACACATTTCTCTTCTTCCGCTCTTTGTGGTTCTCTTAATACCTGTGTTGCTACTCTTTTAGCCATGCTAAATATGTTCAGTACTGTGGTAAGAACGGAGCCCATGTTGCCTTTTTGTGCTCCCCTCGTCTGCCTTGGCTAGAGGTAGCTGAAGAAAAGGACAAAACGCTCCCTTCCCTAGGAGTGAGCTGCCTGCCTCCGTGGGCACCGTGATGTGGCTATGGGATCCACATCGGGGAGCAGAACAATTGCCTCCCATTTCCCGGAACTGGTGTACTCTCAGGGCTACTCTTGCTGTTTGATCTCATTTCAGGGGCACGGAGGTGCATCTGCCACAGCTGCGAGATGCCAGGAGCAGCTCACAGACCAGCTCTGCCCCCAAGAAGGGGATAGTTCCAGTGACAGGGGAAGCTCATTTCTTACCTCTGCTCGAGTCAGCCTGAGGAAGGGGTTCATTCTGCTCAGCCACCTCCCAGTTCAAGGACTGGTGCCATCTGGAGCTGGCAGTGGGACAGCCAGGCTGAGCCCTCCAGCCATGCCTATTTCTGCCTATTGACATGGGCCACAACAGTGACAGCATGAACTGCGACTCGTGTAACTTGAAGATCTCCGGAGAGAGATCCTCGGCAGGGAGATGATCTTCACTGAATAAATTAAGTTGCTGTGGAGGCATTTTATATATAAATTTCATTCTCTAGGTGGATTTACTATGTGGCTGACATTTGTAAGACTAGTTTTGTTGTTAAGAGACAGACAGAAAAATGATACCTATCTTCAATTTTGCCCAAAGCTTGTTAAAGCCACACCATACATGGACTGGTTACTTTCATTACCAGTTTTATTTTGGTTTTTTTTTTGTTTTTGTAATAGGTTAAAACTTTGTCACACACTCTGTGTTCATATTGAAATTTCCCATGCTGAGTGACTGCCTCAGGCTAATGGGTTTTAGTAAGTTCTTGCTAAAATAAGTTGAGTACTTGATGTAATGAGTTTAGCAAAAAATCCCTGTTTTGATAATAGAGCTATACAATTCATTTATTTGTAGCTTGCTTTGGAAAAAAAAAATCCACAAAATTAGACTTACCCAGCAAGCTGCATTAAAAGAATGTTAACATTGCAGAATTAACACATCTATGAGCTAGGTGCCCTGTGTAAAAACATTTTCCGTTTATCATGTAATTAATGACTGTGTTGTAACACACAAACGGAAAGGGTTGATAGCTTTTTAAAGTCTTAAAATGGATTTTAAGAAATGTTCCTTCAACTGGATTTTTGTGGATGTGATCTTTTCAAAGAAGCTGTATTTGGAATTTAGAACATAGTTCACGGTGGTAGAATTACTAATCATTAACCTTGATTTATTTGACTGCAGTATGAGGTACAAACAACAATCAGGGGAATAAAAATTTTTGGCATTTAAAGAATGAAAAAAATGTTAAAATTGAGTAATATGCTGTGAGAAAACATCCTTTAATGTGAGGAATTATCCAGATATGTGAGACTGTGGGTTGTTTGGGGCAGGATGGGGGACACAGAGCAGGACAGAATCAAGTTTATTTTGTTGCAGTTCTGCTTGCTTGCAATAACACAAGGAGTCACTGTCTTTGCATCGGGGCCCAGTCAATCTTAGCTCAAGTGCTCTGCCAATTAGTTTTTCTCGAAGTTCTCTTCTGAGCATGTATAAGCAATATTTTCCAATTCCTACCCATACATTCTCTTTTCCTTCTGTTCCAGGTACAAAATCTTGTTCTTACAGTTCACATTTGGGCATCATTAACTTTTACTTAGAGGCTGAGTTTTCTTTTGTGGCTGTTCTCTGATGGACTGAAAGAAAAAAAATACAACCTATCTAAAATGTATTTCAACTGGAATGTATTGGCTTTCTCTCCTGCTTCAAATCTCTTCTCAAAACTCAGCTCTTCAGCCGGCATTCCCTTATTAATCTCCAGTCTTATGTTACTCAGGGAAACTGACTGCTTTTGATCATATTAGATTGTTAAACAAAAGGTCAAGTAAACAAAGTCTCAAGCATCCTGAGAAGTTAACCCAAGGTGACAAGTTGAACGATCAAAGTACTGAACTCCTACGTGCTAAAAAATGAGGAATGTTCCATCACTTTCTCTCTTTTTCACTTGCATTATCACTTCGTTTTCCTCCCCTAGGCTGTGATTCATTTAACTGGCAGTCTAAAAGATACGTGTGGAGTGTAAGGCTTGATATTTAGCTACATCTCTTACCAGTGGGGAGAGAGAGGCCTCACCACGGAGTGATTCATCCCATCCTAAGATAGGTGAAATCATCTCTTTTCATCAACTGTAGAGGGAACCTAAAACTCACTTAGACTCCATATCTAATTTTTAGATTGCTAAAATTAGGTGAGATGAAGCTCATCCTAAGGTTGTTGTTGAGGTTAGTTGTTTGGAGAAGATTCTAATTGTCTTAAGCTGGGAGTCTTGGTTTCTATCTGTGGCACATCATGATTAGCAGTGATGGCAAATGCCTCAGAACAGCCTATGCCATAATTAGCACGTTCTTGTATACTGCTTCATTGAGGAACCTCAGTCATTTCAAAGGGAAGAACAGTCACATCATGCACATGTGGGAGAAGTGATTTCCACTTGGGTGACAGTTTAGTTCACAACTTGTGACAGAATAGGTTTCAGTACTGAGAAGGAATGGGAAAATACTGACTTTTCATTCAAACTGCAGAAGTGAGGTCTAGGTGGAAAGTGATTTTATGTTTTGGAAGAAAGAGAAGCGTTTTTTCAACATTTTAAAATCACACAATATATGTGCTGTTATAATTTTTTTTTCTGCCTTAAAATTAGAGCTGAGGGTGGAGTAAACGTAGGGTTCACGAAGACAGCATGCAATTTAGCTGGGTTTCAGGCACCTAATTTGAAGAAAATGAGTCATGAAAACTAACTGTGCGGCTGATGGAGAGCTTATAGTGTTTAAACTTTCATTAGGAAAACTTCCAGAAAATTTACCTGTCTTTCTCCTATTGATCTCAATCACAGGTGCTACCATCTTGATTAAAAGGGATAGATATGTACCTGGATCACACGTCCAGTTGCGACAAGGGAAGGAAGTGTCCCAACTCTTAAATCCACTGCAAGACTTCACCTGGTACCTTCAGAGCAGACCCGACCCACAGGATGAGCCATGCACCCCTCCCAGAGTGCTGCAGCAGAGCTTTGCAGGCACCTACTTAAGAAAAATGTAGCACTGGTATATTAAATGGTTTCAGAGCAATAAACTGTTTACCTTTAACTTTCCCATTCTGCCCAAACCCCTCAAACCAACAATGTAATCTTAATATATTTACAAGATTGTGGGGGGGTTTGGGTGCCTCTCTTCTCTGTCTTTTACACAGCAGCCAGTTGGCTGGTTTGCTTTTAATATGTCTCTTCTAGGGAATATTCTTAGCTCTTAAGGACTGCTAAATAAAATTAATAATAGAAAGTGGCAGTCAGTCAAATAGAGGAATATAATGTGGCTAATGGAAAACTACAGGGAAGGGTGATTAAAGGGTATGTTTTCTTTTGAGGAAGGATGTCTTGTCTTCTGATTGGGAACCTTTGTTGGTTTGGTCGGGTAGCAGCTAATCCCATTTCTTGTGGCATGGCGTAGTCATAACAGGGCGAGCTTTTGAACTGTGTCTGCTTGTTGGTTGCATTCTTTGCGCTTAGAGCTGGGTTTTGGCATACCTCAACCAAGACTCCCTGTCTCCTTTTTTGACAGCGTGGACCAGATTCCTTCATGATATGCCATTGATGCTGGTGGCCCTTTGGTGCAAAGCCATGTGAAATATTTTAACGTGTTTCATTCATAACCTAAAAACATGTGCCTACATCAGAGGTGCTGCAAAATAAAGTAACAACAGGTTTTTATAGCACGCTGCCTGGGGTTAGTAGCGTTCTGCTGTTACACCCCTGGAGCAACAGCTTCCTACATTGTTATCATCCACACAAATTTAGCATTTGAGATCTAGCATTGTAGTTCTTCAACCTTTTGCATATAAATTTAACAAAAAATCAGAGAATGAGTAGAAGAGCACATTGCTGATACTACTGTGTTTGAGGTAGGAGTTTTTTGGTGAAAATAAAATAATAGCAAAAAATATGTTTTCATACATGCATACAGCAAAAGTGTAGCCCTACGAACGTATACTCATTTAAACTAATATACATCTCCTGAATGAGCTATTTCACAGTGTGAAAACAGTAATGCTTGTTATAGGATTAGACATGTATGTATTCATACTTCCAATTAATTAACTGAAATATTTTAATAACCTATCTAAAACCGACTCAAATTAGACATCTCAGGCATTTTCCTGTAAATGCTTATTTGTAAGGGTTTGGGGTTTTTTTCTGTTTAAGTGGATTTGGGTTGGGTTTTTTGTGTGCATGTCTTTATTTTTACAATGTAATTCCCGATCTTGTTATCAATTTGAGTATAAAAAGATACGTAAAAATAATGTGAGATGAAAAAACCTGAAAAAAGTGTGGTTCTGTACAGGTTGATAGAAATGCAAGGGAAGCAATTTTTCCTTGACTCTTTTCTAAAGCATAACACTAAGGGAAACTTGGAAAGGTCATATGGCATATTGGTAGAATGGAAGTTATTTTAGTAAAAACATTCCGAGATGTTCATTTTGCAGTATCATAATTGCCAGGGAGGACTTTGACTTGCTTTGTTCTAGGGAATAGGATCCAAACAAAAATTTTCCTTGTATTTTCCATATGGAGCCAAAATCTAAATAAAAGATACTGACAAAAAGAGGGGTATGCATTTTTTGCTTAAGGATTAGTCTCATTTTAATTGAATATCCACAGATTCTTATGGAATAATACAAAGCAAAAAGAATAATACATACTTAACAGCAATCTATGTCTCTAGCATAAACCACCTAATTACAAACACTTTAGAAAAATGACAGTTCACACATTTTTACATGTAGGTTTGGGTTAAAAGGACCCACTACAAAGGAAAAAGAAACTGAGATAGATTATGTTATATTGTCATGGTGACTTTTTAAAATTCACTTTACCAGTAGCATGCTGTATTTTTGACTGCCAGTAGATATGGAAATACAAAAGAGAGAACATGTGCTTTTGTATTTATAGCTGTTTTGCCGGTACGTTTCACCTGCTGTCAGGCCAATCTGAGCTTATTGTCACCAGCATTTCAATAACTTTTTTGTTTTTTCATCCCTAGATAAGTAAAATAGAGGATGCGTTGCTTCTAAAACCTTTACCACTTAGGTTTTCTCATACATGTGTATGCACATCTGTAAGCAAATAATCTTTGGAAAAAATAGATGGAAAAATTGCAATGAGGTATGCTCTAAATATCCACTCACATTTACACAGTACTGTACAGGAGAAATCGTGTTAATTATCCAACTTGAATATACAGCAGCATCTCAGTTTTATTTCCTGTGTCTTCCTTGGGAATCAAACTGACAACAGGTCAAGTCCTGTGACTACCTTAAAGAGATGGGAAGGTATGTCCTAGTCTGTCACCAACGGTACAGGAAGGGATCTGATTTTCCAGTTTGTGGGCTGATGCTGGATGAATATTGACATTCAGCCATTAGACTGTGAGTAAGAACACTGTGATTTTTGTGAATATGCTATCATGGGTGTAAAAAATCTTTTTCTGCAGCTGAAATGTGGCTATCTGTTGATTCACCATTAGAAAATATCATGAAAGGTAGAATCCGAGACCAGGAAAATGCTGTTGGTAACACCTACTTTTTGATATAACACAGTGGCATTCATAAGTCAATATATTTATCCTTCAGAGATGTTTTTGTGAGAGAGAAACAAGGCCTGGTATACATTTGGAACATTGACCAGTATAGCAGTATTGCTAGAAGGATTTAGTTTATTTCATTTATTTTTTAAACATATGTATATATACTGGCAAAAGTTCTAATGTAAATGCACTTTTACTAGCAACTTTTATTTTTTTTTCTTTTGCTGGTATAGCGTATTTCTCTTATGAACTGCATCTCCAGGGGAAAGGTAAAGCTTGGCTGGCAAACCCTTCTGCAGACAGGCTTTGAGGGCAGCTCTCTTTAAGGAACTGGCAAAGAAATTTGAACAATGGCTTCAGTCACCTCCGTTTTCTGTTTGGGCCATTGTCACTGCTTGACTCTGGTGCAAGGTAAGTCTTGGGTTTAAGCCGCTGGCTGACAGCTCCCCACCAAGGCCGTTATACCACGTGGGCAGCCTCTGAGAACCCCATCAGCTGGCCTGGAGAGCTACTGAGATCTCTCACCTGCACTGCAAGGTGGATCGAAATCTGTAACGATCTTCTGAAGATGAATGCAGCATGTTTGGTGCTGTGTTTATTGCAACATGTAGGTCTGATTTTGTTTGAAGCCTGTGCAGGTCTATCAACATCAAACTTTGCTATTTCCTCCGCATTTGGTAAAGGGATGCTGCCAACTTGATTGTTTCTGTGTTTCTGTCAAAGAATTTGTAGCTACTTTGGTTTCAAGTAGCATCTAAAATCACTGTCTGAAAGAAGTCAAATGATACTTTTTTTCTGTTGCTGCTATAAAAACGCGCTTTTTACATTTAGCTATAGTTTATCCATTATGGGTGGCAGGTTCTTTTCTATGTTGAAAAGACATACAGACATCCGTCCATCCATTCAGGAACATAACATTTATACGCTCATAAAATTTTGTTAAAAATTAAAATATAGTGCATACTACTTAGAGTGCTCTATCAGAAAGTGCACTTTTTGAAAAACTGTTTCAAAGAAGTTACAAATTGACTTTTGTATTCAAACAAATTACTTGCTAGCTTGAAATGAAATTGGTCATCTGTCCTTTTCACAGCTGAACTCTTAACCTTGCCCTGAAGGAATGACTTGAAAAATTACGAAGTTTCATCTTCAGGTCTGCTTATTCTGTAGTTCTGCTGAAAATGTAGACAGAGTGTCTTTTCTTTGGAAAAAAACAAAACAACAAAACCAAACTCCACATTCTTCTGGTATGGTTACTGCTGAGGATCAAGAAGCCGTCTGCTTCTTCAGGCCCCAAGACTGAACGTAATTGGGGTTTCTTATCTTCCATGTCCATGTGTTCCATAACAGCAGTGTTTTCTGTGGTGCCAACATTTTTCACTGAAGTGTTTAGTAATTACAGATACATAAAAGCTTTCTGGAGCTGTACTTTTAAAACATTACTAACGCTCTATCAGTTTTTTTCGTTATATAATTGTAAACTACCCTTTCAGTGTCCAACTGCATTGCATTCTTTTGTGGAAAGCAGAGCAGATGATTCTTTATCTAAATGCATAAAAATGGTGTCAAAAGAAAAGAAGGAAAATCTAGGTTTAAGTATTATCAATGGGAGACAGTGAATTAACATACTCTTACACTACAGGGAGATCTGTGATTGTTTATAGTCTGAGCTAAAATTAATTTGATCTGAGGAGTTCTTTCTTAATTTCAGTGGGTTCGTTTAGTCCATCTGACAGACCATGTGTGAAAAAGGACACCCAGTTTTGCAGATTGGGTTAACACATGAATGTTTGGAAATTTCTGACTGCTGCTTCTGTCTTGAAACAGATGCCTGCTGACTGTTGGGAAAGCTTAGGACAGAATGCCTTTTGCGGGGAGGTGGTACTTGGCATAAAACCTAAACTTCAAAAACCCCCAAAATGCTGGTCAGAATTCACTTTGTCAATAACTGGCTCATAATGAAATTTCTAGAAAGTTATGAAGACCGATTTTTGCTTGGTGCTTATCATTAAGATGCCAGTGAGACAGAATCAGGCATCTTTACCATTCTCAGCTTCTAGGCTTAATGCTGCGGGTGCAGTGCTCTGTTCTTCATGCAAAGGTCTGTTCAGTAAATACATCTGTGACTGAAGTGCAGGAGAAAAACGTGTATCAGATAAGAAGTCGTGTCAGAAAGCATATATGTTGCTCCTTTGTAACATTCAGGAAAATAAAGATCTCATCTGTAGCAGCTTTATTCACTGAAAGGAAAAAAGAAAAACTTCATGTGTACATAGGAGGCATCCCTATCTTGAGGAAGATCTTGCTTTGCCAGAATTGTTCTCCAGGGGATTTCAGAGCAGAGTGAAATGGTGGTAATTTCAAATAGCCACGGGTTGGCGTTGCCAGGCTTGAAATATTCCTTAAGTGGTGAAATACGCAGGTAATTCTTCAGCTGCAGTTGTCTGCAAGGGGTTTTGCCTGACAGCATTTGAGATAGTTTGTGTAAGCTGGCTCTGGTGAAATCAGGAGTTTCCAAATGATTTTGGCCAGACAGTTGTTTCTTAATTTTTCTTCCCTCTTTTGCTCACAGAATCCTCACGAGTGCAAAATACAAAAGTCTCGATATCACCTCTGCATCTCTTGGCTAACTGAGAAGCTGAACCCAGATACAGCGACCTGCCTCCACACCTGCAGCATTCTCCGCCTGGTATGTTTTTTTTCCCTGGCAGGTATGTTTATAGATGAGGCCCTTGTTACCCAGGGATGGCAAGTAGGAAATGTCAAACATCTAGCAGCTTGTCTCCGCAATAGGAGGTATTAACAGTGAATGATTGTCTGGTGTCATGAAATCAATACAAAGACAAGGCGTGAAAAACTTTCCTGTCCGTAAGGCTCCTTCTTAAAACCAGACCTTTTTGGTGTGTGTGCGTTGGTAGAAGAAGATGTGCATAAGAAGGTTCTGTGGAGGCTGCCATACAGATGGGACTCTCCTTCTGAGTTATCAGAGTGCCTTACAAACTGAGACAGAACAAATCGGGGAAAAAACATGGCATTTGCTCACAGGAATGGTATGGTGTGAGTTAATGAAAGGAACTGGCAATGAATTAACTGAGGCGGTCAAGGCTGGAATAGGTGCCTAGACCAGTGGGCACTTGGTATTTTCAGGAAGAAACATACACTGGCAATAGAAAGGACAAAAATGCACTCTTTTCATGGCCTGGATTAGATATTCCCTGGGGCAATGGCTGTTGTAACGTCAAACTGGCTGTGCAGTTTAAAGCAAAATGTCTCAGTGCTGGCCAGCAGCAAGTTAGGGGAAGGGTTTATAATTTAAACAAAAAATATATCTCTTTCTGGGCTGGTGACTAATGGACTACAGGATGCTCTTAACTTACTAAGGGTAAATATGGTATCTATCTGCACTACTTAATAGCTCTCCACAGACCATTATTGAAACACACTGGAACCTGTCCTGAAAAGTGCTATTCTTGGCTTGCTTTGCTTTGTGGTTTTTTTTTTGTTTTGTTTTTTGTTTTTTTTTTTTTTTTTTTTTCTTAAAGTAAGATGTTTCCAAAAAGTTTTAAGGACTTTGCATCTTGGAGACAGGGGAGGCAGGCTCCATGATCTTACAGAACTCGGAATAAGATGGCGACAAGGTCTTATACCAAAAGGTCATTTACGTGGGTGACTGCCAGGCTGTGTCATTCTTCTTCTCCATTCATTCCACTCTACTTCGATTCATGACATACTGGGAAGGAACAGAAAGACAGTTCTTTTTAGAAAGCAAATTGTAGCAAAAATGTTATTCCCACTATGTAAAAAAATGTTTGGGTGTAATCCTCTACAAAAGGGTATCAAAGCCAAAGATAATGTCATTCATAGCTTTAATGGGCTTTCTTCTTCGCTAAGGACTCTTCCTGAGTGCATGGGACCATGAAAAAGTTACTGTAGGGTAAAGGAAGGCAGTAAGGGCCCATGTGCACACCTTTACCATGCGGCAAATGCCAGGTAAATTATGGAGGGACAGCTTTTCTCAAGTGCCTCCGCAGCAGCTGCAGCTGTGAGCAGTCCCTGCTTTGGGACAGCCTGCTGTGGTTGCGGCTGTGGCTGCAGCCGCCCCGCAGCAGGGTGAAGGTGCCCCCAGCTTCCCGGTTTGGCATCCCACTGCTGCAAAGTGGCTGATGCCTCTTCTGTGCTAGGTGAGTGGCACCGGGCTAAAGAGGTCCTGAGCCTAATCCAGTCTTGCCTTTCCTTTAAGCGGATTACAAATGCAATGAAATCTATCACATGGAGACAAACAAAGGAGTGAGGGGCAAATCAAACCTGGTTTCTTGATCCTCTGCTGGGGGCACAGGCCTGCTTGGAAGAGAACCAGCAAAACAACAAGTGAGTCTCCATCACAAATGAATCACCCTCTCTTTTGGCCCTGAGGTCCCACTAGTTTCTCAGAATAGTTCAGACATCCAATGGACCTTGTCAATTTTGATCAAAGCTCCTTTTTCTCTGGGAAGAGAATAGCAGAAATATGCCCTGTTCCCCCTCAGGAGCTAGGTAGATAGAATAAAAAAAGAGAGGCTATGTCACTCTGAAGCAGAGCCAAATTCAGGCCAAATTATCCTGGCATTGGATTTCGACACTGTCTTCCAAACCTCCTTAGAATTTTCCTCCCCATCTCATGTTACAGCCTCATATCTTGCCTTTATGCACACCCAAGATGCGCCCGACAGCAGAATTCAGCCCTCTGCATTGCACCGTCGTGCAAATGCTACAACTGAATGTCAGGAGAATGTTCGCCAGTGCCTCTGGCTCTGGTCCACGACCAAACACGTTCTCTAGCTTCTCAGAGGTCAAAAGCTGCGTTGGGAACCCATTCGCATAGGTGAAGGTCAATAACATCACAAAAGCGATGGCACAGGGAGCAGTTATAGAGAGGAGAGGCTTTATCAGTCCCCAGACACTTTAGAAGTGTCCTGGGGTCCAAACATCTCCTGAGATGGCAGAGCCTGGCTCACCAGGCAGTACCGCCAAACAACAGGGCCATTCTCATCACCAAAGACAGTTTAAGATATTTTGTAAGGGAAGGATAAATAAAAAAAGCATAGCTACCTTTCCTTCTCAGCCATATCTTGTTTCTCTTCTGCCCTGTAAACACAAGTCACATTTGAAATCCATGACCTAGAGGCTAGCAGCATGGAAGGGTGACGTACCCAAGGACTTTCTGGGGAGACAGCTGGACCTCAGACAGGTTACCGGTCTGGTCAGAGGTGACCGTTAGCTTTCTGTCCCCGTGATAACTGACGCCTTGATAATCCCAGTGCTCTGGGGATGCCTCTGTTGGCCCTCGAGGGAGGCAGCGGGCTGATTTGGGCTGGTCAACTTGCTTTTCAGTAGCTAATGAACTGAATCCTCCTGAACCGGCATCTCCCGTCCAGTTCAGCAGCACGAGGAGGAGCTGTTACAGCACAGCGCTCTTGTGCTGACCCAGCTGGTCCTGCCTCTGTCCCTGACTGCCTTTTGCTTTTAGCAGAGCTGACTTATCACTGTTTATGGCCACCACTTCTAACCTACATCACCAGTGATGTAATGGGTCTAGAAAATGAAACAAAACAAACTGTAAACTAATGGCCCTCTTTATGCCACTCCAGCAGAATGAAGTGGCTTTTAAAATAAGCACTAGCTCCCACTTTAAGGTCAGTTTGCACAGTCATGTGGGGAGAATGTGCCAATTTTATACATAAGAGTGATTTCTGGTGACCTTTGCTAGCACATATGGTGCATGTTCAGGATGCATGCACTTGTGGGGTTAAGAGCAATGGTTCTGTGGATAAATAACCTTTTAATCAAGCTTCTCCTCCCTCCTGCAGCTTTTGCTGATTTTGAGCAAATCAGTAGAAAGTAAGCGTAGGCTGTGTGGGATAGCAAGGTAGGATGAACACAGAATTGACAGGTTATGACACAAATAACGATGAGAGAAAGCAAAAACATCCCAAGAAAATGAACCCACCCTTTATCTCTGCTCCCTGCTGTCCCCCCAATAATTGTACCTTTCTTTTCTGGCCTTGATCCTCTCTTCTTCATATCTGCAACAAACAGGAAACATTCTTTAAATGTTACCCAGTCAGGACTGTTCACTTTCAGCAAAATGCAACGTTTGCTTTGAAGGTAACAGAAACTGCAACCTGGCACAGCGTGCAGGTTCTTGCTTGGCACCGGTGTAGGAGTGAGCTAAGGCTTGTGCCCCAGGCTCTG
This sequence comes from Falco cherrug, assembly GCF_023634085.1. Lineage (NCBI taxonomy): Eukaryota > Metazoa > Chordata > Aves > Falconiformes > Falconidae > Falco > Falco cherrug. Next base: position 48,730,310 of record NC_073700.1, on the reverse strand, counting down.
CCTTTCTGACACGTGGGTTTTGACTCCACACAAAATCCTGCTACAGAGGATTTCTGTCCTGCGCCTCCTTAGAGCTACACGTGCCCCCACGGCCCCCCTGATACTCACTGTAAGACGCAGTCTGGAATCTGCACATGCTCCATTGGTATTAGTTGCTCCAGTTCCTCCAGGCTGTGAACATACTGGATCTTATTGATAAACTTCACACTGGCAAAGAGAGAGAGAGAGAGTGTGTGCTTGAGGTCTTGTTTTGATGTTCTCTCCATAGGAAGTCAGAATTTTCCTGATGGAAACAGGGAGTTCTGCATCTCTGTATCCTCTGTAGTCTGCGTGTACCCATCTCCTCCAGAGCTAATATGCTGATGACTAAAAATTGTGGTGTGATGCCCTGTTACTGTACCTCCTTTGCTTTGACCCCCATCTCTCAATATCTGTAGGAGGGAAAAAGAACCACCATTTCTGCACATCCCACTAAATCTTTACACGCTATCCACTGGGACAAGCCTTGATCTGCATCCAGACCACCACAGTGTCTCCTAAGACCACCTTTGGGGTTGTCCTTGGAAGTATCAGAGAGATGTAAGACAAATGATGAACAGTCTCAGCTTGGTCACTACTGGTTAAAGGTGAGTTTAAGATCTAATTTTTGAGATTAAACTCCCACTCCAAAACAGCCAAGTTTGGCAACATGGTATATTTACCTGATGAAGGGTCTGGATATAGCCAGCACTGTCCGGATAAACCACGAAGGATGCACAATTATCAATGCTTTGAGGTTTTTACGCAGCCTGTGGAAAAGCCAGGGGACAGAAAGTCAGATTCAGAGTAGCTTTTCTTAAACTCACCTGTAATGTATCAGGGCGCTAATCAGCAACTAATGACGCTCACCAGCCCCAGCTGGATGGCTCCATGCAAAAGCCCTGCCCATGGCCTTAGGAACCCTATTTAAGCAGACCTGGCAGGCTGCAGGAGCACTGC